>NW_026251267.1:0-334565 GCF_024521655.1 Durotheca rogersii
AGCTTAAAGGATACGAAGTTATACCTAACGATAAAACCGGATTAAGAAGATCGACCCGATTTAATAAATAACCCTCTTACTATAATATAATAAGGCTATAGTACCCTAAAATAACCTACCTATACCGATCGAAAAGTAATAAAGCCTAGGAACTTAATATATAGTCGCTCTCTTAAGTAAAGGAGGAAAGAAGTTATCCTTATATGGTTATTAAATTAATAGCTTATATACGAAATTAATACCTTAAATTATAATACTAATAAATACGCCTTCCTTTATTTCTTACCTTAAAAGAAAGTATATTTCTATAGATTATTAACGCCGATTAACGCGTTTTTATATTTAGATAAGTTATCCTTTGCGTTTATCGTTAAGAATCCGGGATATTAATATCCTAGTATTACGTAACTATTACATTTTAATATAGGTATATTTTAGTATTTAAAGGGAAAGTAAGGAAAGTAATTTATATTAATAAAAGTAAAAGAAAAAGGAAAGAAAAGGAATACGCGTTTAAAAATAAGTTAGAAGTAACGTATACCCGCCGATTAATACCTCTCTTTTTCTCTTTACCTTCTTATCCTATCCTTTACTTATTAATTATTAAGAAAACCAGAAACTTACTTACTTTCCGACCCCCGGAAAGTAGCGATTTTCGAGTTTATTATAGATAGTAACTCCTTTTTCGTTACTCGTATCATAAGCGGGCATAAGGCCTAGCTTAGATCCTTTATTAGAAGGGGGTTACGATCTATCCTTATTCGTAAGTAGGTAAACCGTTCGTTCCGGAATTTATAACGCGCCTCGTTAATAGAAAAGAAATAAATACCGTAAGAATACTTAAAGATACGATCGGAGGCTAAGGATCGGTAGAAAAAGAAAGGTTATATACCCGCGTACTTAACGGTATCGGAAAAGGCGAGCCGGCGCTCGTAATATTAATAGGATACCTCGTTAGGTATTTTATATTATTAAACGAATAAGTTAGCGACGTAACGAGGGTCCGTCGCTAACCGACGGAAATACTCGCTAACTAGGTCCTTATTATTAATCTTTATAAATAACGTCCGGCGGCGAAAAAATTAAACGTAATAAGCGAGGGATATAACGTAGCTTTAAAAGTAGGTAATCTCTTAAAAGTCCTTATTTATAATCTCTTATGCGATATACCGGCCGGCCGCCGGCCTATCTAGAAAATAAAACCGAACGTTACGAATTATTTTATTATTAATTAATATAGCCTTCGATTAATAAATCTTATTAATATTAAGAGCTATATACTTAGCGTTATTAATTTATTACCCGAATTCCCTCGATACCCCGGAGCTACCGGCCGATAATTACTTTCGGGCTTTAGTCTAACGGGCGGAAATACGAGGCATACGGTACTTATTAAGGCTTAGGAATTAATCGATTAACGTCCCGGAATTCCTTAGTAAAGGATAAGCGGCGGAAGGATTCGTCGGGCTATTTATTTATTAGGTTTACCGGCGGCGGTATCGACTTAGCCCGTTAATGCGTTACGGCTTTCTTCTTATCCTCCTTAGTCTTCTTAAACGCCCCGGTAATTTCTTCGTCGGTAATTCCCGTAGCCTTTAGCTATTCGAATAACTTAAGGACGGACGCCTGGTTTAGTTTAAGGAGTTACTTCTAGATAGTAGGGTTTATTATATATATATATATATAAGAAAGAGAGATAGGAACGACGAAATTATAAATCTGGAATTAAAAAAAATCGAAAAACGAATTAAAACGAAGATAAAGGACCTAGGGAATGGAAGAAAGGAAGTAGATCGGAACCGTAGAATAACGAGAAATAAAAGGAGAGGTCGGACGAGAACGAGAGAGTCGAATACGTTACCTAAATCGTAAGTACCGTACTTAGGAGAGTCTCGATAGTACCTACCCTAGCCTACGTTTAATTACGAATCTACGAACGTACGTATTTATTACTTTATTAAGAGTATATAATAAGAAGCTATAAACTAACGCGTCTTTTATTATAATTCTATACGTACGTAGGGAAACGCGCTTTCCTAAAGCGTTAGCCGTAAAGGTATATCTAACTATATCGTCGATACGTCTCCCTTCCTCCTTCTTTTTTTCCTCTTTAGGTATTCCATTCCGAAACTCCCCCCCTTATAATTATTATATTCCTATTAATCTCTAGCCTACCTTTCTTATTATTAATTTAAATTTTTATTTTTACCTTTAACTTATTATCTTTTCTTTCCTTTCCTTTAATTCTTTTTTTTATTTTTATTATATCTTTCCTCCGCTCCGCCGGAATCTCTCTTTCCTTCTCCCTTCCTTCCGTCTATAGAGACGTACGTCGCGCCGATTTAGCCGACTTAATTAAACTCCTACGGGAGATTTACGGTAATAAAAATAACTAAAGTAATATAGAGGAGTATTAACTTAATACTTTAGATAATTACGATTCGGGGAAGGGTCCGATCGAATTAAAATCCGATATAGCCTAAGCCTTTCGGTTATTTATTAATCGATCCCGAACTATGAACTAGTAGCTATAGGAATAAACGAAGGTAGCCTTAACTAATTCCTTCGTTTACGTCGCCCGTTACGACTACCTTATTAACGAGGATATTCGCGCCTTTTATATTATAATTAATTACGACCTCGAAAATAAAAAAGCGGCCTTCGAAGTAAACCCGTATTAAACGATAAGCTATCGATCGGTAAAATCGTTTAATTTCCTAACCCGTTAATACCTCTTCGATAATCCCGCCTTTACTTTAGTTTTTACGATTTATACGGACCTAGTAAACCCCGAACGAGCTATTATTAACCCCGAGAAGTTCTCCTAGGCCTACTTCGCCGTAACGTTATACCTCCTTAAGCTTCGGAAACTATATAGCTTTAATATAATTAGGAACGGCGCCTTCGATCGGGCGGCGTACGCGTTCGGTTAATTACGGCGAACCTAGGAAGACGGTAGCTTCGAGCCTGGCATAACCCCTTAGTCTGCCTGCTATATCGCGCTAGTAAACTAATAAAATAGTTATAGCTACGGTTTTTAGAGCGGTATTTTACCGTATCTTATCTTTAAACGACCGATCGAGGTCGTCCGTTAAGCCTAAGAAAATAAGGGGCTCGACTTCCTTAATATTATAAGAAAATACGCCGAAGTAGTAGAGTAGTTTTATAGCGTTCGAGTTTTAAAGGAAGGGGTAAGTATCGTTAAGCGTCTTCGATAAGCCGTAAACTACTAGAAGCGAATTAACCTTATTAACGCTATAATATCCGTTTAAAGTACGCCGATCGGCGAGCTCTTTAGCCGTAAATCCTTCGTTCGGTTTATCGCATAAGCCGAAGTCCGTCGTTCCTTTATAACCTTAATACCTAATTTCCTTTTATTCCTTCGTATTAACGAACGTAAACCTCCGTTATAATAACCTCGTTAAGGTTATAACGCGCTTCCTTTCTTCCCCCGGACTAGAAAGGATTAGGGCTTTTTAATCGGAGGAAACCTCTATATCGTATAAATAAAGGGAAGATACCTAGTTAATCCTTAGGACGCGCCCGCTTCCTTACTATTCCCTTAATTAAGAGGATTAGGACGAAACTAAGAAGAAAGTAACCGAAATAAGGAAGAAGAACGCCGATCGGGTTAGATCGGCGAGGGTAAACCGGGCTAAGTTAAAAGGGCCCCTTTATAATATTAAACGAAAAGTTAAAGACGCGGCCGTAGTAATTAAATAATAGCCGAAGGAATAGAGTTTCGCGGTAGTTTTTAAAGGGAGATATTAATCGGGATATACCGTACTACCTTTTTTAGTTTAATTATCTCTTACGGTATAATTAAACTAAGGAGGCTATAATAATACGGTAAGACATATCCTTTTAATATATTACGTAATACGTTACGATAGGCCTTATACTTATATAGAATAACTATAGCTTCCGTAAGTACGGGATATGCCATATTTATTATTTAATTTATTACATAGCTAGATTACTATCTTTATTATTTTTACCTTAATTAAAGATTCGTTTTTATTATTAGATTTACCGTTCTCCGATTAATATATTTATCTTAGTTATAGGCGCTTAAGTTACTTCGTCGTACCGCTATAACCGAATAAGTAACTTTTGCGTTTTACTTCTTTTCTTTCCTTACCTCTTATACCTTCGGGCTAGCGACTATTATATCTCTACGACTAAGGGGCATAGCTAAGATACGATAATTACATTAGATTCCTTGCCTTTCGATTAATATAGCGATATTAGTTTTATTTATCCTGGACTATCGTACGTACTATAGTCTTCGGTAGAGTATACTTTCGAGTGAACCTATCCGGGTCTCTAGCATCGCGTACGCTCTACTCCTCCTTAGTAGTAAGGGAGCTAACGAGCGACCTACGACCGGACTAGAACGGTATTTATATATACGGGTATCGCGCGTATTCCTTAATAGGAAAACGTACTTAAGATCTTAATAAGAGAGGGTTTAAGGTAAACCTACGAGCTTATATTAGGTATTTAGTAGGATATTATACTAGTAACCTATACCGAATTTAGGTTCCTAAGCTAGGTAAAGTAATCCTAACTAAGGATATAATCTTTAACGAAGAAACGTTTTATAGCTAGATAAATAAGCTAAAAGCTTAGTAACTCGAACGGGAAGAGATTAATCGAATAGATCTCTCGATACGTATAAGTAATAACGTTATTTAATTAATTATCGAAGTATTAGACCTATGGGATTCGTTCGTACTATTTAATCGAGAGCTAAGTAGCGAGCCTACCTCGGGTAATTAGGATCTAGATACGACTTAGTCCGCCGGTCCTAGCTCAGGGATAGGATAGCCTCTAAAAGAAGAAGAACTAGAGATAGATTCCGATAATTTAAAATACGAAACGGCTAGGTCTAAAGACGAGTAACCGTAAGAGGTAATAAAATTATTCGAATTAATCGAATAGGAGATATAAAAGTAACTCGAAGCGGGAACCTAGGAGAAATTAAACGAAGAAGCGGATATATCCTACGGGTTCCCGAGTTTAAGACTTACTTTAGTCGTACTCGCGGAAGCTACGGGAAGTAGGAGTATTCCGATAAGGAATATAAAGTAACTAGAGTTAGGTACGGCTATTAATAAAAGTACCGAAAGTCCGGAGCGGCGAATATACTTCGCCGACGGAATAAATACTCGGGAATAGCCTTTAGAATAATTAACTAAAGAAACGCGTACTTCCTCCGAAGAAAAGGAGTAATATAGCTTATTCCCGTAAACTACTTAGCGTAAGTAACGTAAGAGAAAGGTCTATCCTTTTATTATCCGTTATAATAAAAGGAAGAGAGAAGAAAGCCCGGAAAGGGATAGAGTAATAGGTAGCTTAAGTACTAGAGTTTACGTAATATCGGGTAATCTAACGGCTAGGAATAACCTCTTAAGAGATCGCTAATTCGACTTTGTAATAACCTTTTAGCTTAATTAATTAAAAGGATAGTAAATAAAAAGCTACGATAAGTATATTACGCTATATTTAATTTTCGTAGTAGCCGTTAATTAAACGAACGCCGAGCGATTAAGCGTATCGCTTAGTAAGATAAGAATTTATTACGACGATTTATTTAAACCGCTAAAGATATAAAAGGACCTAAATAAGTATTTATTAGGAGAGCGATTTAAAGAAAACGCTAGATCTAAAATTAAGGCCTTCCTACGTACTAGAATATAGCGTATTATTAATTATAAACGGGTAAGAATAAAGCTAATTTTATTAATATAAGTCTTCGATTATAAATTCGACGAAGATAATTTCCTTATTACTTATAAGTCGCGCTTAGTAGCGCGAGGAAATTTATAGCCTAAAGAGTTACTCGAGAGTACTTACGTAGCTACGTTAGTAATAAAATCGTTCCGTATAATAATAGCTATCGTAGTTTAATTCGACCTCGAAGTTAATTAATATAATATTAAAAACGCGTTCCTTAACGTAATAAGACCGGAGAGCGACCTTATACTTATAGAGTTACTAAACGGGTTTAAGGAAGAGGGAAAATACGCCCTCGTTATAAGAATAATATACGGGTTTAAAGATTTACCCTTACTTTAGTTTAAGGAAATAGAAAGTACCCTTAACCGCTTAGGACTCTAGAGCTCTCTAGAGAAGCCGTACTTATTCTATATAGAAGAACGAGAAGTTTTCGTATTAATATACGTAAACGATATATTAGTTATAAACTATAAAAGCTTAAAGGCGATAGTATAAAAGGTAGCTTAGGGGTTAAAGAATACTTATAAGACGAAAAAGCTTAAACCGGTAAAGTAGTATTTAGGGATTAAGGTAATACGTAATCGTAAAGTACGAACTATAACCTTAATATACGACGCTTATATCGAAAAGATTACTAAACGCTTTAAACTAACGGATAATAATTAGTTTCCGATAATATTACTACTAATTACCGAGCTAGTAAAGTATATAAGCGTTACTTCGAAATAATAAGTTAAGGAATACTAGGAGAAAGTAGGATTATTACTCTATAGCGTAATTATAATACGCCTAGACGTCGCTTTCGTAGCGTTTTAACTATCCTATTTCCTAACTAATTTAAGACCTTAATACTTTAAAGCGGTTAATTAAACGATTAAATACCTATATATTATTCGCTTTCTTAATATAAGATATAGGGGTAAGAATAATAACGCTTAAGTACTCTTAATTAATAGTAACGCTTCGTTTATAAACGATTTTAAGTTAAGAAAGTCGTCTTAAGGATACGTAATATCCCTATTTAAAGGTCTGATTATATAAAGAGCCGTTCGCTAGGATATAGTATCGATATCGACGATTAAAGCTAAACTATTCGTATTAAAGTATATAATTAAGGAAACGATAGTTCTTAAACGTTTTTTTAGGGATATTATCCTAGAGCTAGGAGAACCTTAAAGGATATATAGCGATAACTAATAAACGATAAGACTAATAATAAGGGAGAAAGAAAGGATTAATATTAGGTTACGCTATATAAATATATAGAATATATAGTTACGTTAGGAGTATTAAAAAGATACCTTCGAAGTAATCTACCTCCTTATTAATTAAATGCTAATAAACGGACTTACGAAAGCTTTATTACGTTAATCGTTCGAATACTTTAGAATATTACTTAACCTATAGGACGCTCGCGGAGAAATAGTTATAATAATACTTAAAGAATCGCCGTAAGTACTAACGATACGTAAATTCTTTCCTTAATTAATTAATATATAGGTATAAAGTACTACCGTTATATAGAGATAGTTCTTCTTACCGTTAAATACCGAACTTATATTACTTTTAGATCCTAATATAGGAAGGTTACTTTAAGATAAAGAACTTAATTACGGAAGTAATAAGTAAGGCCGGATTAGCGGGAGATATAAGTACCGGCGGGTTCGTTTTAATACTCGATAATCTCCTCGTATAGGCGGTCGGCTTATCGGTATAATATTTCGTATAGGTATTACTCGAAGGAAATAAGCGCGTAGGCGCGAGTTATTTTAAATATTACTTCCTTAGAAGATTACTCTTCGTTTTCGGAAGACTCCTCTTTTCCTTTTTCTCCTTTAACGTCTTTTATTTCTATATTTAATTCTTACTCGGGGGCGATAACGGGCGAGGCTACGCTAAGTATTACGGTCGATAGGCCGGCGAAGGCGTTATTTACGCTAGTTAAAGTAAGAAAAGGGCTAGCGGGTACGGTAAGGGCGGTCGATGGTTCGGTAGCCGAAGGGCTTACGCCTAACTAAGTAAACTAACCGGAATTAGCTACGCTTCGTTACGATTTTACGGTTTCGGGAACCGCGAGTATTTACTTTTCGTTTTAATAAAGCGTAAAGAGCTTCTTTATTATCGTAGCGAGCTTAAGGGCTTATAATTAACGTTAGTAAATATTAAATAACGCGGAATAAGGCTTATATATCGGTAAAACTTTCGATACGGGCGACGATAAAATAAATAGCCGATAGGACTAGAGCGTCGGCCCTATATAATATTAGCTCTAGACCTCGACGTACGAAGGTAAGAATACCTATAAAGGTACGTAGACGTAACCGGATAAGTAGCGGTAGTAGCGGCCGGTACTTTAGAAAGAATCGAAGTATTTTTTAGTAAACTTATTTTAAGCCGTATTACGTACGTAAGCTAGGTAAGGAATTATACGACGAATTCCGTATTTTCGATTACGGATAACCGAGGTAATTCTTAGGACGACGGTAGTAAAAGTAGGAGCGGCCGGCGCGATAGAGGTATTAAAAGGAACCGCCGGAACGGTCGGGCTAGAAAAAGTAGTAGGAACGGTAGTAGCTCCGGAAGCCGAGGGAGCGCTATACCTTCGTTCCTATCCTCGTTTTCGTATTACGATATTACTACGGGTCGGTATAATAATAATAGCGGTCGTTTAGGTTACGCGAGTAACGGCGATATTATTAAAGGACGTAATTTAATATACGCGAGTTTAGGCTCGGGTTTTACGCGAGAAAACCTTACGAATAATTAATATAGCCGGGCGGTCGTTCTCCTCGATTACTTCCTCGTATAAGGAAGGGAAGTCTTTTTCGGAGGATTCTTTTTTAAAGGATTCGTCGGTAAAAACCTTAATAGCTCGGGATACGGTACCCTAAGAAGCGTAAGTAATTAAAGCTTAGGTACGTTACGTAAGGACGCTAGGTACGATTATATCGACGTCGCCTTCGTCGATAAAAGGGTTCTTAAGGAGCTAAGCGATAACTAAGGTCCCGGACCCGGGAGTAAAAGATACCCTTCCGTAGCGAGTAAGGCTATCGGCCGAAGCTTTAACGTTACCCCCCGTACGAATACGGAAGGTAAGCTAGGAATTCGCGGCGGAAAAGCCGAGTACCTTTTACTCTAGCGAGGCTACGGTACCTTAAAGCGCTAGTATTATTTTATAAAGCTTTTAAGTATCGGATATATTAAGAGATCGTTAATTACGGTATTATATTACTACCGGTAAATAACGAGTAAGTAATAAACGGATTATTTTAAATAACCTCTTATTCATTAATATAAAATAACTAACGGTCGCTTTATTATCTTAAAATACTTTAATACTAAGAGTAATATATTAATTATAAATAATAACCCTTACCGTAATAAGCTAGGCTACTATCCTACGGTCGCTTAATAAAAATATATTACGATTCGTATAATACGCGAGTTACGCTTTACGTAAATTATAAAGGAAGCGGACTTATCTTACGATAATAAATTAACGAAGCTTTATTAGTTATATTAGCTTACGATCGCGTAATTAATAGAATTACTTAATTATAGTTAGAAGTATATACCTATAATAAATAACCTAGGAAAGAAAGGAAGAAAGAGAGGTACGCTTAATTCGAAAGCGAGAAATCCTAGATATATTTATACTTAACCGCTTTCGTAAGAAAAACGATAGAATCGGTTAGTATAGGTAACGCGCGTAAGCGCGCGCGATAGTAATAAAAGAGATTAAATCCTAGTATTAATACCAGAGCTATTACTATTACTATTACTATATTACTTATATAACTAATTACCGCTTAATCGAAAGTAAGTAATTATACGAATAATTATACGAGTAATTATTTTCATTTATAATAAATTATAGAGTATTAAGTAAGGGGTACGAAGAGTATATAACTTAGGAGAAAATACTACTAATAATAAACCGGAATATATACGGATAAGGAAATATAGGGGAGCCCGAGATAGGGTACCTAGTAATCGATTAACCTTAACGAGATATAGCGAAACTAAGGAATAACTCCTTAGGCTATTATCGTAAGTAAAGGACTATAATTAACCTTACTATCGTAAGCTTAACTAAGGGATATATTACGTAGGCATGTACCCTTAGTAGGAACTACCTAGCTTACTTAAGCTAGCTAAGTACTATTATATATACCTATAAATCGCTTTATACTCTTTAGTAGCTTTCCTTCTTTTCTAGTTAGTTAATATACCCCTTCTTACCCTTATTCTATTACTCTCTTTACGAACAACCTATCAACCTAAGCTTAGCTCTCGCCAGCTACGTAACATCTTATATAAACCTAATTAAAATAAGGTATATATTAATCATCAAAGCTATTCGCTATATAAAAAATATATATTAATAATTTAAAGTTATATAAAATAAATAAAAAAGTAAGCTTTTATAAGAATATACTACTAAAAGCTAACTTAATATATATAAATACTAAAAAGATAGTTATATATTATACTCTAGTATTAACTAGAGCTTTATTAGTAAGTATAGCTTATTATAAAAAGTAATAATTATTAAAATCTAAATAAATTTAAAATCTAAATAAATTTAAAATCTAAATAAATTTAAAATCTAAATAAATTTAAAATCTAAATAAATTTAAAATCTAAATAAATTTAAAATCTAAATAAATTTTAAAAATATTATAAATTTAGAAAAAAAGATTTATCTTATACGATATAGTAAAGAAGAACAGCGTAAGCGCGCTAAAAAAAGCCCTATTATCACGGTTTCAAGAGCTATTCGCTAAGTAAAAGGGTATAAATTAAAGGAATAAAGCTATACGAGGAGGAAAAGGAAGAAAGGTACGCTTTACTAAGGCCGCGTCTTTAGGAGCTAGCTATATACGGGAGGAGCGGTTACGTACCTTAGTATTATATTAACTAGGGTTTTATAACTAAGCGTAGCCTATTATATAAGCTTTCCTTTCCGTTAATTAGGATATTCGAATCGTTTTTAATTAGTAACGCTTCCTTTCCTTTTTAATTAATTAACCTTCCTCTTATTCCTCCTCTTACTCCTTTCCTTCTCTTATAATAATAATAGCTCTCCCGCCCCCGCTACCTTAACTAACGTAAGTAAACCTCCTCCTCCGCGGCTACTCGTCGCTACTATATTACTACTAAGGCCGTATCTCGTCGGGATATAGCTCTCCTTTTAGCTCGCGCGTTCCGTAGGATATTCGATTAATTCCTAGCTAACGTAGTATTAATAAATATCCTCTTCTTCGTTTCCCGACTCCCTAGGTCTTCCCGCTCCTACCTTCCGTCGCTTAATACGACGTCCTACGCCTGCCTCTTCCGCCGATAAGGGTAGTAGTAATAACGTAAGTAGTATCGCCGCCGTAACGGCCCTAGTAAGGCTAACCTTTCCCGTTTTATTATTTCTTTTACCTAGCTACGTATTAATCGGTTTTATAGCGAAAAAGCCTCCCCCCTAGCCCTAAGCCCGCCGCCGTAAAGCCCGCCGCCGAGGAGCCCGCCGCCGAAAAGCCCGCCTTCCCGGAGGCTACCGTCCTCCCCTAGATTCCTATTACTCCGCGTACGGCTACCGTCCCGCGTACGGCTACTACCCCCTACTCGGCCGCTACCCGCCCGGCGGGCGCCCGCGCCTTTCCTTACCGTCGCTACGTAAGCGCCTTACGTACCTATTACGATAAGGAGGGCCGGGGCCCGGCGTACGCGGAATACGCGGCTAACGGGCATAGCTACTAGCCGCTATAGGTATTATATATACCCCGTATAAGTAGTTATTACTAATATTTCCTAGCCCCGCCGTCGCGCTTTCCGCCGCTTATTAATAAGTAGCCGCCCGTACTTCCGTTAGCGGCTCCCGCTTACGGAACGCCCTCGCCTTTGCTAACGCCGCCGAACGCTTACTAGCCTGCGGCTTAATCGGTCCGTTAGTCTTCCTTCCTTCTTTTTTTTTTTTTTTTTTTTTTTTTTTTATATATATTAACCCCCCCTTTTTATAAGGAGTTCGTAGACCCTATAGCCCGAGCCTCCGGCCTTGCCCCCCGCTTCGGCGAAACCGCCCTTACCGGTCCGTTTACCGCCTCTACCGGCCCGCCCGCTACTACCGCCGCTCCCGGCTTTAATAACGCCGCCCTTTAGCGTACGGTTTCGGCCCTAGAGAGGCGGATTAACGCCTTAAAAAGCTTCTAGCGCTTCCGGTATTCGCGCTCGCCGGCCCGCTCGCTTACCCGTTCCCCGCGCCGCCGCCTATACCCCCGCCGCTCCTAATACCGCCTCCGCCCCCTAGCTTCCTCTCTTTTCCTCGAGACGCTAGGTATTAACCGCGCCGCTCGCGTCCGCCGTTCCTTCGCCGCCCGCTTTATTCTCGACGAGGAAGCGAAAGAGGCTAATACCTCCGAGTCCCTTCCGGGGGAGGAAGAAAACGACGACTACGACGACGACGACGACTAATCGCTCCCCCTTCCCTTTTTTTTTTTTTTATAATTAAATAACGCCTTTATAGCGTTTAAGAAAGAGATTTAACCTCGCGGCCCGGTTCTTAGGTACTTCGTTTCTTAGTTAATCGTAACTTTAAGTTCTCTTAGGTCGTATATTTTTCCCTTAAACCGTCGTTTACGGTTATTAATCCGTACTTATTTTCGTAAATATTTAATACCTCCGCCTTTATAAAATCGGATAATAAATACTAAGATAGTTCTTAATAACCCTTCTAACGTATTAAAACTTTACGTCGTTTTCCCTTACCTACCTTTTTATTTCTTACGTAAAGGATTTCCTTTATTATAAATTTATTAATCCCTTCGATAAATAGCGAAAGAGGTTACGGGTCGTTTCGGATTTAGCTTAATAACTCGTCCGTATACGTTCTCCGTAATTAATCGACGTAAAACTTATTATCGATCTCGGCCGGGATACCTCCTAGCTCGATTACGTACGGATTTAATACTTTCGTAACCGTATATTTTACCTTTAACTAGTCGAGCTTCTTCTTAAGTTTACCCGTACTATAATAAGTAAAATCGAGCCATACTTTATCGCCTATTTAAAGTCTCTCGGCCGGGAATCGCTTTTAATTTACGTAGAATTCGTATTACTAAAAGGCTATAGCTAACGTTACTTATACGAAGTTTAAAACTACGCGGACCTTATTTACGAACGCTTTCGCTTAAAGTTCCGGCGGTAAAGGTATTATTTCCGCGCCCGGGTTAACGGAAACCGCGGATATAGGGTTTAAATCGAAGCCGTATATCGCGAAAAAGAAAGAAAGCCTTATCGAAGTATTAAGCCGTCCGTTTAACGCTAATTAAACGATAGGTAGTTATTATACCTAGTCGTTTTATTCGTAATTAATATAGCTTCGTAATACCGCCTAAATCTCTTAATTAATCCTTTCGGAGCTTCCGTTTATCTAGGGATAGTAAGCCGTACTTAGTTTTTATTTTATACTTATTAAGCGATAAAAATAACTCTAGAAACGGTTTAATTAGTTCGATTCTTTATCGCTTACGATATTCCTTAGCTAGCTATAGTATTAGACGTAATACGCTAGGAAGCGCTCCGTATACGCTTTTACGTCTATAATAAGCGTAAGCTCGAGAATTATAGTCTTACTTAAGCGGTTCTTAATTACCTATATATACCGGTTACCTTTCGATAGAAATAAGTCTACGATAAAGTCCATTTATATATCCTTAAAGTAACGATCCGGTATAAGGAGAGGTTTAAAAAAACCTTTTTTATATTTCCTTTATAACTTAGAACGGCCGTAAACGTTATAGTTACGGATAAACCTCCTTACGTATTAATAAAGTATCGGTTAATAGAAGTCTCGGCTTAGGATCGCTATAGTACCCTCCCGACCGGGATAACTAATAACGTATAAGTCGTAGGCTTTCTAGATTATTTTCGTCCGTAGTTCGTTAAGTTAATCCGTACCTAGGGAGTTTATTCCCGCGTCCCCGGGAAGCGGACCTTCCGGTACCTATACCCGGTTTCTAAATAATAACCGTCCTTCGGCGTTTATCGTATATTCCGCGATTTATACTTTTAGCTTTATAATCGGAACGAAAGAGCGAACGCTTTATTTTACCGCCTAATACGCCTACTAATATAACGTATCGAGGTACGCCGTTTTTTCCTATAGGAACTAAAGTTCGTTATCTTTAAAGACTTTAATATCGGGCCCGGCGGGCTAGAACGCTATTATTACGTAGGTTTAGTTTTAGAAAGCCCTTTTAAGAATAAGCTATAAATACCGTAACTCTTTATCGTTAACGCTTAACCGGTCTTAGTTCTTTCGGAAGAACGCGTTAGGAATTACGGCTTAATTATTAGCGCGGTAAACGAGGTTAAAGTTATACCGGGATAGGAGCTCCGCCTAGCGTACTTATTACTCCGAGAAGCGCTAGCGGGTTATAAAATATTCGAGGTTTTTATAATCGATTAGGATAGTAAATTTCTTATAGCTCCTTAGCTCGGCGTCTTATTATTCTAAGTACTTAATAATAACTAATATCTTTTTATCGTAAATCGGATAGTTAATTTCGGCTAGCCCTAGCTTCTAAGAGTAATAAGCTATTACCTTTCTTCCCTCCCCGGCTTATTAAAATAATACGCCGCCGAACGCTTACCCTAAGTAATTTATTTCTAGAAACGTTAATTTATTTAGGTCTTATTACGTTAAAATAAATACCGACGTAAATAAGGTCTTTAGGCGTTAAAACGCCTTTTCGTAGGTAAGGTCTTATTTAAAAGGTTAATTCTTCTTTATTAAAGCCGTAAGGGAAGCGGTAATCTCGGAAAATCCGGGAATAAATATACGGTAGTAATTAACGAACCCTAGGAAGCTTCTAACTTCCTTTATTAAAGTAAGGGCCTCCTAGTTTAGTATTACTTTTATCTTTTCCGGGTCCGTTTATATTCCCTTACCGGCGTATATAATAAACCCTAGGTACTTAATAATCGTTATTACGAACTCGTACTTCCCGGGGTCTAGGTAAAGGCCGGCTTTGTAAAAGCGCTTTAGGATTATACGTACTTTAATTATATAATCCTTACGGAACCCGCTCGTATAAATAAGGATATCGTTTATATAAGCGTTAGTAAAGTTATCGAGAAATCCCTTTAAAACGCTATTTATATATCTTTAGAAAGTTACCGGGGCGCTTATTAGCTTAAAGGATATTACTAGCTATTCGAATAAACCGTATCGGGTCTTAAACGCCGTTTTAAATTCGTTACCTTCCGTAATACGGACTTTATAAAAAGCCGGGACTACGTTTACTTTCGTAAACTACTTTACCGACGTTAGGTTACGTAAGGTATCGCCGATAAGCGGGAGCGGGTAACGGTTCCCTCGGGTTAAGCGATTTAGCGCCCGGTAGTTGCAGTAAAATCGGAGGCCTCCTTTTAACTTACGGATAAAAAGGACTAAGGCTCCTACTTCCGAGCTACTAACCCGGATAAACCCCTTATCTAGTAAGTCGCGAAGCGTTTTCCGTAATACTAGAAATTCTTCCCGAGATATCCTATATAAGGAACCCTAAGGTAATAACTTCTTCCTTCCGTTTAATCCTTTCTTTATATCGATTTTATAGTTAACGTCCGGGCGATACGAAGCGAGACGGTTAGCTTCTTCCTTCTTTTATAACGGAAGTAAGTCGTAAAACTCCTATAGGATTATCTTTCGTAGCTCCGCCTCCGTTTTTACGGGTTTCGGCTTTAAGGCTTTCTTTATATTTACTAGGAAGGCCGCGAATATCGATATACCCTCCGTATTTATTCCTTCTTTCTTACGGCGGCGTATCCTCTTAGCTAAGCTTACGAACGTATTAACTAATACGTACTAAGCCTCTTTTAGCTTCCTTATAAGCGGGATCGTACGTTCCTTTCCTTTATATTATACGCTTATTCGTATTCTTCCGTATTATAGTCGATTTTCGTATAGATACGAAACTATTTCGTTATATATTTATTACGGTTTTCTTAGAATTATTAGGAATTTTAATAACGAAATAACGTATACGTATATTAACTACGTATATCCGTTAATCTTTAAAGCTATATAAGTAATTCTTTAAATTACCGCTTCTTTTATAGCGCCTAAAGCGCCTTTAATGTTACGGAAAGGGATGGAAATAAAAGGTAGGTTAAGGAATCTAAATAAGTCCTTATTAATAGCTATAAAATATAGGTAACCTTCGTTTACGAGGACTTCCGATAGCGACGTTTTATTAATTATAACTAATAATAACGAGGGACTACTTTTTATTTTATCCTTATAGGCTTTCTATTTATTTACTACCTCCTAGCTAGGCTCCGTTACCCGATTTCGTAACGAAGCTATTCTTTTCCCGCCGTTATATTAACTAATATATCCTCTAGTTCTTTTAGTAATAATTCGATAACTTACGTTATTTATACCGGTACGGACGGGGACCGCCCTTAGCTACCCGGGCGAACTACCGGTAGGTAGGGGTAATTCCTAACCTAGTACTAACTAGCGCCGTAGCGGAAATAACTACCTTAAACCTTCCTTTTCTCGTATTTTTCCTAAGGTACTTACCTTATCCGTCGGGTATTACTACTAGGCCCGCTATTAGACCTACCGTAAGTTTAGCGGGGCTTCCTTTACGATCTAATAAAGCCCGCTATAATCGTATCGTCCTAAGTATTTATCCGGACGAAGTCTAAGCGTTAAGTAACGGATATTAATTCGTAACTCGGGATCGCCGAGTAGCGTTTATTTTCGCCTAATTAGTTCGTAAGTCGCTTAAATTCGGCGGTTTATTCGTAGCGCTACGCGATTAAATAAATTTAAGCGATAAAGGTATCGTAATCCTAGGATATTTAAATCGGAATTAATATATTTTAAAGGTAGTTAAATAATACCGCCTTTAGTTACGTTAGCTTACTATCGTTATCCTAGCTAGAGCCTTTAGCGTTCGTTAAAACCTCTTCGAAATCGAGTAGGAAGCTCCCGAAGGTCTCCTCCTCTTTCTACCGTAGTTTCCGTAGTTTCTATTACGTATTCTCCTTAACCTAAATATTATTAAACGTCTCTTTTATATACCTTAATAGGTCCTTAGGTTAAAATCCGCCTTCTAAGTCGCTAGATCTCTAGAAGTATTCTATCTTCCGCTACCGATCCTCGGGTATCGTACCGAGGATAAAGTACTATATTACGTTATTATTACCGAATAACCCGTTTAAGGCGTCGATTAAGATTTTCGCCTATAGTTTTTCTAGGTAAAAGTAAAACGATATAACCTTCCCGTCCTATTCGTACCACTTAAGAGGTTTTCGTCGAATTTCGTTTACGTCCGTAGGTAAGGTAGCTATAACTTCCGGTACGGATACGGGTACCGGTAGTACGGATACTAGGGAGTTACTTCGTAGGAAATCGGTTATATATTCTCTTATAAAGTTTAAGAAGTAAGGGTCTTATAATAATACGTAATAGGTTAGCGTCGCCTCCTAAGCGCTCGACTACGCCTTAAACTTATCTTCCGCTATCTAGGAGTCGGATATCGGAAGTTTAAGTACTAACCTTACGGAGAAAATGATATAGCTTTTTATTACGGTTTTAAAAGCTATTCGCTAGGTAAAAGGGTATAAATTAAAGGAATAAAGCTATACGAAAAGGAAAAGGAAGAAAGGTACGCTCTATTAAGGCCGCGCCTTTAAGAGCTAGCTATATACGGGAGGAGCGGTTACGTACCCTAGTGCTATACTAACCAGGGTTCTATAACTAGGCGCAGCCTATTATACCTATATAGGTAATATACTACCTAACTTTCAATAACTAGCCTAGTACTAAACGGGAGCAGCGTAGGCACGATATTGAAGACTTATAAGGCAATGTCTACCCAACTACCAACAACTAGCCCGGTGCTGATCGAACTAGATTACAACTATAAACAGCTGTAATCAGTGAATCAGCCAGCTAAGAACGGCAGCTGGGAAGGGATAAGAAAAAGAGGGCTAGAAGGAGCTAGAAGGTATATCGAGAAAAAGGAGGAAATAGCTAGGGCTTATGTAATAATAGGGCCTCTCCGCTCTGCTCTGTCTGGCTACTACCTAGATACAAGCCACCCACCACTTTAAACCCCCGCGTTAGCTCCAAGACGCGCCTTTTCAGGCCCGGACGCGTTTATCAAATCAATCTCTCCATTATCAAGACTACACACACCACCCTCTTTTTGCATCCGATACACAACCACGTTGTGCCGCTCCCAAAGATAACGGCCCAGCAAGGCAAAATAACGTCAAAATGTCTCTCGTGGCAGCCCAAGCAGCCATTACCCAAGGGGCCCTGGAGTATGCCAGCCACTGTGGTCCTGCGTCATTCTAGTGGGATATGGGTATGCTAACCAGAACTCTAGAACCATCTTTAGCGACGGCAATAATGCGGCGCGACTCTTCCCCGTCCCCGTCTTGCAATGCCTACAAATAAAGCCTCTGGCTGCACAGGGTGATATGCAGCCGGACCGGTATAGAGTGGTCTTGAGCGATATACGCAACTATATTCAGTGTATGCTGGCGACTCGTACGTATAGCGGCCCTATTTTACTTCTGATATGGTGCCGACAGCGAAAAATTCACAGAGGCGAACCATGTCATTCATGACGGATCTATCGCGCGCGGGTGTATCGTTCGAGTTAAGTCGTATCAAGGAAATTCCGTCAAGGGGAAGAAGTAAGTCTTGAGTTATCTTTGCCAGCGGATCGTTGCGGTTGACACCTTACAGCATCCTCATCATCCTCGACCTCGAAGTCGCCAAGGAACTAGGTGTCCACGAACGAATTGGCGAACCCACGGCCTTCGAAGGCAAGCCGCAAGCCGCAAATACCGCCATCAGTGGTACGAATTTCTATGGTGTAAAAACTGAGTCTTCGGCGCCTGTTAAGTCGGAGCCGATGTCGTCGCGTGCGGGTGGAGGCGCCAGCAGCACATCTCACCGCAACGGGAACATCGTCATCTACCCAATCGAGACTCTTTCCCCTTACGCCCATAAGTGGACTATAAAAGCGCGCGTAACGCAGAAGTCCGACATTAAGACATGGCACAAAACCTCTGGAGAGGGTAAATTGTTCTCAGTCAATCTCCTGGACGAAAGCGGCGAGATCAGGGCGACAGGGTTCAACGAACAATGCGATCAGTTCTACGACTTGCTACAAGAGGGTCATGTCTACTACATCAGTAACCCGTGCCGAATTTCCTTCGCCAAGAAACAATTCACGAACCTCCCCAACGACTACGAGCTTACTTTCGAACGGGACACGGTGATTGAGAAGGCAGAGGACCAGTCTAGTGTGCCACAGGTCCGCTTCAGCTTTGTGAACATCCAGGAGCTTCAGTCGGTGGAAAAAGACGCGACGATTGATGTTGTGGGTGTTTTGAAGGAAGTTGGCGAAGTCTCCCAAATCACCTCGAAGACTACCCAGAAGTCGTACGACAAGCGCGAATTAACCTTGGTGGACGATTCGCGATTCTCTGTGCGCGTTACGATATGGGGCAAAACAGCCACCGCATTCTCTGCCCAACCCGAGTCTGTCGTCGCCTTCAAGGGCGTGAAAGTGTCCGATTTCGGTGGTCGCTCGCTCTCCCTACTCGCCTCGGGCACCGTGTCTGTTGACCCCGATATCGAAGAGGCTCATCGTCTAAAGGGTTGGTACGACTCGCAAGGCCGCACTGACAGCTTCGCCAACCACAACAATTTGGCATCCATAGGCTCCGCAACGGGCCGGACCGATCAGATCAAAGTTATCTCGCAAGTGAAGGACGAAGGCCTCGGGATGGAGAACGCAGATTACTTCAACCTAAAGGCGACAGTTGTCTATATCAGACAAGAGAACTTCGCGTACCCCGCGTGCAGCAGTGAAGGCTGCAACAAGAAGGTGACCGACACTGGTGACGGATGGCTGTGCGAGAAGTGCGAGATCACGCATCCCCGGCCCCAGTATCGTTACATTATGAGCGTGAACGTGAACGATCACACCGGCCAGATGTGGCTGTCGTGCTTCGACGACGTTGGGCGCGTGATCATGGGCATGACCGCCAACGAGCTGATGGAAATCAAGGAGAGCGACGAGGATCGGCTCCCGGCCGTGTTTGAGGCCGCCAATTGCACTAAGCTGAACTTCAGATGCCGTGCTAAGATGGACACGTACGAGGGCAACCAACGGTACGTTCCAGCATGGTCCATCCCCCCCCCCCCCACACCTCCTTTCTCCGACGCGATAGGATACGACTACTAACTATGGTGTGCGCGGTGGGCAGGGTGCGATACCAAGTCATGAGCGCCGGTCCGTTAGACTTCAAGGCCGAGGCCCTCAAGCTGTCCGACATGATCAAGCAGTTCGAAATCGGCTCGTGATCCCACGCAGCGCTCGTCCGAGTGACGTAGTGAGATGTCGATAGTCATGTCAAGGCGGAACATCAATATGTGCGGGAAACGGAAGGGGGCAGAGAGCTGAACTCTCCTACTGGTTGGAGTGAACCGAGCAGCACATTCACTTGTAACGAGTTCGGAGAGAGTGGGTTGAAAAGGGCAGAAGAAATCCTCAGGTTGGTGCCCGGGGCGCTCGCCTCTCATGGGTCTGTCCGTTGGAACTTGCTGGCCGACGGAAAGGATTGGGGGAGCTACTAATTTCTGGTGCCTCGTCCGCGACAAGGGGGAATGGGGGGGGGGGGGGGGGGGAAGGCTGGCTGTTACGAGATATGACACTCGCTAAAAGTACTACAATGAAATTCACCGTGATCAAGCTGGCTGGAGACCTGGTACGTGGGCGTTATATCCCGACATACCGGATGCTATGAGAGTAGATTATACGAATGCACAAGATGACACAATGTTGAAGAGTCCACAGCAGTATAGAATACTGTCGCCCTTATTGATTCGTCCTTGGTGGGTCGACAACTGTTTCGACAGCGTAGTCTTGCAACGATTCTTAGCTATCGTCTATTTCTACCGAAATGATATCCTGTACAGGCCACGCATTGAATACCTCCACGAGTCTGGCGATGAAGGTCACCCTTCTGAACGTCGTCGCCTGCTAATGCATGCGTGGCCATGGCATACCATCCATCTTTCGAACGACCTCCGAATCGGGCGCGAACCCACGCATAAGGAGCAAGCTCGGGGAGCATTGAATCCTAAACGCCAAATCTGCTTCCAATGACGAAGCCGATCGCTGGCGACCAAAATTGGCAGATGGCGCCGCAAGTGTATTCTTCGTCTAGCCGGTGGCAACCACACCGCCCATCAAATCCTCATCATCTACATGCGCATCGAAGGAACCGATAGGGTCCTGCTCGCTCTTCTCGCGCTGTTTGGCATCCTTGATCACGTGTTTGATGTAATCTCTATTAGTACTTAAGCGCTCGTTCGTCGCTTTGAAAATCGGCTGCAGTTTCTTCAGTCGTGCTGCCGTAGTAGCGAGTTCCCTAGCAAACTCGTGCTCTGAGAGGTTGGTAGACGGGGGGAGAAAGGTAAGGTATGACAAGCCGTCGTCGTTCTTCTCGATGACCCCTTTCAACATGCCAGATATTATCATGTTTTGGATGAGCGTCTCGATGGCCTCGTCATTCTCGAGGCGCCCGCCGGTTTCGGCGCTCGTCGTCTGTTCCCGTATCTCGGAAAGGGAGATCTTAGAGTAGATCCGTTCTAGACTTATAACTTGCCACTTCTGGTAGGCAGCCAAAACTTCGTGGATTAGCCCCGTGTTGCCATCATCCGACCATAGTTGAGCGTTCTTCTCAGCATGCGCCTTTAGTTCTTCGGCATCATCGGCCACAAATAACCCGGCGATAGTAGCGTATGGCTTTGTGAAGTTAAGGTAAAGTTTCGCTGCCGTGGCTCCCGTGTACGGGGGGGTTTCGCCCAGGTTTCCTTTAGAGAGCAAGCTAACCAATAACCACTTCTTATACGCCTCGACCATGATCTTGCTAGCCCCGCCTTCCCGTGTGGGGAAGGTTACGACTCTCTCAAAAGCCTGACACGCCTTGCTCCAGTCTCGTCTCGACGAGTACATCAGGCCGCACAGTAGGTCATACTCCATGATAGACGAGGACTTAAGCGGAGAAGTGAGCCCGGTGTCCCGCGAGATATAGGCCGGGGGCGACAAAGAGAGGTCGCATAGATACTTTGGCTCACCGCAGTTTGCCATGCCCGGGTAGAACACGATCTTCTTGTCGATAACATCCAGGGCGGGCTCGATGTTGTTGGTAGTATAGGCAAGTTTCGCGAGGAGGAGGTGGGAGGAGGTGAGGATACTGCCGGTTGGTTCTAGATTCAAGATGGCTAGCGCGAGAGTTTCAACAGCAACAGAGGGCTGAAGATGTCAGTACGATGATGACGGACGGAGGGGCTCTCGATTCCTACCGGGAGGAGCTGGCCGCTGCCAGCAGCGTTAAAAATATCTTGTAGGTGGCCGCGGGCATATCGGCACTGCCTCCCGTCGAAAGAAAGTAGGAAAGAAACCAGCGCGTCTAGAATGACGTCGATGGAGACGGAAGGATCCGGCCGAGGAAATATGAGGGCGTGTAAAACAGCGAGATAGGACAGTGAATTAACGGCAGGGTCAAGCAGTTCAAGTAGCTGAGGAGCATGGCCTATCAACTCGGCGCTGTGATCACTAAGTATTTTGGAGAGGTTGCTGACATGGGGCTTAACAGCTTGATCGAAGGCGGCATTATCGGACAAACCATCGAGGCTAGCTCCTGGTGGGAATGCCAGAAGCGCTGAGGCGAGCCTATCCATGACGACAAGCGCTCGAGGCGGGATCAGCCAGCCTCGGGAAGGGGGGGGGGAGGTATGGGAGGGGCTTTTTCACTTGTCGGAGGAGCAATACCGTGGCGACGTGTACGGATGTCGTGAAGGTGGGCGCGGATAATGCTCGACGGGTTACTGTTGATATCTGTCTGGAGGGATGGTGTCCGGTGCGGGTTCGGTGGTTGATGGCGGACGGACAGAGTTTCTGGGTTTTGCGGTTACAAGAAGGGTGTGATATTGTGACGGGTTGTGGTTGCAGATGTTGTGATCGGGTTCGATAAGAAGCTTTCGCTGAGGGGAGCTGTCTTGTCTGAGTGGCGGGGCAGTGCGTGATAAGGTCAGCCCTGGGGGTACCTTGCTTAGGTGTACTTACAGGTAGGTAGTGCCTACCAACATACCTCCTAGGTGCCTATTAAAGCCTTATTTTAGGCACCCAGGCAGGCTAGGTACCTATAGTGGAAGGTGAAAACTATCATTAGGTACCTACATCAAATATCGACGATAGCCCCTAAATTTGTCACATAAATTTAGAGCCCAGCGGTCGCCCTACGTAACTCTGGCCTAAGGCACCAATTTGTGCGAAAACGTGTTATCTTCACCAATCCCATAACTATACACTTTATATATGATTTATGAGTTGGGTCGAGAGGGTTGGCTAGGGGACCCTGCATCCGTGGTAGTGGTGGTGTAGCCTTCCATCATCCAAACGCGTTAGGTCCACCTTCTCGCATAGCCTAGAGGCGAGAATTCGAACTTTTCCTCTTGAATCCATGTTTGAGAGTTCCAGCTTAAATATCTAGGTAGAGACAGGGGCGGGCTTACGGGGAAGGGTGATATTGCAAAGGGTAATATAATAATGGCTGTTGTATTGCGACCAGACACTGTAATTACATACATTGTTGAATGGTGAGAGAACGAAGGGGAGAGTGAAATCTCTCAATCGTATCGTGGTGAATCTGTAGGAAGGGGAAATGTTAGGATGCAATATCCCCCAGCTACATCTACGTATCAGTACGTGAAATATGCCAGGTAACTAGAAGGGAGTAGGTGTTGGCTGAGGCACAGCACTGGGATAGATCCCTTCTCGGCTACGGACCGTGAGAGGTTATCCCATCTTAAAGCTTGCGTAATTTTCAAAGTAGCTGGCAGAGCGATTACTTACCTAAACTTAGAAATGTGAAGGGATATGTCCATCCTGTTATGAGCATCTAGAGAAGTAGGTAATATCCTCCTCTGCAAGACACGTACATGGGCATCAAAGCCCTGTGACACCGCCGGAAGATTCGCCGCACAAGATCAAGTACGTACGGCGCCAGGAGTCTGGATAGGTTTCATTGGTGGCTTGGCTCGTGTTTCGGTCATATCTACTCCCATGTTTGCATATACTATATGAACAGGGAGTTTGACGCCTGCCGATTGAGCTCCCCAGTAGCATTTTTGTGTTGATTATTTGTATGAATGGTCTTCCCAAGGAATTTGAATAGAAAAGCAAAAGAGACAGAAACAAGACCGAGTTCTAGCTTGGCAGCAGGGCAGAACAGAACCCTAAGGGCCAAGTCAGGTAGCGCCTATGGAGGCAGGCATAATACCGGTGTACCTATACTACGCGTATAATAGATATGGGTAGGTACCTTAGGTGCCTAGGGCAGGTATGTTGAGTAAGCATGCACACCAAAAGGGGTGGCATTTCTGGGTCAGGAAATGGCGTGACCAACAACTGATATTCGCTGTCACCAGCTGCTGCCGTATTCGGTGGGTCTTCTGTCAGGTGGTGTCAGTGCGGAAGGTCCCGTCGGTTGGCTACTACGGACGGTAGGTTAGGTAGTTATGCATATGCGTATAGAGGTATGCGTATGTATTCAGAGGTACCTCCCCTCGACACGTCAAGCCGCTAAAAGGGCATTTAGGTACCTATTTGGGAACTATCTGGGGTAGTCGCCGTGGTGACCCAGGGCTGCTCCTGTTGGGTACCCGCTGCAAAGTCCTACCTGCTAGTAACCTCTCTCTCCCTCTCCTCGGCCCTCAAGTCCACCCCCAAACTGCCCGACCTGTGCTGGAACTCTGCAAAAAACGGGCTCGATCACGTTAGCCTCGTTAGCAATGGATTTTTAAATTGTCTGTCGGCAGCGAGATGTTCCCTGTGGCACAACCACCCATATTGCACCCCTGTCGCCCTCAGGAAAGCTGTCGCGATGGCCGTCCCTCATTGGTTGGACCTTGTCGCAACCTCCTGTTTACCTGCGACCTCGTCAACTTCAACCTCACCACTCTTCCTTCTCGTTTCCATCGATTCCCCATCCAACTTCAAACTCTCTCCTCATCTACCCGAATTTCACAGTCGCCGTGCCCCAGCGACCGACTTAAGGGCTTCTGGATTTCATTTTAAGAGCATATACTGCATTATTTAGGACACCGTCGCGGTATCATGCCTGTCGAGCTTCGAAAGCGCAAAGCACCTGCGCCGGTCCCAGATCCTCCGGCTAAGAAGCAGACGAGGACTACCAAGGCTGCGACTAAGGCTAAGGAAACCTCGAAGCCCACCACTGCGAAATCTGCCGCTGCCAATGGCTCATCCAAGTCTGCAAAGCTCGCAAAGCCCGCGAAGCCCGTGAAGCCCGCGAAACCCGTCGCTGGTGGCGCCATCGCCCTAGACGGGTTCGGTGGCGAGATCGAGACAAATGACGGCACCAAAACTAGCTTGAAGGCGCTGGTTGACGAGAGCATATCCGGTGTCGTGATTTTTACCTACCCGAGGGCTTCCACGCCAGGCTGTAAGTTTGACTTGATGCAGTCGTTATCTACGGCGTATCGGCGCCGTTCACATCTAACTTGATCTGCAGGCACCAACCAGGCCTGTCTCTTTAGGGACTCCTACGAGTCTCTAACCAAGGGCGGCCTTGCGATCTACGGTCTTTCGACCGACTCGCCCAAGGCCAACACTACCTTCAAGACGAAGCAGAACCTACCCTACCCTCTCCTGTGCGATCCCGGCGCCACCTTGATTGATGCCATCGGGTTCAAGAAGGCGCCCAGGGGCACTACTCGTGGCGTCTTCGTCGTTGATAAATCTGGCAAGGTTCTTCTGCTCGAGCCTGGCAGCCCCGCTGGCACTGTTCAAGCTGTAAAGAAGCTAGTTGAAGAGAGCGGGGAGGCTGGTGCTGCCGAGAAGCCAGCGGAGAGTACCGACGAAAAGCCCGGGGAGGAGAAGGAAGAAGAGGAGGAGGAGGAAGAGGAGGAAGCCAAGCCCGCCAATGGCGAGGCCGCCGAGGAGAAGACTGGGGCGGCCGAGTGACGAGTGGCAGGAGGCTTATTGGCTCATTCGATTTCGTGTCTAGTGGTTTTCCTATCTCGTGTTGTAGTACAATAGCCTTGACGATGTTGATGGAATTAGTCAGCTTGCGAGTAGGGGGCGGCATAGAGTGACGAGGACAACAACTGGGAGATCGGCATTTGCGTTATAATTTATCGGTGCGATATCTACATACCTGCAACTTAGTACCTTGTCTTTGATTAGTAAACTATCGCTATGAAAACCTCTACCAAGGCTGGTTGGTACCTATTAGAGATACCTCTTGGCTGCGCTTTAGCCACCTGTGGCGGGGATTTCTTGATTTAATTGGTAGAAAAGGAGCGGAAACCGTATTGGACCGAAGTTTAGCCGGACGGGTCTCTCTTGACCATCGGGGTTGATATGATTGGGTCCGAAAGGTCGTCATGGGCATCATCCGTCGCCAAACTCGAAGTCGATCCGACCGAGACTCCCTAGCCCTCGCCGATTGTCTCTACGGCCCATTCGCGATGGCTTCAAAAATTGCACCGGCGTTCTTCAGGAATGCCACGCGCTCAACATGTCGAGCTCCCCGGTCGCAACTTCGGGCCTTCACGGCCGGCTGCTCAAGAAGAAGTGAATCCCTCGCCGTGGTACGCCCTCCTCGCCCGGCCCCTCTAGATCGAGTCCAAGTGGGCTCCGCGTTGGCTTTCTGAGCTGGGCGGACGTCCCGGAATGTAGTATGACAGGCTCGAGCCTGCTACACCTTTCCCTCCCGCGCCCGCGCCGCTTAGAGAAACCAGGCGGGGACACTTGCGAGGAAGCTCGAATTCCCTGCATTGATCTTCTCTGTCTCTCCCTCTCTGACGACTGACGACATTGCTGATTACCTGGCGACAATAGCACCGGAACACCCCCGACAACAACCCCGACATACCGTTCAAGTTCTCGGCCAAGAACGAGACGCTCATCGCCGAGATCCTGAAGCGCTATCCGCCGCAATACAAGAAGGCGGCCGTGATGCCGCTGCTCGACCTGGGCCAGCGCCAGCACGGCTTCACATCCATCTCGGTCATGAACGAGGTGGCGCGGATTCTCGAGATGCCCCCCTCGCGAGTCTACGAGGTGGCCTCGTTCTACACCATGTACAACCGGACGCCCGTCGGCAAATTCTTCGTCCAGGCTTGCACGACGGTGAGTTCGGCTCCCCGCCCCGCCCCTCTCCTGCCTACCTACCTGCTATCCCAATGCGGCCGATACGAAAACCCGGGCACCATAAGACCGAGGGGGGAGAGAGACGCCTTCGTGCTTTCATGGACGATCGCGGCCGCCTAGCGAATATATACCATCGACTACAAATACCCTCTCCTCCTTCCTTCCTTCTCCCTTCCCCCATCATCAAGAGCCATTTACAGGCTAACGACCGCCGGAATGACAGACGCCCTGCCAGCTCGGCGGCTGCGGCAGCGACGTGATCGTCGAGGCGATCAAGGAGCAGCTGGGTATCAAGCAGGGAGAGACGACGCCAGACGGCCTCTTCACCTTCATCGAGGTCGAGTGCCTCGGTGCCTGCGTGAACGCCCCCATGATCCAGATCAACGACGACTACTACGAGGACCTGACCCCCGAGACCACAAAGCAGCTGCTGGCAGCGCTCAAGGAGAGTGCCACGTCGCCCGGGAAGAACGTCAAGGTGCCGGCCCCCGGCCCCCTGAGCGGTCGGCGGACCTGCGAGAATAGCGCCGGCCTGACGAACCTGACGAGCCGGCCTTGGGGTATCGAGACCACAAGGGAAGACCTGTAGTAAGCTGGGATGGGACTAGGGTAGGGTTATTAGAGCCTCGGCGCATACGCAGTAGAGACTTTGTACATAAGCTGCATTTGTATTGACACTCAAAAAGAAACCTGTGACTTGACGTTTCTGCCACCTACCCGTAACAAACATATCGATCATACGCAAGAGGCCGCAAATTACTCGGCTTTCCGTTTCGCTCATCAGTCTCGCCTTTTGGAATCATCACTTTCCTCTTCATATCCGATCCGACTTGACCAACCCGATACATCCAGAGAACCTAGCCGCTAAAAAAGGAAAATCCCAATTTAGACATCCGTCTCGCCAAGAGACCGGAGCTTCTCTTACTGAAGCCGGAAAATCCAGCCGTCGCCCAACCTCCGATTGCTCCCGTCCAGCCCGCCAAAAACGAAGACGGCGTTCTCCTCGAGGTCACCCAGGGGGGCGCTCGCGATCCAGCCCCTCGGGCCCGGGCCCTCGGCCGCCGCGTTGTCTTCGTCGTCATACGGAGTCGTGGTCACCCTAGTCCACCTACCCTCTCCCGTCTTTCGGCCCATGGACTGCAGTATGGCGTCTGTGACGCTGGCGGCGGTCATGCCGAGCGGGGGGACTTGGAAGGCCCAGACGTCGCCCCAGAACTGGCCCGCGCCCGCGTGGCCCTCGCTGCTGGGGCTCTGCTCGCCGAGCATGAGGACCAAGTACTCGCGCCCCCCGCCGCCGAGCACGAGTTCCATGCTGCTGACGCTGCGGTTTCCGGGCCACTCCTCGGCAGGCACCAGCTTGGCCGCCTCGTCGCCGCCCTGAGGCGGCACGGGGGCCGCGGCTGGCTCGATGGTCTGCCAGCCGCCGCGCGCGAAGACGCCAACCTCGCCTCGGCTCACTCGGTCGTCGAATTCGTCGAGCCCGAGCTCCAAGACGTCAAGTTGGCCACCTAGTTCCTCCTGCCCGCTGTAGCCACCGAATCTATAGAGCCTGCTCTTAGCGAGAGCGAGAGCGGCGCCGCCTCGGGCTGGACCGGGGGCAGCCGGTAACTCCTTCCAGGTGCAGCTGCGCACGTCGAAGGCCCAGACATCCCCGGTCCGGCCGCCGGACGCCGTGCAGCCTCCGTGGATAATAAAGGTGCCGAACCCCGCCTCTTCCTCGTCTGTGGCAGTCGCAGCCACGCTGCCGGCAATCGGCCGCTGGGGAATTCCGACGTCAGCTGAGTCTCCCTCGGCCCACTCTTTCCAGCTCGAGGCTCGGTGCAGGGGCTTGATAGCAAAGTCTCGCGGCTTGTCCGTCGCGGTCGCGGCAAAGTAGCTTCTCGCGGGAGGTACTGGGCTATTGCGGTAAGGGTCCAGGTACGACCACGTATGCGTCTTGGTTTCGAAGATCCAGACGCGGCCACCCTCGTCGAGCGGCTCAGAGGAGGACTCGACATTACGACCGCCGAACAGGAAGATGCGAGAACCGATGACAGCAGTAGCGTGACCAACGCGCGCACAGGGAACTTCGGAATCGGGGCGCTTGTTTTTTCCCTTCTCGGCCGTAGTCGCCGACGTATCTTCGGCAGTGGGTGGGGTGGGAGAGCTCAGCGGGACATCGGCCAAGGTGTCCTTTAGCTCGGCCGCGGCTTCGTCCTCCTCGGTGATGGGCGGCGGAGGGTTTTCAGCAAATTGTCGCTTAGGAGAGACCCTAGCCTTGACGGCATAGTAATCGGCGGGGGCGCCGCTCGAGGGCAGCGCTATGATATGCATATCATTATCGACGGGCTTGCGCGGGTCAATCTCGCCGCCAAATATGTACGCGTTGCCGGCGACGATGTCGAGCGAATGCGAAGATCTCGGGAGGGGCGGGACGGAAATACGCTGCCACGTGCCCTTCATTGTTGGATCACCCCCAGAGCGCTGAAGATTAGGCAGATGGGGCAGTCGAGGCATGGACGGCAAGTTCTGCGGAAGAGAGTGGAAGAGGTCGACGCTCCGACGCTTGAATTTCGCCAGGGACTCCATTTAGAAAGTGCTGGGGTGCGATGTGTGTGACTACTTGAGCCGGAGCATAGGGGCGCGAGAGCTCTATCTATTATGGGTAGCAAGCGCGGAAATAAGCCCAATAGTCTTGCTCGTGAGCTCGTGAGATGTGACGTAGGTAAATAGAGTAGGACGAGGGGTGAGGGGTGCAGGACGCTACCCACAGGTGTGCCAACGTGTATAGTATATAGACCGCGGTGTAGTAGGTATGGACATACGATTATGGCACTCCTGGGTAGGTTTTCGGCATGCGTGAAAATATGTGGTAGTCGACCGCCCGGCGATGCGACGGAAACGAGCAAGTTTGTATGAGAATGGGACCAAGTTCCGTTGGAAGCGGGATGAACGGGATGAAGGCGAAGGAAACTCGGTGGTTGACAGGCACCCTCGGATACCCATATACCTGGGTAGGTACCTACCCACCTCCTAGCCTGTAGGTACCTGTAGGAAACATTCCTCGAGTGAGACATGTAGCGCCGCCGTAGCGCTGAGGCGGAGCCCTTTTAGCTAGAGAGGGGAGGCTGCGTAAGCTAAGCCCTGTTATTTACCTAGGTACCTAGGTAGGTAAGTAGCTTCGCTTATCGATAGACGGCGCAGATAGTCGATACCTACACGTAATCCCTCTACCTCCCTAAGTACAGATGGTACCTCGTGAATCAACATCTTGCGTTACGTACCTACCTACCTAGGTAGGTAGGTACCTTAGGTGCCGGCACTTCTCTCTCGTCCGGCTAGATGTGACTAGACGTAAGAAAAGTTGACTCTCGAGACGACAGGCGCACAACGCGCCCCAGATTATCAGCACACACATTCATTCTATGCTACCTACAGTTACCGCGACGCCCCTGATGGCGTTCCCTTTCTTCCCACCAAGCTTTCTATATGTTTAGACCAGTGCCGAGTTGCACGCCAACTTGAAGTAGTTAATAGTTAATAGAGCTGCTCCCCCCCTATATGGGTGCCTGGGTAGGTACCGCTGTTCTTTTTACGCCCATTTGAGGGGCTGGGGAGTTTATGCCGTTGTCGCTCAAAATGAGAAGAGACGAGCAATCACGAAAAGGCCACAACATAGACCACTATAAATCCCATTACCATGCCTAGAAACCGTTCCAACTAGGATGCAGGAGAGCGCCGTGCGCGTCTATAGGCCATCCTGTCGCTTCCTCGTCTTGCCTCTCGGTTTAGATGCTTCGCCTATCGTCCACCCTAGGGGCGGAACCGGTGGCAGAGGGCCCACCCCTCTTCCACGACCATAACCTCGGCCGCGACCTCTACCCCGAAAGAATCCCCGGGTTGACGGATGCGGGGGGCCGGAGATAGGGGGTTGTACGGCCGGAGGCGGTGCTATTGGCGGCAGTGGGTCATGAGCGGAGGGCGGCCACATTTGCATCCAGATGGTCATTCCCGGCTCGATCAAATCCTCCCACTTGAGTAGCTGCAGTTAGTAAACTTGCTTGTTCTGACGACTTGTGGGTCGCGAACTACGCCTTGGGGCCAAAATCCCACAAGGCGGGTTCGGATTGGCAAACCTCGCTTCCCTGAGACCAGTTACAAGGGGAGGCTGTGGGCGAGGGAGAGTCAGAAGGCCACTTACTAGCTCAGGTAAGATCACAATAGGAGATTGCTGTGTTTGGATAGGTGAACCGGAAGCAGGCAACGGAATTGGGGCTGTTGGGACCGCCGGCTCGCTCAACATGCCATCACCTTGACCCCCCATAGCCTCCTCTGCCTCCGCGGGCGCTGCAGGAGCTGAAGGCATTGCCACTGTCGAGATCGCTTCCTGAGAAGATGGGTGTTGAGAGTTGGTTGGCGGTGGTACTCCCTGGGGGGATATTCCAAAGCCGGAATTCGCTGAAAAGCGGAAGTAGGTGAGGAGGTCGTAGTGCCCTTCGTTCACGTGCGGTCCTATCACAGCAACGTGGGCGAAGCAGCTCCGGATAAGGAGCTCCATGCCCTAAGATATAACCCGTCAGCTTCAGAACCGAGACTACGCCGCGCTGCCCCGCCCCTTTAAGCCGAAATTTCCTACTGACTGGCCGCAGAATGGTGGAATGTTGCTCACCTCCCAGGTTTTGACTTTTTCCCAGGGGAAGACAAACTGGCGCCCTACAGCATCCTTGAATCTAATAGGTAACTTCTTTGGCGGCCGATCAGCCGATCTCTCCCAGCCCGGATCTCCGTACTGAAGCGGCCGGAAGGGCGGCGGCTCCGCGGCTTCACTGCTGTCGGGTTGGCTCGCAGGAGATTCCGCGCGCTCCTTCGCCGACCCTCTTGTCGGATCTGACTCCTCCTTTTGTTTTTGCCTTTGACTGCTAATCCGAGATGACCCTTGCGCTGTTGCCCCACAGTTGTCGCCATCGCTTTCTGCACCCGCAGCTGGGCAGGATCGCTGTACCCCTTCCCGCCCTTCGTTTTGAAGGGGCTCGGTAGGTCCCGCTCTAGAGGCGGCGGTGGTAGGTACCCACGAGTGCGGTTTTGTAGTAGAAACATTTGCGGCATTGCGATCTGGCTCGTCTGAATTTTCTCTGCTGGCTAGCAACGGAGCCTTACCCTTGCCTTTGGGGTCCGGTTCCGGTCCGTAGGCCGTCGCGTCGTCAACCCGGCCACCGTCCCCATCTACCGGCGTGCGTATTGTTTCCTCAGCATCCACCAGCCAAAGATGAGCCCCGGCGATGTTTGAGCCGGAGGAAGACCCGCCGGCATCCGTGGCCCCGCTCCAGGTGCCGTTAGCAGTCTCGCTGAGCCCAAACTCAACCGAATCTTGTCTCATGCTCGACCCCGAGGGAATTCCAGGCTGGCAGACTGATACGCCGGAACCTGGTTTTTCTAGCGGAGATAATCAGTGATAGGCTCTCCCGAGATGCCTATCAAAGTAGGTAATTGCGTTAGTTAATTACTGGCGTATACCTACGGGGAGGCCGTGTTGTACTTTGGATACCAAATGGAAAAGAGACAGGATACCGAAGAAGCCTGCGTGCAGGAGCGCGCCTGGACGGGCCTCAGTCATTCATACGGCTTGGCTGTGTACTCCGTGACCAGGAACCGACAACTATCTAGCCTGCGACTGTGCTAGGTATTACTTAGGTAGGTAGGTAGGTAGGTACCTCTTAGGCGGCACGGTGTCCAACCTTGTACATGCGCCGTATAAGTACATACCTCTACCTACGTATGCTCTGGGGTGGGTATTTCATGCATGTACTCATATTGCGTGTACGTCTTGGGGGCGTGTCAGCGCGCGTACCATGCCAATAGCTGGTCAACGTTAACGGTAAGACGCCACCATAATGGACCTACCATGGAATGTCTCAGCCAGAGAGGGGTTGATTTTCAAGAGTACCTACCTCTGTACCTGCCCGGCAGTGTACCTAGTAGGTACCCAAGTACCTAAGTAAACCATGTCTTAGGTACCGTTCAGCTCCGACCTATAGTATGGCCTCTCTTGGAGAAAATATGCACATGTCCCGTGCCTGAAAAGGCTCGGTGACTTATTTTTCTCGTCCCATAACTGGCTCAAGTATAGGTAGGTAATCAGCCCCTCTTGTTCGATCTCGAAGTTGGCGCCAGATACCTGCAGCGTACCACTCTCGGCCTGGAATACTGGGTGCCAGATCCCCTTCTGTGGACCCGGATCTCGAAGAAAAAGAAGCTGGAACCTCAAGACATTATAGAGTATGAGATACTGTTCGGTCGCGGCTGGTACCTAGTGATTTTCTGCCGTAATACAGGTTGAAAGGTGGGGGTTCCGTCCGGTTGTGGTGGGTCCATCCTCCCCCACGTTCTGACCGCGGGTCACCAGTGGAGTCGCCCTCTCTCCACTACCTCCTCTAGGATGACCCCTTTCTCGAGATGTAGCAGCACCTTAGGGACTCCAACTCCCTTGTACACCCCCCCTGGAAGAAGCTGGATGCAGAGTTGTTGATGTAGCGAGATATAGAGTTGCTCGTAGAGAAAGGTCGGAATCGTAGGTAATAACAAGGATGCCAGCATTAGGATGATACCGGCTAAAGCGAAACTTGCACCTTCGGGTCTGTCTCCCTCTCTCGATCTGGGCGAAACTAGGAGGAGAATAATTAGTATTCAGTGTATATATACGTATGTGGGTATCAAGCAAAGGCGGCGGCTACATACGCGTGACGGTGAGAATGTCTCCGGGAACCTGATTGGCTAATTGAAAGGGATCTCCTGCACTCGTAAATCGTACGCTTGGACATCATCGCCCTGCTCTAGTCCTACCGAGGTAGGTATGGCTGACGCTGCTAGAGTCAAGGTCGCCGCGAAGCGAGGATGCTAGACAACTGGAAGAAGGCTGGGCGGTTGGTGTTACGTAGGCGCTGAACTTCTCGTAGGTTCACGGTACTGTCGTGTGTAGAGCGTGGGGCTTGCGGAAAGTATCAAGGCATCCCAGACCAGGTCCTCGCAAGATTTAGCACTTCTAGCCTTAGGCAGGGGTCACGATGATGTGCGGAAAATGCTAGCACCTGAGAGGGACAGTTCGTGAATGTCGGAATCAATCATGGCCACTCTTGGTATTGGCTATTCTGGAAAACCCCATGTGCCAGCTCCTATTTTATGTTTTAATACTTGCTGTACACATCATCCGCTGTAGTCATTATTAACCCTGTACATGATCGTGATTGACTCTTTCTCACCGAGAGCGCACTCGCGCACTATGTAAAACTCGCCCTCCACAAAAGGGATAAAAAATAGAGGTGGATATATCTAGATTGAGGAGCTACTCGTCGACCTCTTCGCCTTCGGCGTCTTCGTCCTCCTCCTTCTTCGTGGTCTGGACTACCGTACCACTACCGGACTTAAGGGGGTTGCGTAGCTTCCATTTCCCCCTTTCCCCTTTCTCAACGATGGCGATATCAGCACGGGTGGCCCAGTCCATCAGGGTCCTGTCGTTCTCCCCACCGAATTGAATTGGTGGCTCTGAGCCAGTGACAGCTTTCTCGAGATGCTTCGCAACATGCTCCATCCGGTCGTCCCAAGCATTAGCGCCGTCAAAGCGAGCGCTACAGCCGGCAGCTGGGCATTGCATGTGAGTAGGGAGGTCACATCGCGTCCTGCGCGCTTTGTCTTGGTACCAGCGTTCGGCCGCCTCCCATTCCGGGGCGGGTTTCCTCTGCTTGACTTGCTTCTTGAGGGCCGAAGGAATGTGCATGCGGCGAAGGTGTTGCGTGTAGAGGTCTTTGCGGTTGAATATAGTCCCGCGGGGGAGTGCCGGCGAGTAAGTGCTTTGGTAGCAAGGGTGGTTGGAGCGGCCGTGGGTGGACATGGTCGATTTACTCGAAACTTTGGAGCATTGGTCTTGTTGACAGACCCAATAATGTAGGACAAGATGCTGAGAAGAGCAATGCCGCTTCCATTCGTTCTTGCTGGCGAAAGTTGAACTGCAACCCGCAAACCCGAAGACGCAGACGAAGGGCCGAGTGTGTTGCTTCTTCATGTGGTTCTGTAGGCCACTCTCATCTTTGAACAGAACCTTTTTGGAGCACTCAGTGCAGGAGAAACTGCCTTTAGCCCCCTGAATCACAGGCTTGGTGGTTGGCCGGTCTATCGTGGCCGAGTCACCGGGTTCGATCCTAGACCGTTTTGTGTCTGGTGGTGGCTGTGAAATACAAGGCCGTTTGCGGTTCCTGGTGATGCGCTCTGTACTAAGCTTTGCTCGTCTCTGCTTCTGGTTGGGCTTGTAATCGTCGTCATCTCCATCCTCGTTCTTTAAATCCAAGACTCGAGGGTCGCCGGGTATAAAAGCATCTTCCGACTCGAACGTCCTGAAGTCTCCATGCTGTCCCGATATGTGGATCTCTTCCTTCACGTCAGCAGGGAACCCAGAGGAGCTCTCCGACCGAGAGAGCCCGACTTTCCCCGGCCTGCCGCACATGCCTAGGTGAGCGCTGCCCTCGTCGCTCGAGATACTGTAACATCTTGTAGGGAAATCTGGGCCGAAATTACCGGTATCGTCGAAATAGCTCTCTGGAGTCTCTTGGAAGATGTCGTACGGCTTTACGCAGTCATCGGCAAGTCCGGTAAAGCGGCACAGCTGACTGCGCGAGCTACTGCTCTCATAATGGCTTAGAATTGGGGACATGACCGTGGTATCGGTTGGCGTGGGAGGCGATTGCAGGTGGTAATAATCTCCCTCCCTCGGCGGGCTGAGTATGCTGCTACTAGTTGATGACGAGTGGGAAAACGAGGGCGATTCTTGACGTTGAAGCTGCCCGAACGGGGGGAATACTGCGCTGCCGTCCCTAGACGTCGCTTCAGCAACGGCAGGGTCAACCATCGGATAGCTCAAGGGCGTAGGTCTATTATTGTCTCCAGAGTAGCATAGCACCTGAGAGCGGTCCCAGGAACCGATTAAGTGTGGCGGCGAGGTAGCTGGCTTAAGGTTCGGGTCGATGAGACCGTCCATCACCGGATCCATCAACGGATTTTCCACGAGGACTGGATTCCGCATGGTCTCCAGGTACGCCATTTGTTGGTAGTTCATCTCTGTCGACTGTACAAGGCGTGCTTTGTTGTCAGCTATGCTCACGGAGTACTTGGTTTACCCTCGCGAGGGGCGCTTTGTGTGACTAAGAGTACGGGCCCAAGATGTGGACCTGCGGCGTCAAGCTTTGGCCGAGACCTTCCTGTCGCATGGGAGCGACGACAGAGGCGATGGGGAGAGGACCCAGTAAAAATATGCGTAGATGAGAAGAGCCGCGAGACAGACTGGGAAGTGAAAACCCCTAAGGATCGAGATTCCGTATGCAGTAGGTGTCTCACTCTGTAGGCAGCAAAGAGGCAGAGCCAAGGGCGCGAAGCAACTTGCCCCCGAGAAGAATAGAGCCGCCATCGAGAACGCGTCGACTCAACTAGTTATTATGTTGGGGAGCCTCCTTCCTTGGTCGCACCCGTTTCCCTCTTACTTCCCTCCAGCTCTGCGAGGAGACCCACGCGGAGCCTCACGAGCTGTAGGAGGGTGGGATGAGAAAGCTAGGAGAGGATGGGTCGTGGCTGAAGGTGATAGCAGCCAAGGTCGCTTTTCACACGCATCCCTGAAAAACAAAAAAGTCCACAAGAGGTACAGTACTTATGCATACCCCGACCCCGGCGCCCGTGACGAGGATTGGTTCGGCGAGGTGCGCGGCCCAGTTCGCATGGAAACCAGCCGTCGAGAGCAACCCTCGAGGCACCGAGACGCCTCAAAAGTACCTACCTAGGTACATCCCCACGGGCGGCAGCGCGCAGAGTGATACGTACCGGTGCGCGGAGCATCGAAGCAAAAAAACGCATACCTACCGAACCGAATCCTTGTTGGCCCGGATCGCTCGCATCGCCTCGAATATGCACGTATGTCCATGTGGGATGCATTGGCATCACCCTAGGATCGCCGAGGGAAAAATCTGCTCGCGATCGTATTAGGTATCCGACAAGTCGAGCGGAGGGAAGGGGAGACTGAATGAGGACATTTGCAAATCGGTTCGTGATCCTCATGAGTATGGCCGTCGGTGAGCCCACTATCCGTGAAAAGTGACAGCGCCAGCTCGGGCTCGCTCAGGCCCGCCAACGGTACCATTTGCTGGCATACCTTGGGCACCTATTTCACCTTTACCTAAGGTAGATACCGTCTGCGTGGTGTGTGTAGGTATGTAATGCCTGTGCTTGCTGCTTTTATGTCGGACGCAAACTGTGGGATGTCCAGTAACATACTACGTAGTAGGCATGATTCAAAAGATTTTGGTACCGACCCCTACAGGTAGGTAATGAGAAGGGGGGGGGGCGTGAGTCCAGATCCAGACCGCTCGAAGACGAGAAACCTTTCGGGCGATCATGTCGCTTCTGCGAACTTGGAGAAACTCCAGGTAGCAGAGGGCTGACCGCCACGTTGAACTGCCGGGATAGGTATCTGAAAAAGGAATGCAATTAGGTCCCCAAGGTAGGTCAGGACAACTCGGGGAAGCTAAGGTACGTAGGACTTAATATGCGCCCTTTAGGTGGGCCTTTTCCGCGCTGTCGGAAATCCACGCCCAAAGTACCTACATGCATTAGCTGCGGTACTCCCTATGTGCCTGTGTACTTGCCAGAAACCGCTCTGCGTGCAGGGCGCGTCCGCAATGCGCAGCAGATATAGGAGGTATATACCTACCTAGGTACCTAAGGTGCTGCGCGGCACCCATGTACTTCCAAGCTTGCAGGGCCACCAGGTCTGACACCAACGTCCCGGGCCGGCCCCCACCCCCTCCTCTCGGCTAATGGACTTTCGAGTTGAGACCAACAGCAGGAGAGCTGAATGTAGGCGCCAACGACCACATACGTGCGTATGTATTCATGTGCCACGCCGCTGCCATCGATGCTTGTTGATGGCTGGTGGTTGGCTGGTGTGATGTGTGAGGGGGGTTACGAACTGATGATTAGCACCCCGATATCTCGCGAGAACGCGCAGGGCTTGATAAGTGAAATGCACACACATATATAGCATATATATGTGCGTGTGTTGTAAAGAGAGCTCGAAAACCTGAGGCTGGCCTCTAAGCTTGGTGCGCTTCGGCGGTCCCAGGGCTGTTGCTAATCATCCGTACTGTCTACGACGTGGGCTTATATCAGTACAAGAGATAGCAACTTGTCAGGAGCACAAACGGTAAGGCGCCAAGTTAGAGAGGAAACCCACGTCTGGTCTTTTCTCCCGAAGCCAGGGTCCAAATGGATCAAGTGCTTTATACATAGGTACCTACCTTAGGATGGAAGGTCTACCTAGGTAGGCACCTTGGGTATGTGCATGCCTACCCCCTGTAAGGTACCGAGGTACTTATTAAATACTGAAGATAACTCAGATACATCTGGGAGGTACCCTAGCAAGGAGGACCTGTTGAATCTCATAATTTCATGGTCCGTGCGTCACCGAAGTTGGAGGGTGGACCGTTGGCTTTGCAGCACCAATGGATTTTTAATAGAAATTGTATACATTAGGTATCGAACACAGGTAGGCATACATGTAATACTACCTGCGCAGTACATTCATGTACGTATCGGAGTACCTAAGTACCTGGGGCAAGTACCTAGGTAACTTATGTATGTATGTTCCCATGAAGGTAAGTCATGACCACTTGCAGACAGGTTCCACAGAAATAAGGCAACCGCCAGTTAATCCCACAGCGGGGCCGCCCGGAACTGGCCATGTACAGTACAAGCTGGTATTTAGGTTGCCTTATTTCAGTCATGTCCAATCGTGGGTCCTAAACCCCGCCTCCTGCCTCTTCGCTAAGACGCAATAGCAGCTGCAGTAAGAAGTGGCTTGAAGGGCTCCGTTAGGCATTCAGACACGCTTGGAGCCTTGATCTCGATACGCCCACATCATTCGTCCGCCCACCCCCTGGTCGAACAACGAAAATTTGTTGACAGCAGTACTGCGTGGGTAGAGCCGCATCGACGATGATCACCGACTTTACACGTGTAAGGCCCCAAACGAGAATCCCAACAGGCTAAGTCTGCGCAGGTTCCCGGAACAAGGCAGATAGACACGAGGGAGGAGGGACTGCGCCTGCCACCGTCTAATATGAACCTCGAGATCGACTTCAGCGGTTTGTGGCCATAGGGGAGAGGAGGCGGATATATTGGGTATTCCGCCCCTGGACAGCTTTTCCGTGTCTTATAGGACACGGGCTATACACATATGGGTTTTGCATGGACTCATGCCGTCAGACGGGTTTTCTGCCTATCTTGTCCGACGCAAAACCAGGACCATCCCCATCTCACCGGCACCTCCCACTCTTGCCGCTAGGTATGTCTCTCACCATCCGTGACTAGGTGGGGTCTAAGAGCTGAGCCCCAGCACTGCATCTCAAACTTGTCTCGAGAGCCCAAGACTCATTTTTCTTGCGTGATCTGCGAGTCGACCTCATCTCAGTCCCCCCAGACTAAGCGCGCGCTCTCTGTTACACAGGGAGGGTGGCCCGGATGCCACCTGGGTAAATAGGTAGGTACCCACCCAGAAATGCGGCGAAGCCGGGGGCGGTGTAGGTTGATTCCACACCCTCGAAATGAAACACCTACTCAACATCTTCGAGGCATCCCGCTATGAATTCCTTTGGTCTTGCTTTTCGCTAATCGCATGATGATTGGGGCCTACATGTAAATTACTACGTAGCGCACCTATCCACCGGCTGCATTCCCCAGGAAAAATCAGAGGCGCTATCTCCTCTACCAGGTGCCTACGCAATCCCTACTAAGAAGAGAAAAAAAAACAGGCAAGCATGTCGTGTCAACCACCGATTAAGGTATTTGATAGCCACTGCGGCTCAGCCTCCGTAAGGGTGTACGGTGTATTGCCCATGGCACCTGGTCACGTTCACACCCCACAGGTTGGAGTAGGGTCGTGGTGTACAACATCATCCGCTGTGCACGTCGTATTTCTTCCGATGGATTTCCGATAGATGTCCAAGGCGCTTCCTGTCTTTTACAATTAAGGTCTTTGATGCTCTATCATATAAACTGCTCACATAACGGAGCATTGGCGGTCCTCAGGCATCGTTAGGCGTAGGTGTCAGGAGACCACCTTCTAATGCTACCTAACAGGTAGGTAGGTAATGCCGTTGGCCCCGTAGATGCGCGATTGCATAGCAGAGATATTTCGTTCTTGAAAAACTCGCGAACATTGCCGGTTCTGGAGCCGCCTGACTGATGCTTCTTATTCTCTATGGACCGGCGGCTGAAAATGCCCAGAAGCTTGCGTGCTAAACCCAACTTTACCATGGCTGTGTCTTTCAGCACCGGGGCTTTTACGTCTAGAGCATGTTCTAAAGATCCTTGACAACCGTCTGTTAAAGAGACCCATCCCAGCTAGTGACCGAGCTATGTCCGTATGCATCTCTATTCGCCAAAGTACGCTCTTGTTTTGCGCTGCGTTGCGCTTCGGGGGTCGCGAACCGAGCCTCAGGTGCTAAGCTTAAAAGGTTTTATGGGAATCCTTCGATGTTTGGGTTTAATTGGAACCGCAAGCAGCAGGTTGGCGATGCTACTACACCCCCGCGCTCTCTACCCCAAAAAATTCATCCTTCTTGGCGTGTTACCTCCCAAGGTCTTACACCAAGACAAAATGATAATAGCACTGTAAATTGAGCACTACCATCACGGTCACCCCCAACGGTCCACCCAGGTTTTTCAATCACGGCGTCCCCCATATCACTTGCCAAGCGTGACAGGCGTTTTCTTTAAATACATATACTACGCCAGACCAGACTACCAAATCCACATCTCCGAAAGCAAAGTCCGACCGAGCCCCGGTACGAAAATGACCCATCTGGATGAGCATCTTCCTGCTAATTCTCTCGATCCCCTCTCCACCACTGCATAGGTGGCGTGGGTGGTGATCCTAATTGTCCTTGATCTAGATCGCTAATGGGTGGAAAGAAAGGTTGGTCTTTAACCGAAACCTTGGTAATCTAGAACAGGAATTGGATGGTAACGCCGTTCTCATCGTATATCACGTTCGGTATGTAGGTGAACCCGGCATGTACCATGACCTGCCACATTGAGCGCCTTGACTCGTTTGTTCTGGTTAATTAGGCAGCGCGGGATACGAACCGGTATGTGGCACAGCCGTGCCGGTTTAGAGGCCCGTACGTAGGTTATAACTACAATAATTCCTTGCGGCTGGAGTCTAGCTGTACATAATAGCGCCGTATTAATAGGTTCTGAATGGATACTATTTTCTATCAACCTTAGGTAGGCCGATTTATCTAACTGTCCCGCCGCATCTTGCCTATTCACATTTGTAGACTAAGGGAAAGAGGATCGCTTCATGTATGGGTATCAGTATTGTGCTAGCCACCACCAATCTGACTCTCAATAAATCCAAGGGGGGTGGAAAACCGACCCAAATTCAACGGAGACGACGAGCAACCCAAACAAACTCGTCACCACGCTACCCTGACTCCCCGCTGGGACCATGGCAATGGATGCATAACTTGTGCTCACAAGGGAAATTGGTACACTGCTTACTCGTCACGGGCATAGTCTCACCGCACTGGCACTACGAGTATGTCAGAACATAGGTTTTAGGGGAGACGAGGGACCGCATACGCAATGGAATATGGCCACCACCTCCTCTGTCGCGATGCGCTTTGAGACGAGGGCTTCGCTTCTGTCGTCTCTCTTCCTCTTCGGCTTCGCCATTCGAATATATTGCTTCTCGAGGATGGTGTGGTCACTTATATCGTGGTCGGCCGAAGAAGCCGACGTCGATGAAGTAGCACCGAGGCCTTCGGAATCGTTCGCTGGTGATCCGGGCCTAGGGTACGTTAACGGCTGGTCCCTCCAGTCGCTGATCTCCTTTTTTACTTGGCCATTACGGCCGTGGAAATGGTCATCGACGTGGTTGAATCGTTCGGTCCAAGCCAGCACACCATCCCTCTTTATTTCGACAATTTTCTCGCAGAATCCGCACCAGAAACGAGCCTCGCAATTGCGCCCTATGCGACACCTCTCAAGTTTACTTTCCAACAGTGCCGCGTCCGAGATGTCATGATATGTACTCAGATGTTGCCTAAATAGCTCTCGCCGATAAATCACTTTTCCACAAGTCTGAGTCGCGTGAGTACTTTTCTTCTCGTCGCACCTCCAATGCTCAACCGTGAAGTGTTGACTGTTTTCGTGGCGTTTCCAATCGTTTTTGCTACCGAATCTCTTGGTGCAATCTGGATACGTGCAACCGTACGGTCTTTGATGTCGCTTCTCATGCTTTCTGAACCGCTGTTAGTTGCTTTTCCATAGACACAATGTTTTCTCGACCTCGCCTAGTCATGACGAAAAGCAGGAAGTGTGGTCTCATACTTAAGTTCGCATCGTCGATTGAACTTTTTCTTGCACAGCATGCAATGATAGGCTTGCTTGGAACCGGTACCGTTGGCTAGTTCGCGGGTTGTATTCTCTGGCCGCGGCCGATCTTCCTTTTTGTATCCAAATTTCTCCAAGAGACCTTGGCTCTGAAGACGCTCTAGAAATTCCAGAATGCTCTCGTGGTTTCCGAGGTCTGCCGTTGAAGATATCGTGCCCATTAGACCGATGCTCGGTTCGGTGGGCCTATGAGGGGCTTTGCCGCTCTGGACTACCTCTTCCGATTTCTTTTCAGGTTGGGATTCATCAAATGACGGGGTGCTAGAGGAATTTCGAAGCTCATCAAATTCGGTAGTTTTGCAATGCTCTGGGAGGGCCTCCTCCTTACCTGATTCGGACTCGGGCCTTTCAGACTGATGATGCTCGTCGCTCTCGACAATTTGCCCCAGTTTACCAGATCTTGCTTCATCGATAGCGTGCCTGGGTGTAGTCAAGGCCATTTGGTGCGTTTCCTTTGGGTTGTCCAACGCTTTGTCATCGTCACGCGAATCTGTCACTCCCGCGGAAGCGGTATCGCCGTCGTTGTTGTCGCGTTTGTCGATGCCGAGCACATGAGAGTAATGAAGAGCGAGAGGTCTATGTAGTAAGGGAGTCTCTTCCGCTTGGTTTTGACCTAGGCCTCCTTCTAACGGACTCGGTTCGGCAGATAGACCGACACGCGGGTTTCTGGGTAACCCCCAACCCTCTGCAGCACGGCCGGCCCTCTCCGCAGGAAACATTGACCCGGAAAAGTCGGAAGCTACACCGTCGCGTGTCCGGCCCAGTGTTCCGTTGGCTTGTGGCTCCGGTCTGCTGGGGGGGTTAGAAACGCATCATAGTGATATTGAAATCGGATTCCTGGTACCTAAACTTGTATTCATCTAGTTCATCATCTGTTATTGGCGCAATATGATGAATACGTTTCATGTGGGCCCGGAAGTTGTCTGCTCGGGGCCATATTTTCTTTTTGTCCTTGCAAAGACCGAGTAGACACCGATAACGATTTCCGGTTGCGAGTTCGTCTGGGTGAAGACTTCTTTTATGTCTATCAAGATCGTTCCGTGTACTAAAGCCTCCATCGCGAGGGCAATTTTTGACGTCACATTTGAAGGGCTTGATATGCCTCTGATGATGTTTCCTAAAAGCGTCTTGTTTCAGCGACAACCCTAAAGTGAGATGTGTGATCCCGAGCAGTAGACTTACTTGAATTCAGACATCGTCTTCATTGACTTGTTGCAGAGTAAACACGGTGCTATGTCCTTACCAAGATTGGCCTGGTGTTCAGCTGAGGATCCTGGAGGTGGTGGCAGTTGAGACTGGGGCCAGGAATCCCCGGTGCCTAGCCCACCTTTGGGCAGGTTATATGGATGAAAAGTAGGATCGCCCAAATTCTCAATGGAACTCTGGGTCTCTGTATTTCGGTCAAACGATTCATCGCAGACCGAGCCGTTGGCGACGCTATGCTTAGCTCTGTAGCTTCCATACCCGGAGTCAGAAGGCACTCCTCTTGGTGAAATAGGATCGCACTCAGATGGAACTAGATTGCCGCGGGGTTGATTATAATAGGTGATCGAGCTGGCTCGCAAATTGTTTAAGACGGCCGGATTCCCGATATCATCTCGAGATGATGCCAAACAATGGGGTGTCCAGGGCCCATCATTTCTCTGGTACCACCTAGCTACAGAGTCCTCGAGAGGATTATAGGAGTCAGAGTGATGTTGACTAGCGGGGAGTGAAAAGCCGATTCCTATCTGGCCAAGCGCAGCAAAGTCCTGGGGATGACCCAAGTTAGGGGCTGCCATCTTAGGAGGCTGCAAGTGGCCTTCCAGCGCCCTGTCCGGGAGTTCGGGTGAGGTTAAGCCTAGTCCATCACCCATCTCTACAGACCGGATAGGGCAGAGATCAGAGTAATTGCAGGCGCCTTAGGTGAACGGGACACGGGAAAGGAGTGGAGGGTAGCAGCGAGAGATGCTGCGCGGTCCAGATCGGTATTTGCTCGTCGAGTCTCACAAGGCAGTATGGTATGGACTGGTTTAGGCTTGGTTGATCTTGGCCGGCTGTGAATGAGGGATATTCCGAGAACTGGTAAGCATTGATGAGCCGGTTAGTGGCGACAATTAGGGACACGTTATATAGGTATATTCACGATGTACGCAACCCGTTGAGTGGATTTAGGAAAGTTACCTGCTCCGAGTCGCCGCACCGGCGCAGTGGTTGACAGCACATGGTGGATACGACGCGCGTATATAATGAAACTAGGGGTTATGAGGACTAACAAAAGACTGGAGGACTAACTAGCAGGCAAGAATCAGGTTGAGCTTAGGCAGGTAGGGCTCCCAGTGATGTTCCCCCTGGCGGTTCTGTGAGGCAAAGCCCGTCAAGCTCGGCCGACGTAATAGCTCGCCGCCGTGATTGTCTTTTGAGGGAGGGGGGTGGTTAAGCAACCCGCCGCAAAACTGCAACACGGCTTATCGGCCCCAAAATTTGGTTCGGGAGGAGAAGAGAGGGGTGAAATTGGATCAGCTAGAAGTGAAACGTCTGGAAGGTGTCCAGATCGAATCATATATGATAGCACGCGAGTAGGCAAATGCGATCGATGTCTGATTTATAAGGTATGAACTATGCCTTTACGACGGGGTAGAAGAGGTGGAATAGGGGGGAAAAAAAAATGAAGAGGACTGGAAAATGCGATGCGAAAAGGCGGATGTCAATTGTGGCCAAGGCTTTGGCCGAACAGGCGACTCTCAGTAGGCAAGTGCCTGCTAAGTCAGAGAATGCCGAGGGGAACTTGGTAAAAGTGAGGCGGGCGGGCTCATTGCACTGCAGGCAGGGGCATTGGCATCCGTCATGGACAGAATGCGACGACGGACTGAAGTTGCCCGCACACAGCCAGCACAGGTAGGAGGTAACTTGTTGACCTTAGGTAGGTAGGTAGGTACCCAAGTAGCTCAACAAGAGCAGCTTCAACAGGTTTAGTTGGTAGTGCCTAACCCAGCAAGGTCTTGCAGATAGGTACAATGTAGCCCGGACGCTTACATTCCAGCTATGCAAGTACTGCACTGCCACAACTTGTCTGACCTACAGGTGCTACGTCGATACGATAGAACGCCGAGGAAACAATAGGTACCGAAACGGCAGCGGGTGATGTCAGGTACACCGAGCCCATGGTAGAGCTGTCACCCAACTACGAATACGAAAAAAGGAAGAGAAGCGGCTTGTTGCAATTCAAGTCCGTCATTGGATTGATCGGTTAATGATATGTAGTTGTTTTGCCTCGGCCAGGCCGTTCGTGGTCGTCTTGCCATGAGGGTTATCGTAGGTTCCGCGGAGGCAGGCTTACCGGTAGGTTTGCCCAAGTATACTTAGTACCTAGGTAGGTACGTAGGTAGGTATGTCGTAATGTGGTCATCTCCTACGTACCTGTACATTGAAAAGTGGGCCGGGTATGTCCTCATTGGACTTACTGGGGAAGGAGTAACAGGGTAGGTGAAGCAGGGTACATGCATAACCTCGTTCAACGGTGTCAACATACCATAGGTACCCAAGTACCCGCCTCAGGTAAGTGCCTATTATTACCTCTCAAGATACCTCTGCCTGAAAAACTGCTCTTGGTTCGAATTGATATACAGGGAGGCTGTGATCAAAACCTCTCGTACCCCCTACAACTTCTCAGCAAGCCGTTAGGAACCCTATCCCTTATAGAAGCGCGTATGCATTCATCGTGACGCCAAACACTCCCGGAATCTTAATCTCGGCAACGATCCGTTGCCGTATACCCTCCAGTGCTGTCAAGCTCGTCGATCTCGAATTGTTTGCTACGAGGGAGGTAAAAGATCCCTGCTCTCGGGCCGCTCCGTCGAAGCCAACATCAGCGCAAACGACGCACTTGTTCTCGACATGCTTCGGGACACCGCCCCTGGCTACGCAACAGCCGGAGTGTCTGGGACGACCTATTCAAACAATGCAGCCACCAGACAGCCGGCTAGGCAGCTGACCGGGGTGCTAGGATTAAATCGAGCACCAGTTGACCCCTTCAAGCTCTACATGCTAAGATGTGCCTCTATTGTTTTCCTAGCGGATTCTCTACAACGGCTTAGGATTTCTAATAGCACTTGAATATTTCTTATTGCTGCTTTTATTTTTATAGAATTTCGCTGGTATTTTATTATGTATGTCATCCTAAAGCATAACCCCCCCCCCCCTTCTCCCCACTCCTATCTGTGGGCCTTAGTCGGCGAGTAAACACCTACGAGAAATGTTTCACAGAATGGAGATCTAAGTATCAATTATCGGTAGTCATGTTGCCTCCAAGCCGTAGGCAGTATAGCACGATACTGCCTATGTAAACCGATCGCATGGCGGGGGGATGTGATATATCAGTTACTGATCGTAAGTTAGGGATGAACGGAGATCCATGGGGATAATCCGTGAGGGCTAATGCGAGTTTCCTTGTGAATGCAAGCTGTGTGTATGTGCTTCGATACTTCAGTTTTCATCATTGCAGAGAATCAATTTTTAGGACTTCAACGAGTGTTTGCCTTTGGCCCCCCCCCCCAGCCGTCGCTGATGGTTACTTACCTACTCACCCATGGTTGGACACCTTATAGGATGAAGCAAACACGACATCTATAAAAGCCCACCTTCTCATGAGCCAAGAGATGATAGCAAATGCAGTTGCGCTGGCTCATCGACCTCCTACAGCAAGGTGATCTTACACCGCCTCCTAGTCTATTTCATGATCTAAGGCACGATTCCTTCGGTCTTTATATTACAGAGAAGCGTCTGACTCCCTCTAGCTCCAATAGTTAGAGACCAAGACCAGCAAGTCATATCAGATCACGTAAGTGCTGGCCATCTCCCTGAACGCGGGAGAGAGCCTAACAAATATAAACTGCTTAAATTTCCCAGACCGAGAATCATGTGCGACTACGACGAATTTCGGTTTGAATGCAATCACTCTGTTTGTCGTTTAAAGTCTTACTGCCACTTCGCACGTAATCACCCCCATCATAAATGCCTAGGAGTCAAAAAGCTTCGGGATTCTTGGCTTCAGGAGGGCGAGCTCTGCGAAACATGCGTTAAAAACGGGTTTCGGTTAATGAATGGGAAGATATGGGCTCCTCCGCAACTGGAATGAGGAGCTCTGGTGGTAGGAAGAGTCTGCTCGAAGATATGAATGGTGCAGGATTTGTTCGCATTCAACGCTTTCAGATTCGCAGCTCGTAGAGGTTGGTTGTCTGTCATCTTGTTATGGAAGCCAGGATGCGCTATTAGCGTACAGCCTCAGGATATGCCATCGAAGTGGATTATGTGAAAAGAGCGCCTGGGTAGAGGTCCAACTGAATTAACGCCTATTGGGGTGTCCAGTGAATTGCTTCAAGACGGAAGGCAATTATATATGAGACAGATTCATACAATTGGTAACCGAGCCACAAATCCACTGCAAACATTTACGTGTAGTATGAGTTCCCCTAGTAATGGAATGTAAAAATCTTGAGATCTAATATTACGAACAGAGGTTACCATTTTTTCGGCCGATGTTACCATCTATCTCTTTCAGTGATTTTAAAAAAAATCTCCTCCCTTTTCTCTTCTTTTAGTCTTCGCTTAGGAGCCCTGGCTTGAAAAGATAGAGTTACCTGGAGAATAAACAGAAATAAGCTGTTTTGAATTGCTTATGAGCTCTATTGCCTTTCCTTCTCTCACTTAAAATGGGTTAGCTGGATGGTAGTTACATGCTATCGTCACGCCTTCGCTTCTAGCTAATATATCACCAACCAAAAGATCTCCAAAGAAGGCAGAAAGAGATCAACTTGGATACCTACTTAAATATATGAACGATTAAGTCTAGTTAGGCTCATAGTTTGGAAGAGAATTCGGTGACCGCAGGTAACCTATCTATCTACTAGGGGTACGCGTATATTATTAAGTGTCGCTCTGAGCTCTTCTTAATTCACTGGAAATCCCCGCACAATTAAGACATGATGTACGTAGGCTAATAAGCAGCCGGTTTACATACCTGCACCCCAACTTCCAAAAGTTACCGATCATCAAAGTTAGACCGACCCCTGAGCTAGCTTATCCTGCTTGACTGGGAAAATCTTTAGAGTATCTGTAGCAGACGTTCAGTAGGCTTAATTGGTATCCCAAAGTGAAAGAGGACTATATAGATTGAGTATGTGAAGTATGAATGTTGGTGGAAATACAGGAGCAGGGGGTTCACCAGGATTTATGGCAAAGTAGAGGCGCTTTGATCTCTCGAGCAGGTGGCTGTTAATGTATTTGCCTATAAGACATAAGGGAAATATGATATTCTGCTACTCTCAGAGCTTCTGCTGCCGTGGCATTAGACCAGGTGTTGTCAAAATCCGGACCTCTGCGACGAGCTCTTGTGGTTCAACCCCGACAGCCTCCGCTAGCTATTCCAGATTATTGGCACCTTGGAGGATGCCAATAACGTTATACCGCTTTGAGAAGAATGTGTCCCAATCACTAAGCGTTTGTTTCTCCTTTTCACCCAGATCCTCCCACTCTGGCCTCACATCATCTGCCTTCGTTGAGGTTTTGGCCAGCGCGCGGGAAGCATCCTTTCCCGCGAAGACTAAAGCAGTTAGCAAACATGTCGATAGTACACCGGATTACCACGGTCTGATGTAGGACACAGTGTCCGGTTGGCAGCTCGTCGGGGAGCAAACAAGAGTGGCCGACGACGTGTTGCATTGGGCCGGACGATGTGGGAAGTGTGACGTCGCGCCTTGTGTGGTATTTTACAATGAGATGAGGCATTGCTACATACCATGATACGAGCCGCCTTCTCGATAGGCCTTATTCGCACTAACGTCATAGATCTTGCCCTAATTCACCATGGTTAGATTATGCAGGTACCGACTTAGATACTATGTGTAGGGACCGATCTGGTAGGGGGAAAGGGGAGATTGATAGGGCTCATGATGAAAATTGCCGGCGCCTTAACGGTTTAAAGAGGACACACACACCTTGATTGCCACATAAGCCTTTTGCCCTGCTGAGCCTGGTTTGAGGCGATTAGTAGAAGGTCATTTTGTGTGTTGTAGTATCGTAAGCTTGATAAAGAGCCGACAAAAAGGCAATCCCTGGCCTAGACCTTGGACTGTGATATGAAGAGATCACTCACCGTCGGCCTTAGCCAGTTCTTCCAGCGAAATGATATCGTCTTTGGGGGGGTCTAGGTTCACAGGAACCTTAGGCTCAAACTTGCCAGCCATTGACGTCGATGTTAGGAAGAGCAGCGGTTACTGTTTTGAAACGTGATAGGGCTGATGGAAACTTCCACCGCAAGTAGATGGGCGATATCCAGTACGGAACCAAATCGTTGCACCAGAAAGAAGAGGCGGGCCTCGATGTAGACCCTCGAGCTCGTAGTCAATCCTTGACGGCAAAGGTTGAGGCACGCAATTAGATGCCAAGTGCTGAGTGGTCCATGCGCACACAACCCCTTATTATTCCCGAGGAACCTGGTGGAAACCTTGGGCACAATATGTTAAGGAGGGGTAAGACGTCGAAGGTACCCCTGATATTCATTATATAAGCCACCCCGCCACCGTATGATTATATAATACACTTGGGTACATCCTAGATACCTATGCTAGACAGATATCTTCATAGGTCTGCATGCATATACGTGTGTATCTTGGAGGTATCTACCCTTGCCGAAGCTAGGCTTAGGAGGTGCATTTGTAGGTACATACGCCCTGTGCGTAGGCAGGTAGGTACCTAACATAAGGTAGGTAGGTACCTCTCATATGACCCAGTATAGGTACCTAAGGTACCTGTAGTAATGAAATCATCAGAATCTGCCTCAATATCCGATGAAGCGTCGTCCGTTCCCTACGTCTTCCGAAACGCGAATATGGAACGTCACCGTCCCAACCCATCGCCAATGCCTACCTGATCGTGCTAGTCGGGCGCCTTGCGATTCGTTCATTATCGTCTCCTCTAGTAGTAGACGCCGTCGCCGCCATTCATCATGTTCGCGTCGCAGGTCACAGCGATGTTTTCTAGTAATTCTACGTTGAGTACCCGATGCCTCCACCTGCGACCCTCGAGACGGTTCACCCAGTTTTTCGTTACACGGCTCGGGCTATCTCCTGCTGCATGCTATAAAGGCGTCACAATTCAGGAGTTCCAGCAAAAGCGAGGTCAGTCTTCGCAGAGTGCAAACAAGCAGGGGCCAACGCCTCCGTCAACGCCTCCGTCAACGCTCCTCCTCCACGCCTTGAAGCAGAGTGTGAACTTCCGCCCCCTATTTACCGCATTCCGCAGCCAAAGCCTTCGTTCGCTGTTTCGCCAGAGCCCGGAAGAGCTTGTTCTCGCCATAATTCTGTAGGGAAATACCATCCTGGCGCCGACCCCGAGAGCAATATACTGATGTTGTGTGTCTACCTGAAGTTTATGCGGTGCGGCCGGCATATGTGTCTACGTTGTTTACGCATATTTCAATTATTTCCAGTCAAAACAATTCACACGATTCCCGCCCCCTATCGCCAGGTCGCTTCGCCGTGCGTTGTACTACAGCAATTACTCGCCCGACCCGAACCAGGCTCTGAAATACTATAAGCTCGCCTTGCAGCAGTGCTCGGAAGCTGGCCTTGATATATTTTCCGACGAGGTTATGGGAATTAGGATCCAATTGGCTGCATGGTTCGAAAAAATTGGGAGCTACAAGAACTCTATCGACGTCCTAGAGAGCCTCCTTCACGACTGCAAAAGATGGATTGAAACGATGGAACAGAGCGCTCGAGACGGGCTTATTGACGCATCGGGAAGCCTGAAAGCCGTGTTGAAAGCTCAAGATTCCGCAGCGGAAGAAGGCCGCGAGCCCGAAAAGCCTGCAAAGCCTGAGAACATGTGGGCCAAGCGGATGAGAATTCTAGGAAAGTCGATTGCGATCAGTGCTAAGCTGGGAGAACTCTACGCGGACGAGCATGTTCTCGAAAGCGACTTAGCTGGTGACCGCTTGGTGTGGTCAGTTGAGACTGTGCTAAAGGAATTGCAGAGACGCCGGATCGAGGGTGTACGAGAGGGCGAAGGTGATTGGATGACCCCAGAGCAAGTTGGGGGAGCGCTTGAGGGTATGCAGACTCTTATCGAGACTATCCCGTTGCCGAATTCCCTTGCCACTTTGATTCAACCTTACTGACTAAGAGCAGCTCTGGGAAACCATTACGAATCTAAATCACAACATTATCTGGCAGCGCCACTCTTCCTTCAGGCTATCACACTTGCGCCACCAAGCAGTTGCCATACTGCCGTGCTTAGTAAGTACACAATATTTATGTCCAGCTTCAGGTTTTCTACTGGTATCTACTATTACTATCGACTATGGTTTACATGTCTCCTCTCTAACAGTATCCTTTGCAGTGAACAACCTTGCTATTTCTCTAGCACAGCAACCCGTGGACATGCTGCCGGAGCCCAGACAGCCCCCCCCGGCCGATAAGCCTAATGCGGCCACCCATCCGACGCGATCTGCCCTCCTTGCTAGTGCCCGCTCGTGGGCGACGCAGGCCCAAGCGACGGCGCAGAAAGTGCGGGGCGAGGATAGAACTGAAGAGTGCGACGAGGCTTGCGCCGTGGCGCTGTGCAACCTTGGAATTATTGCAGAGATGTCTGGAGATGTCGAGGAAGCTAAGCGAAGGTTCAAGGAGAGCCTGCTAATAAGCAAAAATATCCCCTTCGAACCGGGTGTCATACAAGCTGAAGAAGGCCTCCAGCGGTTATCTACAACATCAACAGGACCTTCATAAACCAAGCGTCGGCGGCATTATGATGAAACCCCCCACTTGAAGTCTGTGTCCTTCCACAAGCCTCTAGCTAACTGCTCTCTGGATGGGACTCTCTCTAGCTGCTCAACACGAAGTAGTAACCCACGTCCAGACGCCGCTTGTAAAAACCTACATACCTAATCTGCTCAAACAAGCAAAACATCTCTAAATGTGGCTGCTTCACATAAGCGAGGTCACCGCAGCCGGCCAGGATAACCTGGGATTTGCTGGCGGAAGAATTCCCCAGGCCATTGCAGGCGAGAAGCTAACCAGCGATGTGTCTTCTCGGCTTGATACATTGTTCAGACAAGAACGGGGAACTTAATGTCGAATTAGGCATAAGATTCCGAGCGATCTTACGATAGGGATTGCACCGTAGTCCCCGTCCCCATTTAACGAAGTCGCCTAGGCTGAGGTGAAGGGCAGCCCAGTGATAGCATACATAGTTACTAGATAAGCGTTGAAGTCCCGGGTCCCTTTCTACACAGGCTACAATGCATTTCCCTTTAATACTTGGTATCGACGAAAGCCGAGACCGAAGGGTTGGCCTGGGAATTAGGGAGTAATGCAGCACCTCCATGCGCTATCGGTTGTTAGCCTGATAGACCAAAGTGAGAAGCCTCGTCCAACATAGGACACAACCCAAGTCAGTGAACCCACGTATATGTATCTGTTAATAACACATGCTTTATAACTTCAGCTTACACGCCATCACTATTGGGGTCATATTCACAAGAGGATCATCAATGCGCGTCCATGTCATAAAATTGAGGACTTAGCGCTCCAGAGACTCGTAGCCGCGGAGGATTGCGAAATTACCTGCACCTTCGTCCGAGACGGACTTCCTAAACTGAACTCATCATCCGTACATACTGGTCCTGTATGCTACCCCTGTATTCTAGCCACTCAGATTGAACGACGGGCCGCGGGGAACGGCGGGGTTGATGCCCGTTAATCTACCTGACAGAAACAATTTCATTGGCTCTTCGTCGAGCAGTTCGCTATCGTCCACACACATGTGGAGGCAGAGACATCATTTGGCCGCTTGCCTGGAAGCCCTCATTTCTGCTATGTATGCAACTTCGATCTGACATACATGCATGGCGCCCGGATTATTAATTAATGATTACCTGGTCTGCGGAGTTAGATACCTATGTAAGTAGCTTGGTCTTGTAACCTGTTTAGGCGACGAATCTGGCACATTACACTGGCGGTATCGGCGTCCAGAAATAATAGCGTTGCTTTGTCCCCTACTCATACATCTCCTGAGTAACGCTTATCGAGACAAAGGGAAAAAAAAAGAAATCCATACAGCGAGATGCGAATGGCTTCTGTCTATATGAATATCTCCGAGGAGCTTAGGTCCCCGTTGGTGACGAAACCCCTGTATCTAGCCTAGGAGGCGTCCCATATCAGTCGCTGAGAGGGGTCTTACGTAAGACCCGGAAATAACCAGCCTTATCCTGACTTGTAGGTGGGTAGATACTTAAACCAAGCCGGTAAGTTGTATGATCCCGTCACTTCGGATCGATCTTTGGCTCGAGCCGACGTATGCACGTCAAAATAGTAGCCTTAGAGCCTTACAAGATTTAGCAAGTGCCTGCCTGCCTACTTAAGTGAGTTGTTAGCTACCTATCTCTTGGCGCGTGGGTGGTCTTCTGTGATCGACGGTAAGAAGGCAGGTTAAAACTCCAGCATCTGGGATCTCTGCTTGGGCTGGATTGAATTCTGAGCAGCATTCGAACGTGCTAGGATGTGAGGGGGCTTTTATGTTGATTGCGAGCTCGAAATCTCACTGAGTTTGGTGTTGTGTTTGAAGGTCGCCTCGATCATGTCGCCACTGTCAATGGTTTTTGGTCAAGGCTTATAGGTAGGTAGGTACCAACTCGAATGTATGACCCCGCAGACGCCCGCGGCTATATTATTAATACAGCGATATATGAACGATAAGATACTTGCATTTCCAACCCAGCATACACTTCATTCTGGGAGGTTAGATACCTACTTCAGGCACTGCCTGTACCATACGTCCTAGATAGATACATAGGACTAATACGTGATAAGCGGGTGTGACTCACTGTTTTGGAGAGTATTTCGAAATACTGGTAGGCTAGTTATTTATTTATTCCATATAATCCCCCAACCCCTTCCCCTCCCCCCTTTCAAAAAGAGCACATCAATTATTACTTGTCTGTTCCCAAAGTCGATACAAGCGCAAATGCAGGTGTATGTAGGTAGGTGGGTATGTAGGCAACCCAGGGAGGTGTGTACATGCGCTCGCAGTTTTCGAGATCCCCGAAATACCTACTTACCTACATACCCTCCACCCCATCTACGCGGAGACTATAGGCGCGCATCATTACACCACCGCCAAGTTATAATTTAAGTGCTCACCATCACAGTTTATAAATAGACTGCTATGTAAGGAAACCAACGTACAATATGTGGCATCCCCCAAGACGGTGACTAATAGAAAGATTTATGTGATGAATCAGACAGCCCTACCAGTCGGTGGGATATGATGATGATGATGATGATGATGATGATGATGATGATGATGACAATTACGGGTGCGGGTTTGCATCCGATCGAAGGCCGGGTCCAACCCTCCGTTTCCCACAATTTCCTCGCCTCCGGGAGCGAGAGACCGCTTGCAATGCTACAATGTAACCAACCCGTAATACTGCATGTATCGTGTTGTTCCTGACTTCGAACTCCCTTGCCGGTCAAGTTACATGTCAAAATCGGGGTTTGGAGGGGGGGCACCCAGGGCACATGCACGCGCGGGCAGGGTTTGTCTGGGGGCGGACATGCCCACCTAAGTACCTAAGGGATGCTAAGCATTGGGGCAGACCACCATAGACGTCGTCCCAGCACGGATGCCGAGTCGTCCTTAACAAACCAGCATTTCCAAAGGTTGATCAACGAGTGCTCGCGACATTCTCAAGTCACTAAGCGGTTCAGTCCATCCTACTCTATTCGCTATCCACACACACCTATAAGAACATGTAGTAAGTAGGGGTCTATCATAGAGCCTGAGAATGGTCAGGCGTCGCCCCTCGGTATTCCGGAGGCGACCGCGGCCAAATCTAGATGACAGATCAACGGAGCGCTGCTCCGGCCCGGATTCTCATTTCTCGATTGGGTATGCCTACCGGCGGTGAGATATATGACGGGACTGAGCGGCTAGGGGGTTCATTGCGTCGGATAGAATTCGAGAATGGCATCCTAGCCACAGCCCCTCTTGTAGGTGTCCCGCATATCCTACGGCGCGGGCAGGTCTTTGCGATCGTTTCGTAGAGAGTCTTACGCCTACGATTAAGATTTTTCTTCTCTTGACATCTGGCACAATACTTGCCTCCAACTCCAGATTCTACCGCGTGAGAAATCTTCACTGCAAGCTTGGGACGCACGGGCTATCCCGCGGCCATTTCGGCGTTTGCGGGAACCTGACGGTTAGATGCGCGCTCGGTAGCGAAGGGAGCCCGACGCGTTCCAATGATTCTATGCATCCTGCAGCTACCGCAATGCCACGCGAGCTGACTTGGACTTGTGAACTAAGCCTCTCCGAGTTCCCTATTCGCCTCCGAAGAAGGAGGAGCCCCTATTCCCGAAGAACCCCCCTCCCACCTACATCCAGGAATACCGACGTTCGGATTCTATTTCCCACCAGTTCCGGGAAGAACACATGACGTCCTCGGTTTAGCAGAGGCAACGCCCCTGCAGTTAGGCGGCATCCTGTTCCGGCCGCACATCCAGGGATGATTAGGGCTTTGCGAATACATGCCAAATCTGGAATATCTCTTGCAGTATTATGGTTGACGACATAATGCCCTGCCAACCGGAGCTCGGTAACATGTCGGACGAGGAGTGAGATCTAGCCCTTGCTCGATCGTCTACGAACCGGCATGCACCCACTCCCTCTCGACTTTGTGCAGAAGGCAACCACAAGATATATATCCTTGACGTCCTTCTCGCGGCTTTACCGGGGGTAAGCTGAACGTTACCCTTCATAAATACGCCACACCAGTCCCGAATCTTTGGTGTATTAGTGCTCTCACCCCAAGAATTTATCGTAATAACTACGCTCAATATTAGTAATATAAAATGGTTGCAATCAGCACTTCTAACCATACATCCTCTCCCTCCAACCCGACAGCGTATATTAGATACGGTGATACGGATCCGTATCCGGATTCCTCGAATGCATCGACGACATCGAGCCCCATGGACGTTCCTGTACGTAACTTGCGCGAAAGCTCTCATGACTATGCCTTACCATGACATGATAGTACGACTTGTCCTTCCAAGCGATATATCCTAGTCTCGAACATACGGATGGACGGGGAGAAGCCGCCCAGACTGAGACACAGCAGCCCAATTCCAAACCTGTAGCGAAACGGAAACGTGAGAACAGGTACAAGAATGCACCTCCTTCAGTATTATCTGTAAGCGCCTCTAACCACCACGGAAGATGGATTCTGAGCTGGGCACTAAGACCTTATCCCTCATTATAGCGCCGGAGAGCCCAGAACCGCGCATCACAGCGAGCATATCGAGAGAGGAAGGACCAACGCATCAAAGATCTCGAGGTCTTGCTAGGCGAGGCTCAGAAAAAGAACGATGTTCTTAGCCAAGCTTATTCTAACTTGCAAGAAGAGTACAATAGGCTCCAGTGTGAGCAAGAGACGGCAAGCCGTTACCAGCAAGATGGTCCGGCATATGACCCGGCCATTGGCCCAGCGGCGGGCGACATGAATTGGTTCTTCTACGACGGTCCACCAGGTTATTCTATTTAGACGCTACCGGCGAACCGATATATTTGGCTCTCAGTGAGCCGCACACTGGTCCGCCGTGGTAAGCCTTCACCAGGGGCCCAGACGACACGGCTGTCTTCAACTTGAAACATGACGACACTGACGACTTCAACGCGGGGGGGCCTTAGGCTACAGTTTCTCGACACCTTTGCGCTAATATATATCTCGATACAACTTGCCGCGACGATGTTCGGACAGCGAAGTAGATATTATCGCCAGCGCTAACTCGCTTGAGAGACCCGGTTGCCAAAGCCCATGCGGCCGCGAGGAACATCTACCTCTACCCTCTATATCACACAGATACGGATAATGCACTAGTCACCGTTTCTCTCCACAGCTTTGTGGTTATAATTAGTATTCGGCAAGCTCTTACAAACTTGGGTTGGCGCAGGGATTGAGGCACATCGAGGCACATCGGGGTCGATGGAAAGCACCTACTAAGGAGTGGCTTTGAGCATTCGTGGCTACTCATAGGAATAGTAGCGAAAGACCCATCGCCACTGCCTATACAGGCCTGCGAGAAGGGACGTTGAGACACGGCGCCGTTCCAGGGATGCCCTATAAAGACTTACTTCCTCGACGCTTCAACGCTGAACCTCCCGGTCTCTCGATTTGGTGCTATGTCACAACGACGACCCCGTTGTCATGGCGGGTGGTATACTGGCCTCGCCGTTTAGTTTTAGAACACGGCCAGAACATAGTAACATTCGTCTTCGCGACTTTGTAACTATTAGTCGAGACTGGCCTGTGGCGGCAAGACGTTGGTGGTGGTTCCGATCGTTGAGGTATATTCAAAATAGTCTTCTTAGATCAAACTACCGCCACCAGTAATCCTTTATGCTGCACATAAGGTGACGGTATGCTCAAGGCCCCGGGCCATCGGATAAGCCACAGTTCGTACGCTGGTTCTGTGGCGTCTCAGCGGTTTGTTTTACGTGTCTTGTCTCCACGGCTGCACTTGAGGCCGCGGCTAGCGAGCGGCATGTTTGTTGCGTGGTTGTCTCCACGGCTGGACTCCGTGTCCGCAGACGGCCTTTTTTAACGCTACCTAAGGACACAGCGGCGCCGCATTATAGGCCCGGCACCGGCCACGTCCCATAGGACTAAAGAATTCACGATGATGCCCCCCGGATCTTCATCCATGTGTTGACGTGAAGCCGCCACGGACGTGGGCTCGGCAAGGGAAGACATGGCAGAGAAGAAGGCAAAGGCAAGAGTGGAAGTGAGAGGAGGAGAGACAGGTTAGTAGGAGGTAGGTACCTAAGTACCCAATGCAGATGAGTACTCGAGATGGTTCAACTTCCTTCTGAGGTTCTCGGTGTGGCGTAATCGCTTTGGAAGTTGCCAGGCGCCTTCCCGACGTCTACATGAGTCAATCTACCACCTAATTGGAGAGGAGGGAAGTCGCAAATGCTGGTGGTGGTGATGGTGGCGCCGCAGTTACACATCGAGGTAATTACTACACATAGCTGGGAGAGAAGCGGGAGCTGGTAGCTGGATTCTTCCGTCCGAGGATAGTCTAAAGCCCTGTGATGCCGTCCGGTTTATTCGTTATAATGGGCGCAGTAGCGTGTCTGAGTGTATCTTTTCCTAGGTGCTGCGTAAAGCGCGGATGCCTACATTCTAAGACTTGTAGATATAGGCCCAAGAGAGCTGTTTCCATACGTGACACTGGGTTTTGTTTAAAATTTTCAAAATTAAAAAGGGGGGGGCGGGGGAGTTTGGTTTAGGGAAGGATGTGAAAGTTAAGATGCAGGCTGTTTTTCATATAATATTAGTGTTATTTGCCGAGTACAGTTCATAGAGAATTGTCTTCTCGCTTTCAAGTCAAATCAAACCCTCTAAGATAGCTGAACGGTTTATTATTGTTCGTGCCGTTTATAAACCTGAATGGTACTCGAGTCGCCGTTGGCGACCAGATACCGCCTTCGGCCCATTGCCCTGCCTCCGAACCATCAGATAATACGATACCATGCCGCACTGTACACTTATCTTGCGATTCCGAGGAGGCGGAATCTCAGCGCGGGTGAGCGATGCTGATTGGTAGGCAATTATGGTCTCTCCTATTTAGCCAGACTCGCCATCGTACATGCTACGAATTTTCCAAAGTGATGGACTCCGCTCTAGAATCACCCCAAGCGATCAGCCGGGAGTCCCCTGTTGAATTTGCAGTTCTAGGTACTGTGCTATCGCGGACTTTTGTTTACGGAAAGTTCACCGGAACGCTATCTTGCTGTTATATTTCCATCAGGAGATCGAGATACGGACCGGAACAGTGAGGAGTGATGCCTCTCAGCTATCGCAGCGCTAGCCTGAGCATACTGAACACTTGGGTCCGAAAGCAGAGGTTCTACTTCGTATCAAGATAATTTGATATTCGCTGAAGATCGTACAGGCTATGGGAGAAGTGCTAGGCATAGGTCAACGGATACTAGACCTAAGAGGGGTGTGGGAGGGACCCTTAGAGGAAGGTGTAATAATACATCTTAGCCACAAATATGCATTATCGGGTTTGGCTGTATCATCACGTTGCTCCGGCGCCCCAAATTACCCGGCGATATAGACTTCATGTTGCCGAGTTCGTCTGGTATCTCATATATCAACCGCAAAGGGTGACTTCCTGCCTATTTGCGCGGATGCTCCTGTTTATTCTTCGTACTTGATGCACATCAGGACTCTGCTAAACACAATAGAAGTCCGAAAATGAAGGCTAGACGAGCATTGATTTTCTTTCTCTCGAGCCATTTACGGAAGGTGGTCGCCTCAGGCTTCCGGGGAGCGTTCGAGAACATCCTTCATGAATCCGATCTTCTATTGCAGTGGGACCCGGTCAACGCGGCTAACTATCCCCTCGTGGTCCATTCCAAGCTCATTAATCAGACAAGCGAGCATGGCGCGAATTCGTTGGAAATCAACCTCGAAAGTAAGACCCTCCCAGACAGGCGAACAAAGGGACCAACTCACGCGTACTGTCAGTTGGCTTGAATGCTAGTTCATTTCTTTGGAAAAGCGTGCCATACCCACTTCCATACTTCGCGACAGCTAGATACCAAGTAGAGGTGTGGCCTCGCAATTGGGTAGGGCCGAAAGCCTCAGCTCCGGCCTATATATTTTCGCCATATTTCAAGATAATAGAGTCGCCAGATGGGAGGACAGACGGATTAAAAGACGTAAGGGCTCGGATCACCCAAACATCCTGTTCATAACATCAGCATACGCTTACGAGAGAAACAGCCATTTAACGGCACGACGGTATTGCCATCCAGACCAAAAAACCAGCCAGTTTCCACAAGCGGAGTCAACAACAACACCGCGATTGCTGCCGGCTTGGTTGTACCTGTTGTTGTTATATTAGCAGTTTTCTGTTTCGTATGGATACAGAAACGGCAGAAGAGAATCCTCGACGAGAGAAAGAAACAGAGGGAAGAATTGTACATCGACTAAACATGAGATTTTAGTAAGTTGAAGCCGCACGCCCCACGAGGAACAATTACGATCATCTTCTTTCAACGCCAATTTATAGACCTTCTCTAGTGGGCTGCTTCCGGCTTCACTATGAAGGAGACCGCTACAGTTAACTGCTGTTTATATAAACCGACAACTCTCGGAAATAATTGTTGGATGGTTAGAAGATTAGATCAAAATTTTCGAGTCGGGCACTTGCTTCCTCCAGCACTGCGTTCTTAGAAGAGCATATGTACTATAATCATGGCCAACCTAGGTCGCAAGGAGCTGGGACGAGCACGACCGGAGTTACTTGCTAATTATCTGCCAATTCATATATTAAGCAAATATAATACCATGCCGAGAAGAATACTTCCCGAGAATAACAAGCCAGGAAGATCATTGCGTCGGCCACGTTGCCGCACGCAATAGTGAATTTTCATGAAAGATGCAGAGGATGGCCCAATACAAAGCCTGGACCTGAAATGCTTGCCCCCCATAGATGAGTTCCGTAGCCAGTCGTTGCTCACGCCCGTTGGCAATACAGGGGCTGTTGGGGATAGATGCAGTTCCTCCACCGAACCCGTTGCGCGCGAGACACCGGTACTCTGTCGGGGCGTAAATTTTCAGTGCGTATGGCGGCCCCTTAGCTATGGGAAGAATTGAGAAGTTACTGTTAATCGAGATCGGAACGGGGTGCAGGTGTGATCAGCGGTGGAACAAATCACGGATCTGGGGATCTTGATCAAGAGCTGATCATGGTATTAAATTGGTTAGCAGCATCAAAGCGCCATCTGCCAAGAGGAGGCGGCGCCAGTTGGCTGGATATGCCCCAGCCAGCCTCAACCCTCCATGAAAAGTAACCTAGGAGAATACACACCTCGGACTTATGAATCGAACCCTTTACCCATCGAACAATACGTAGGCCGTGTACTTCGTGAAGGGTCGGTGAGACGACACGTGAATCGCGATTCACAGCCACCTGGCATCAAACAAGATATGCCTGTCGGCTGGCAGGTTGACAAGGAGTCCCGTGTAGATGGGATTTGTCAGTCGGGATGTTCTCAACTTGTGCAACGAGAACGAGAGAAAAATAAAATCAGGATTTGTTCGCTTACCTACATACGTACGCATGTATGCACGCATATCATACCCCCCACATGATCTCAGGGGTATACCCCTGGCCTGTCGAATCCATATCTCTTCCTCTAGGCAAGGAGTTCATGCTCTCGATGTCCAAATAACCATCTCTCTACCATATGTATATAGGTAGGTATGATTCATACCTATCATCCGAGGAACGAGAGTCTAGACAATAAGCGATATACTTCACCCTCCTTATCAAACTGACTTCATCACCAACAAGTTCTTTGATCAAAATCCCCCCTTTTTCCAGTTTATGGTTAGATAGTTTCGAGTCCTAGACAGGTCTAAGCGCACTGGCGGCGGGCACCCCTGCTCTAGCTGGACCAATGGCCGAGGTTTAGTCCTACGATCTTGTCTGACGGCCACCTCATGTCCAACAGGCTATAGGCAAGCTATTTAAGGGCTTATGGTAGCCTGGGATGCTGACCTGGCCTAAGAGCGAAGTTCGCTTCTGCCGAATGCAAGTATTGAGGTTATATTGGGTCAGGCCAGTGACAATGTCCAGCTTAGGCGAAATACGAGTCCACCATTTCATAGGGATTCCATGGAGACATGCGCTAAGAGAGACGGCGCAGGCGTGTGGCGTGTAGAAATTGCTGGCGGCCTTGGCTGCTGGCTATTGGCAGGCCTCCAGGCCTCGTGGCCCCCAATTTATGCCATCCAGGGGTTCTCGTTATCTGAGTCTTTATAATAGTATGACCCGTCCTCCCAGGTCCTCCTACTCACGCCGCTCTGTTTTCGTTGAGCCTCTACCTTGAGCCAGAGGACCAACTAGACCTCTCGACGTGTTGCACGTCGTCCTTTCGTTTATCCTTCATAGTCACTCGTTGGTACACATACTATAGCCATAGCGATGGCCCCCTCGTTCCTTAAGGCAGTTGGTGCTGCCACCATTGCCCTTGCTGCTCGGGCAGGCGCTGCCAAATCTTATCAAATCTCTGAGACTTACGACGGGACCAGCTTCTTTGAGAAGTTTGACTTCTTCACTGTGAGAACCTTTCGTACGGGGCTGAGCTCTTATTAGCTGGTTCTAATCTTCCATTTAGGATGTTGACCCCAACGGCGGCTACGTCCAATATCAGAGCCGATCCGACTCTGAAAAGCTTGGCCTCATTAGAGCTCAAGATGGTGAGATTTACATTGGCGTGGACTATGCTGGCGAATACGATCCACTTGGATTTGGGCGAAAGAGCGTTAGGCTGGAGAGTAAGAACGTTTACAACCATGGCCTCGTTGTAGCCGACTTCATCCACTTGCCCAAGCCCGTGTGTGGTTCTTGGCCCGCGTTTGTGAGTGCATTTCAAATACTCGTCCTCATTTTTATCTACCATGTGCGCTCTCGTCTTCAGACTCCCTTAGGACCACAAGGCGTGGTTGGGAATTTCGCGTCTTGGGACCATTTTGTTAACGGACAACTTACAAATAACCGGTACTGACTTCTCAAGTGGTTTTTCGGCGAGCCTTGGCCAACAAAGGGGGAAATCGATATTTACGAGAACTGGAATGACCTCACCTTCAACCGCCACACTGCACACGTTGATGCCCCGGACGTCGTCGGCGACTGTATAATCACCCAAGATGGCATGACGGCCAACATCGACTCTCCTAACTGCTATGATCACGCTCCAGACCAGTGGGCATTCCAAGGCTGCTCCGCCTCGGAGTATTCAAGCACCTTCGGATCTCCCTCCGGGGGCGTTTACGCGATGGAGTGGACTGATGACTTTTTGAAAATCTGGGACTGGCCTCGGACGGCCGCACCTGCAGACGTCCTGAGCGGCAAGCCCGTGCCTAGCGACCTCTGGGGCGTCCCATCTTATGTGATCCAGCAGTGCGACGTCAGTAAGGCATTCAGGGATATGAAGATGATCCTGAATGTCGATTTTTGCGCTGTCGCCGGCCAGGCTGATAAATGGGACGAGAGCTGCAAGGCTAAGACCGGTTATGATACTTGCACCCAGTATGTTGCGAAGGAACACGGTGACTTCGCTGAGGTCAACTTCAAGATTAAGGACATCAAGATTTACCAGCTAGTTGAGACCGCTCTGCCGACGTCATCATCTAGCACATCTAGCTCCACGTCCACTGTCTCAACCTCCTCGGTTATCTCGACTAGTTCGAGCACGTCAGCCACGCCGACTTCCTCTACTGTTTCTGCTACATCGATAGCCTCGAGCACAAGCTCACAAGTCGGTGTATCATCGAGCTCTAGCAGCGCCGTTACGCCTAGCTCGTCAAATGTTAGCGTTACTTCGTCTTCCACCATCCCCGACAGTAGCATTTCCGCCTCGGAAACGACCAAGTCGACTACACCGTCTAGCTCCGCCTCGTCGACCACCTTTGACGATGATGACACCTGTACCGACGATGGCGACCATTCTTCAAGCTCGTACGTGGCATCTTCGACCGGGAGCGTTTCGGCTACGGTAACATCCTCTTTTGGTACTGCGACCTCCGTGCCCAGCAGTCCCTACCCCGTTCTCACTTCCTCCTCGTCCGAGGAGTCGGAGCTAACCACATCGACGATCTACTCAACCGCCGTCCGTACCGTCACCTCGTGCCCGGCGACGGTGACGAACTGCCCGACCGGTGGTTACGTCACCACTGAGATTATCTCAGTTGGAACTACCGTTTGCCCCGTGACGTCGACGAGCTCCCAGCCGCGACCGACCACGACTGCTAGTGTCCCCGAGGGATACACCACGGGCACTGTCAAGGTCACCAAGACGTACACGATTACCTCTTGCAAGCCCACCGTCACTGACTGCCCCGTGGGCTCTGTCACCACTGAAATCATTGTCAAGACGGCCACGTATCCCGCCGAGAAGCCGAATACCGTTCCAAGCTCCGCTGTGAGTCAAACGGCGGAAAGTACTGTCGCTGTGAGCAAGCCAACAACGGAGGCCGTGAAGCCGCCGAGCACGACTGCCACGACTGATGTGGTGACGAAGCCGTCCAAAGCCAGTAGCAGCAGCGATGCTGAGGTCAACGCCATAACAACGACTGTGGTTCCCGCCGCAAGCGCCAACACAGGTTATTATCACCCTAACGCAACCCTGGCGACGTCCGTCGCTCTTAGTCTCCCCAGTGGATCGCCTGGCGTTATTGGTGGTGGTATCGTGGTTGTAAGTAGCGGTATCAGGGTAACTGTCAATCTTGCGCTCTTGGGCGTGTTGGCGATCTTCTTCACTGTGTAAGTAGACTTTGGCTAGAGGGATTCTCAGGCCTGGGCCCCGAAGTACTCATGTTTATGTACCCTCGATTCCCTAGAGATAAGCCGCTGTAGTAAGACCTTTTTTGGGTATTGCCGTGGGTACCTAGAGAATGAGTGCAGACTGTTGCGTGTGTAAGTGTCTGGTCAAGTGTCTTGTAACGCTCTCTCTACGTGCCTGTGGGTGGTTGTAAGCATTAGCGCTTAAGCCTCTGGGTCGGATTGAGGACTGTGAGCTACATACTATACATACTACGTGGAGGTACCTACTTACGTGAATATACCTATTAATATATACGCCTCTATACCTAGGTATATCGTTAACGTCCCTATATTCTAAATAACCATAGGTATTCTATGTACACATCACTCTACATAGGAGGTACCTACCTAGGTACCTAGGTACCTAAGGTAGGACGTCGATCAAGTTAGTGGGTACCTAAGTACATACCTACTTCAGACGTGCCTTACATTAAGTAAGGAGGCACTTAAGATCTACCTGCTCGGTACCTATGCGTTACCTACCTAGGTACCTACGTGGCGTATGGTCGGACGCTGTGTGGAAAAGGGCCTGGCAACTCCTCCCAATGAGCGCAGATATGTCCGGGCAGATTTTCTCAGTACGTACGTAGGTACCTAACCTTATTTTCACCTCACTTACAGAACCGTCCTACCGCCTCCTCCACCTTTCCGCACTCCGAGCAGGTGTCGTGATGCCCCCCCATCGGTTCTTTCGATTTATATGGCGCCTTTGCCCAGATCGAGTGTCTGCCGCTTCCACCCCGGCCCCCTCCCATCTCTTCTCGATCCGACCTAGTCGGCCGCTCTTTCGAACGGCTCCTCCGCCGAGCCGCCGGCCACATTCGTTCCACCAGACGCGCAGCTACAACAATGATCCGCACCATCAACTTTCCCAGGCCAAGCCTCTTGTAACATCCGACCGCCTCGGACGTTTTGCCCGCTCGCCAAGCTTGCACGCGGTCATCGCCATCTCGGTTGTCGGCGCATTCGCTTTCTATTTTAGCAACATCCAAACCGTGCCGGTGTCGGGGCGGCGCCGCTTCAATTGCTTTAGCGAGCAGACCGTAGAGGCGGCGGGTGAGGCTCAGGTCAAGAGGCTCATCTGGGAGGTGGAACGGTCAGGCGGCCGCTTCTTGAGCGACTGGGACCCACGAACGGCTATGGTGAAGCGGGTTATGAAGAGGTTAATCCCCGTCTCAGGAATGGCGGATGATGCTTGGGAGATCAGGGTGATTGACGACCCTCGTACGTGACACCCTCAAAGTTCCCTCGCGTCGACTACATCACGGGGTGATGGTAGAAGGGGAGGAGGAGAAATTAATACGTCGGCTATGGCTAGACACAGCAAATGCCTTCGTCGTCCCCGGCGGCAAGGTCTTCGTGTTTAGCGGCCTATTGCCCATTGCGCGGAACGAGCAGGGCCTTGCGACAGTCTTGGGCCATGAGATAGCACACAATCTCGCCGGGCACGTAGCCGAGCGCATGTCGGGTCAGATCGGGATCAACATCCTTCTCTACTCCCTCATATTCCTTACCGGCGGAATCGCGATTCTAGGCACACAATTCTTCGGGGGTGCAGTTCTAGATCTCCTGTTCTCGCGACCGATGGGACGGATGCAAGAGACCGAAGCTGATCACATAGGCCTCATGATGATGGCGGAAGCTTGCTATGATCCGCGCGAGGCGATTGAATTTTGGAAGCGGATGGAACGAGCACAGCAAGGAGAGCCGCCGGAATGGATGAGTACTCACCCGTCGGTAAGTGCATTAACCCGTGCGTTTCGAAGTTGACGACTAGCTCGGAAGCTTACAACATAAAGAACTTCAATCGGATACAGAAAATAGAGGAGTGGATGCCCAGGGCCATGGAGAAGATGCGGGCAAGCGATTGTCAGGGAACATCAACATTCGCTGACATGTTTAGGAGAGCTATGGAAATGGGTATTCGAATAGAATAGGATCGCTCGGGATACCAGAACGATGCGAGAGCAACGATCGTTACTAGAAGCCGTTGTCGTAGGCAAGGACCACGTGGACCTGTTCACCTTGGCAATTCGCCTATATAGGCAGGCATATGTAAACATAACGCCCTAGAAACACCCAGGAAAGGCTGCCGATGCAAGTGCCCACTATCTATATACCGAGAGAGAACAGGCTTAAATATATAAACTCTTAGTAGAAGCACACTAGTATATATATAGTTTAACTTTATTAAATATTAAACGTTTAGAATTAGCTATTCAAAAATTGTTACGTAAAACGTAGACGTTTACGATACGCTTTACGGTACATAGGCTTATGAGGGCTAGTTTAATTAGTGTATAATAAAAATATAATTTACTAAAAGTATAATATAATAAAGTATTTTAATTAATATAAAATTAAATCTATTATAACGCATTTATGTTTAAATATAACATTTATATAAAAAGATAACTATATATAATTATTTATTTATTTATATATATATAATTTTTTATAAATAATATTTAACATATAAATATATTACCTATTTAAATATAATAAAATAAAGAATCTGATTTGTTTATTTAATTAACTCTTTTAAGCTATATATATACTTAGTTTATTTATAAATTATAAAGTATCTAGATACTTAGGTAACTTATGTATATGTAGGTAGGTAGGTATATGTACGCTCATCCTTATCTTACAATTCTTTAGTTATCCCTGCGAGAAGGTGCATATTTTACGCACCAATTATACCGAGTGTAATCAAATCTCTACATGCCTATATCAAATGCCTTTTATACCGAGGTTCTTTTGAATTGACCCATGAGACTCGGCAAATCTGCAGCGAGGCAGATCCTCAACCCTTGAGCTATCACAACACATATTTTCCTTCCTCCTGTGTACTTGTATCAAATTATCCTACCTACGTCAGATTTCCTCTGTAAATTCGAATCACCACACAGGCGACAGCGGTTGTCTGGTCTCCCTACGGTTAACCGGCCTCCCGAAGCTCACCGCCGAACTCGGCGCGTTCATCATGTCCCAGACGTTTACAACGAAAGATGTTGCCGAGCACAAAGACGAGAAGAGCGGCCTGTATATAATTATCGATAGTAGCGTTTACGACATAACGAGTATGGGCAACACCTCTCAGCCCTCTCCCTATGTGCTCTCGTTACCTGCCTTCTTCATCAGCCAATTGACTCAGAATGCTAACCATGCGTATTCCCTTTGCGGCGCAGATTTCCTTGACGAGCACCCAGGCGGAGCGAAAATCCTGAAGCGCATGGCTGGCAAGAATGCGACGAAACAGTTCTGGAAATACCACGGCAAGGGTGTCCTCGAGAAATATGGCGATAAGCTGAAGGTTGGAGACTTAGCAGAGACAGCAAAGCTATAAATACAAATGCGAAAAAGGTTGCCTCGAAGATGCGGTTCCGGCAGCACGGGGGCCTGTGGGCTATATATAACCAGCGACCTCAGGCAGAGAGGGGTTCGGATAAATAAGTGACGACATGCTACCATGCATTTTAGATCGCACAAGAGTGGTAGGGGCTGTTAGCACTCGATACTGTCTTGGAAATCATCGCCGTCCTTACTAGAGCTGTCTTTACGACCCTTTAATGATATAGATATCTTCGATTCCTTTCCCTGCTGGGATGGTTTATCTTGTAGTATCACGTCTCATCAAACTGCGGACATATCCTACTCCATGCTACTCACATATCGCGCGATGTATGGCCTTAGAAAAGATGACCAGAATGAGATAGGGGTATGTATCTACGTAGTGTTATGCATGTATGGGCAGTGGATACCCACATTAAGGTGTTGGAACCCGATTAGAAGTATCAAGGCCGAGTGGCTGCAGCTTGAAGGCTGCCTCTCTCTACACCTAGGTAGGTAGGTAGCAGCAGGAAAGCAAGATGCAATTCTAAGGAACAGCTCTCAAAGAAAGATAGGCTCGATGCCATCTACCCGGATACCATCGACCCAGATACCACTAATGTGCCTTGTTCTATCTTCCTTTTTCCCATCGTTTTTTCCCCCGTGGATCCAGCTGGCACTTGCTTCCTACTTAAAGGTAGCAATGCCGACGAGATAACGATCCCGCCGACCCCCCTGCTCTCCCTCCTAAGGAGCTTACGGTAGGAATGCCTTGGAAAGCTTCTTCCTTCTATAGGGAACAGCCACCAGGTGACTGGGCCGCTTAGTGTTAAAGAAGGCCGTGCTGGCTGTACGGACACGCATCATAGTGCTGAAGGAGGCATAATTTTCTGGCTGCCACGAAATGGGTTTAGACTGTAAGAAAACAGAACGCGAGCTAATACATCGACGGCTCGAGGTGTCCAAGCTGTGTGGAAGTCTGACGTCACTCAGTCACCTATCATCCAAATCGGGTGCCGCAAGTTCGCGTATCATGCTGTACATAGTAGAGGTAAGGTACCTAACGTGTGGGTATGTACGTGTAGGTACATATATACACCTGCCTCCCAGGATACCTCTTGGAGGTAGGTAGGTTATCAATTGCCCAACAGGGATGCAGTGGCGCGCACCTTCTTGTCCGGCTACCTGGCAGACTCCACACTGTTCCTCCCCGTACATATTCAGTATCCTGATGTTAGCTTCCCGCTTTAGTAGCCACTGCTTTACATTGTGAGTTACTAGTAGCAGGTTCGGGGTTGGACCCGCTAATAAACACCAAATCTTACCGTCGTGGCAACACGCTCTCGCGACGCGAAGTTGTCCGAACTATTTTCAACTTATTCCCGGATTGCAGCTACCGACAATCCCAACCTGTAATGAAAAAAAAAACCCCTAGTAAGCAGGCCCCCGACTCTACTAGCAGCAGAGGCATTTTCCATATTCCAATGAGACAGCTTTAACAGCAACACCCATCGCCACACCAACTTGGCTACCTGCGGCTTCACTCCCTTCGTTGCGGTCTATGGTACACACACATGTACACGCACACGGTAGCATTCCCTACATATGTACAATTATGCCGGCTGATCAGGTGCCTGCGCTACCTGCCCAGACCAAGGCCCTACCAGTTTGCGGAACGGTAATGAGACAGGATGGAGTCCAGCACGGTGTATCCACTCTAGCACGGTGGACCCGACAGCCCCGATGCCTGCAAGCCTGGGATCTGATGGAACGGACCTACAAAATCGCGCAGAAATTCGACCGCCCTGCCCTGGCACCACTTGCCGAGCTCTTTCCGCATCGGACAGGCCTTTTTGTTTCCCTCTCCAAGCAAGCTCTACCCAGTAACGCCGAAAATTCATGTTATTTCTCATTTCCTTTTTATTCCGCCTCCTTCCCACTTTTCCTCTTTCTATCCTCTCCCTCCCCTCCTCAACTCACTCGTCCTTGTGAAAAAACGTCCACCTACGCGTAGTCTATTCCAAGGACCTGTGTTGTTCGCAGATTCGGCTTTTCTGACCGTCCACCACAGTCAAGCTCTGCCGACGCGACCGAGTCACCCAAGTCTTCGCTCCACCCAGCCACCACACTATTCTCAGACCGCCCAAGAGGTAAGCCGCATCTCTATCAATTGGAATACCCAGGAGCTCGAACGAGTCGCGCCGCTATACCAGTCTCCAAAATGCGGCAGAATCCCTTGCGCGGTGCCGGGTCCGTCTCGGAGGCAGCTCCTGTTGGCAAATCCTAGCTAGAATCCTGCCATATCTAGTCAACCGCTAGGTGCGCCCTTTTTGTCTGGAGGAGTTTCGTCATCGCACATGTGGCATATGAAGCGGAGGAGGGAGGTTGAGTCCTCCATGATAGCTAGTCGGGCCAATTAGCCCACCTGGAGCTCTTTGTTGCGTTTTCCAGATTTCTGAACAACTGGTGCTAATATGTCGCAGATTTGCCAATATGCCTGCCATCAACAACGCCATCGTCGCTCGCGACAACTTCGGCCACATTATGCGTCGTGAGAACTGGGCTGTACGTATACATATTCAGCACCATTGTCACCGCACTCTGTTCCCATCTACCACTCCGAGAAGAGATTTCCGGGCGCCGTGCGGGTAGCTTTTGAGAAGAGGTGCTGACTTGAAATAGCAACAAGAACCTGGTGTCATCGTCGTGTTCTGCATCGTTTTCGTCGTTGGCGTTGGTCTCATTGGTCTCTGGATATCCAAAGCTCTCGCAAGACGTAAAGCCTCCAAGGCGGCTCTACCTGCGTAGATGCCGATTTATGAGGATCGGTGGGGGTTTCGTGGGAAGGGATTGCCACGAGTAATGGGACGAGGCCAAGTTGTGGTAGCGCGTTAGCGATTTCGACGCGGCAGCCTACTCTCTCGAGTCGTACGGTCAATCATTCGAATGCGTCAAGGCGGGGAATCAAGGTGACAGCGATCCAGGAACGACGGCTATGTTTTGTGCTGTGTGCCTGACATACCACTTACGAATTCACGTCGGAGATATTAGTCTCACTCAAGTCCGACATATCCCAGTATAGTCTTCTCTAATACCAAATTCCTTCGGACATGGCGTCGGCACAGTTTCGGAATACAGACACGTCGGTGAACCCATCTATTCTGCCGGTTCTAATTACTAGGAGAGCGACGGCTTTGTTTGAGGATGCCTGTGTTGCCAATCGCATTCGGTACATGTGGTGAATTCGTCAGCCAGAATCTCGGCCTGGTTAGGCACAAACACCAGACCGGTCTGATATACCACTGGAGGGTCGGGTCTAGTAGGAATCCATCTTCTCGAGATGAACTAATCCATTTGCTGGCTGCGTGCGCATTGTTAGTATGAACTCCGGGATAGCCCGATATTCCAAAGGGAGCACCCACCGGCGAGAACTGCCTCAATTTTATCCCAGCGCTCCTAAAGATCAGGGCCGCCTCCGTATCCATGCTATAACCTTGGCTGTACACCACCTCACTGATACCTACCTGGACAATCTTGATGCTACATGTTAAGCATGGGCACGTATTGCAGTATAATACGCTCCCGTCTCGAATCCTCTCTCGGCCTGCCTCTAGCAGAGCGTTTTCCTCGGCGTGCAAGCATAGACAGGTCGCTAGCGATAGGCCGCTGTTCTCGCCCGAATTACACCTTGGACATCCGCCCTCTCCGCAATTCAGCAGGTGTCGTGGGGTCCCGTTGTAGCCCGTGCTGATGACGTGATGTTTCGAGTCCACTAACACACAACCCACGGCTCGTTTCATGCAATTGCACCTCTGTGCTGCGAGCGATGCCAAGGACATGAAATAGCTGTCCCAGCTGGGACGGAGGCGATCGGGATTCGTCAGGTCCAGTTTTCCAAGAGTAGCATATAGATGCGCCAGGTCTGCAGAAGTGTTGAGCAACCGGATCGTGGCCCGCGACATAAGGGGAAGGACGCCAGTAGACGCGTCATATAAATGTTGGTCTGATTTAGACACGAAGTCCTCGAGACTAATAGGATCCTTCTCCAGCTGGGTGTTATATCGCTGTTGATAGCGCCGCCAGCGCACGGCCAGCGGTGCATCGACGCTGATCAAGATGAAAAATGGTCGTCTGCTCAGAGCGTCGAGGGTTCCCTCGTCGAAGATGTCTGTCGTGACCCATCGAGAGCGCCAATTCTTCGTCACGAAGCTTAGGAGCTCGGCAGCTGTCCAAAAGGTGTAGGACGTAGAGGTCTGTTTGTGATGTGAGGATAGATTTGTTTCGGTGCCGCCGGGTGTGACCAGACCTGGGGCAGTTTTGGCTGCCTCCGAAGGGATCTCATTTTGGGGCGCTGACGCATCCAAACACAGTTTTCCGAAGCCGTGGTGATCTATTAGGTACTGGGCTATGGTGCTTTTGCCGGCGCATTTTGCTAAAAGTCTGTGTGAGCGAAAGCTACGTTGTATATATCATTATTGACTGAGTAGGGGACCTTACCGCCACAGATCCCTATCAGCATCCTTCGTTGGGTTCTATATCAACCAGCCGTAAAGCTAGTCTTAATTGACCATTTTGATGCCTACCTTAAAGTTGTATCTAGACGCGTCGCGTCAAAAGTAACTGAGCAAAAAAAAAAGAAGCCTACTACCGAGATTTAGCGGTAAAGATGACAGGTATGTAGGTACCCAGAGCTGCTAAGCTACCAGGGTACTTAATCTTACGTAACCTACTAATGAATCGATATGTGCCTCGGAGGTAGGTAGGTACCTGTTTCTATTAGCTGAACATTGATAACGGCCCGGTTGGCCTACATCGGAATGTGAGGACGTCAGGCGGGTACCTACGGCAGGTACCTAACGCAATGAATAGATTAAACTCTATGGTTATGTACCTCTAGGCAGTTTTTAGGTAGCCCCGCCCCTGACAGCCTAGGCAGGTACGTGGAATAGGTAAGTGGAGGTGGAGGCTTCAGTGTTGTAGTGCTACGGGTGAGAGACAGGTACCTGGTAGGGTACCTAAGTAAATTGGCAAATGACCTTGTCAGCCTCAGGAATGTACCTACCTCATAGGTACCTACCTATACCTATACATATAGGTACATACCTACCTATCTAATACGTACAGCCAAGTACCCCACCTAGATCTAGGGTGTATACAGGTACCTAGGTACCTAGGGTGTATGTGGGGTAGGTAGGTGATCACATTGCGACTTCCAGAACCAGGACATGTGACCGTATTTCATAAGAAGTAGGTAGGTCATGATACTTATGTAGGTCAGGTATGCATAGAAAACTAAGTGGTCACTGGTTCCTCCCGTCCTCCCGTATAACCGCCTAGAATCGTCCACCTTTAGACATTCCCGATAATATTTAGATACTTCGAGGCAGCCTCCCGCCTGGCCGCCCGGTCATCCGTCTACCTACACCTGTCATCCCTTCAAGCCCACACATCGTCGCCCCGCTCTTGCAAACGTCCGCCTTGCTCATTCTGCCCCTCATTCTTTCATACCATATATGCCCTCAGATCGCGTTGGCAAATAGTCCCCAACCCTTGTTGTTAAAAGAAGCAGTTCTAGTGCAGAAGTCGAGGCTGTGTTCATCTGCAACAGCTCGTCCCCCCGAAATAATTCCGTTGGCATACCCTCCCTCCAGCTTGCACATCACTCTGCCCTTACTCTTCTGGCGTCGACCAATTTTACAGCGATATGGCCAAACTCAAGTTTGCCCCATTCGCGTCTGAGATTGAGCTGCCCTTCTATTCGGCCTTGTTTGCCTCTAAGTTAGATCATGACAAGCTCAGCGACTCAGCACGCGCCGTTTTGGGTATTTACGAGCCTCGTCCAGGCACAGCTCCAGACGATAGTGTAAGGATGCAGGTATTGGCCAACGCACTCACCAGCAACCAGTCAGTTTGCCCCTGTCTTGCGTATCTATCACCGGCAGATGTTTTGTAGGATATTGGCTAACCATCGGGGCTTCAGTGTGCCACTAAATGCTGTGCGTGCTGAAGGCATCATTCGAAACACAAATACCATGGAGGCGTTCCAACAAGTCAATAGGTCTGAGATGCTTCAGAACGCGGGACGACAGGTTTGCTCCCTCTCTATTATTTTACAGCCCACTACTAAGATCGATGCTGATTCTCGATAAATGCAGATTTGGGACGCAATCAAAGACGGTACCATCTATTCCGTTCCCTCACTCCTCGCTCATTACGTTATATTCTCATATGCAGACCTCAAGAAGTACCGAATGACGTACTGGTTCGGATTTCCAGCACTGCATTCCGACCCGCAGTGGAAGCGCACTGGAGATATTCTACGTTTTACCTCCGGTGAAACCACGGCACTGGCTGATTGCATAGGCACTTGGCGTTATACCGTGGATGCCAGGGAGTATGGCTTCTTCCTCGCAAAGAAAGTCCGGGGGAAAGGATCATCAAATGCCCAATCGCCCCCCGATATGCCTGTAGAAGATATCGGCTATACGTGGGAAATTGGATCACTTCGCGACTTCGAGTCTGGGTTCTTCCGGGGTGTGCCTGTAGAGGACAAATATGTGGCGTTTGTCGATGCGTCCACATATGAGGAGCACCCATCATGGCCTCTGAGGAACTTATTAATACTGGTGAGGCAACGGTTCCACCTCACTAACGTTCAGATCCTCTGTTACCGGGATATACAATCACGTAGACATGAGGCCCGCAGTATCGTCCTTCCCCTGGCCATAGATGACGTGGAGAACATCGAAACGACCGAGATGCCCAATGTCACTGGCTGGGAGCGAAGCCCGACCGGCAAGCTAGTAGCGAGGTCCGTAAGTCTGGCCGAATCGATGGACCCTATTCGATTGGCAGACCAATCAGTTGATCTCAATCTCAAATTGATGAAGTGGCGGATCTCCCCGGATTTGAACCTCGACATCATCAAGAATACCAAGTGTCTTCTCTTGGGTGCCGGTACCCTTGGCAGCTATGTCTCGAGAAACCTGATGGGATGGGGTGTGCGCAAGATCACCTTCGTTGATTACGGAGCTGTATCGTTCTCAAACCCGGTGAGGCAGCCCCTGTTCACCTACAATGACTGTCTCAAGGGAGGTGCTCCGAAGGCGATCCGGGCAGCAGAGGTGCTTAGAGAGATCTATCCCGGCGTGGACAGCGAAGGGCATGTTCTCTCTGTCCCGATGCTGGGCCATCCCATCGAGGGAAAAACACAGGGCGACTTTGCAAAACTCAAGTCTCTCATCGAAGAGCACGACGCGATCTTCCTCTTGATGGACAGCAGGGAATCAAGGTGGCTCCCTACCCTAATGGGCAAGGCGGCGGGGAAGATTGTCATGAATGCCGCCCTTGGCTTTGATACGTACGTTGTAATGCGACATGGCGCGGAACCTAGTGACGGAAGTGAAGATACACTGGGCTGTTACTTCTGCAACGACGTGGTAACACCTGGCGACGTAAGTGACCCCATCTAGATCTCGCCCTGGCTTCGCTGACGTCGCACAAGTCACAGAAGGACTTGACGCTTGACCAGCAGTGCACTGTCACGCGGCCCGGCATCGCTGCTATTGCATCGGCCCTGCTCGTCGAACTTTTAACGAGTCTCCTGCAGCACCCTCTTCTCCTTCATGCGCCAGCTCCGGCTACCGGTGCCTCGTCAGGATCCTACCAAAGTGACCCCAAAGACGAGTATGCCCTCGGCATAGTGCCGCACCAAATTCGTGGGTTTTTGGGCAGGTTCCAGAATCTTGTCATCAAAGGTCAATCATACCCGTGTTGTAGTGCCTGTAGCAAGCCAATCATATCAGCATACAGGACTCAGGGGTGGGAATTTGTGAGGCGTGCCCTCGAAGACAGGGATTATATTTCCGATATTAGCGGCCTGTCCGAAGTCCAGAGGAAGGCCGAAGAAATGGCCACGGAAGTGGATTGGGAAGAAGAGGGTGGAAATGACGGTGACGACGAAGGGGTTCTCCTCTAGAACGTCCTCCTATTCACCACGTTTGCCGGGATAATATCAAAAAATCACCGGCCGAGTGTTTCAAGTTCCGGGAGTGGCTCCGGCGGCCCCAGACCAGACGGAATAATCGGTTGATGTTGGGTAGCTCACAGACGCCGTCGATTCGTGGGCACTGCCTCACGTAACGCCGAACGGTATTAACATGGTTTCCGCCCGGTTCAAGACGAGACGCGGCTGTATGAAAACAGCAGTTCGGTTGATCCGGTGGACCCGATTACGCCCGTCAGGGCGGACCCGATGACGGGACCATTGTTGAAAGGATGAATAGGGTCCCATGAGTTTTATACCAACAAAACTTGTATAACTAGGGGCACATGTAGTGTGGAGGACAAGGGTACACGTGATTTTAACGGCCGGAGTTGGGGATTCGAGGGCATTGAATCACATGGGTGAGGTGTTGTTGATATGCGGGTTTATGAAAACACGCAGGTGGTTTCTGGGAACCTGGTCGTGTGGGCATCGTGAGAACAAGGCGCCTTTCGAAGAGACAGGACATTGCAAGACTCAGTGGCAACCGCTGAAGCATATTATTAGTATGTTTGCAAGTTTTAAGATTTCGTGGACTCGCGCATGATCCAAGTGTTTCAAACGGTGGAACTACCTTTCTACGCTGGTTCTATAAGGTGTCAGTTATAACCGGTCAAGTCATAGCCGGAATGTAGGTTTTCATCCTGTGTCTTCGCAAGTAGGTAGGTACCTCTTTAAGGTCGGGAAGTCGACTCAGCTACTTCTGTGCCGAGTTGGGGATAACTCTACCCAGTAATCGGCAAGACTTTCCTCGAGAGCCGCATGCCTCCCAACTCCAGGCACCCAAGGTGAGTAGCCTACACTCAGCCCGTTACTAAGGTGGCCGTCTGTGCCCCAGGTATGCAGCGCCATTCACATTGTCGGGGTATCGCCGATTCGGGGACTGGGCCTGGATCTCCGCGGCTACAAGGTACCTACCTCCCTAGGTGCAATGAACTGTACCCAGGTAAGGCCATCTCCGAGCGGCTCTCAGGGGATACAGTTTCGACGGCGCGGTTTTGCTTTAGAAATACCCACAGCTTGGGCGATGTATCTGCATTCCTCCCCTTTCCCTACCAGCTTCATCCTATACCGCCCCTCTTCCACCTCCATCCCCAAGTCCGGAAGAAGGGGGGGGGCGGGTGGTTAGACTATCAAGGAGCCCCTGCGGGTCTGAGTAACCAGCCAGTATGGTCTAGACCTCTCGCCGAGAGGGTGGCAAGACGCGAGCTATCGATATGAAGATGGGGAGCTTGGTGCCACTCGCCGGGAAGCCTTGCCTTCGCCATCGCGTATATCCATCATAGTGCTTTCCCATTGGAGGCTCGAGTCATTGTAGCTCCACTAGAATCAAGATAGGGAGACAGGATCGCTAGCCGTTAATTGTGACCGCGGAAACATTTGACGACGTGGCAGAAGAGGACACGCGTAGCGCTAATGACTGCCGGCGATCGACCCGGGACCTTTAGGTACGGCTACACTCCGGCGGCGCCTCACCCTAAGACGCACCACAGTTTCGTATCTTTGTAGGAAGGCCGGGTGCAGCCTTCCGTGTTGGAATCATTGCTCTAGAAATTCTACTCAAGCTAGTTGCGATACCAGGAGCCTTGGGATAGCCCCGCGAGTCGTATGATGCTGGTGCCTCTAGTCCCAGAAAGAAGTTGGAGATTGATGTCGAGTTCGGAACAGGATCGGACTGTTAACGCTACTAGCCATTCGCCATGGTTACCAAGCTATGGGTGTATAAAGCAGCCGATGTCCTCGCTCCTATCAGGCACGTAAGTCCTTATGGCTTCGCCAGTTCCAACTGTATTCCTTCTCTTGCCATCCACCTCAAGATTTCCTTACCGACGGCGTGCTGGCTAACGTCACAAACTACTAGCCCCTGTGCTATCATCCTCTTCCGCCTACTATCTGTACTGTTTAAGACACCATGGGGGATCCGGCCCAATTCCACGAGCTCGAGCGTGCCGCTTGCAGTGTGATTCACAACGTGAAGCAAATTCAAGAGCTTAGACACACAAGGCTCTCCGTTACTGGTGGGCTGGCGCTATGGCACTACCTTCCTGGATACCGTTCGACAGATGTAGGGAAGCCAAATGCCCGGTTTAGGACACATAGAGCTAACGACAGTCCCGGAAAAGAACATTAATTTCATAATTAATATCTCGACCTCGCCGGGTTCGCTGAAGAAGCGTCTATTGGAGCTTCCGGGCTCGCCTTTTCTCCAACGCGCGCAGGTGCTCTTCTACATCAGCCCTCGTGGCCGGGAAATCCAAGTCGATATAAGTCCAGAATGGCTCGTTGGTTCCCATCTCTCTATACCAGAGGTTGTGCAGTTGGCTGATAATGGCATAGTCTCCTTACCTTCCAGAGTCCGCTATGAAGGTTCAAGATATATCACCAAACGAGATCCCATACATCTCTCTCACCGATCTCATCGTCTTTAAGCTTGACTCAAGCGGGCTTCGATCCAACCCCGTGAAGAAAGAGCGGGACGCACGCGATGCCGTAGCCTTGGTTGAACTCGCAGTAAGCGAGGGTTCCATACACCTCTCTAAAAAACAGGAGCAAATCGTTGAAGAGGCGCTCTGCGACTTCGGGAAGTGCGGAACGAAGGAGACGAACTGGTGGGAGAAACGGATGGGCTTAGCAAACAGACAGACGCCGGAGCCCAACCATGGAAACCAAAATGGCGACCGGCGCAGGTCAGCTAGGCCTCATTCCAAGTCGGATCCTTCACCGTCCAGTTGCCGAGTGAGTAGCGATGCCAATAAGGCTTGGCATTACGAGCGACTGGATCGTGCGCATATTCGCCGCTTCAACTCGCTGCACAGCAGCCGCAGCACGAGTGAACTAGGATTGGTGCGTTCAACTTCGGCTTCACAACGCCGAATCAGGGACACGGGGGTCCCGTCCACTATGACCCAGCCAAAAACCACGCTTGCGAATTACCAACAGACCGCTAAGCGTTCCGGGATAAGCAACCAAGTCACCGTCGACTCGAGGTATGACGCCAGCCAGGATGACCAGTACTACACTCTCGAGCCGCGCGGAAGCTCGTCCGAGAGGCCCGCTCAAGAAGGATACTTCGATCTCACGCCCCCCGGGGGTCTCGGAACTGTCACCGAACACACGACCGCAGGGTCGCGAAGGTCCTCCAAGGCAGGGTATTTCGACCTCACCCCGGGTGTCACTCCCAGTACTGTGGCAGAGCCCAGACGACCCCCGGGACTAGCCAAAAGTGTCACCTTTCTCCTATAAGGCAAATGGACGAGGTGGGGGAATTGGTTATATATGGATTGCATATCCACAGCTCGAGCGAGGTGTTATTTCCGGCGAGTCCCGAGCTTGAGGCCAGCCCCTCTCCTCACACTTACCTATTATCCATCCATGAGCGAAGGCAGGGCCTAGGTAGCTCTGGTGTTGGGATGCACGAGATCGCGTTCTAGAATGCAGGCATTCGTAGGCTTAGAAATACAGGTAGCCAACCGCTGGTTACGGATATAGAAATAGAGCAAATGTGTTATGCATTCATGAGAAAGAGGCGTGAGCAAATGAGGTTTCTGAGAGAGGGGGTTCCTCCCTTAATGGCACACGTGATGTAAATTAGGGGTAGCTGGTTCCCCACATGCATCATCCGTCCGGTGATAGGTTTCCCTATGCACATGCCTGTAGGTACCTGCAAGTAGGCAGCATATGTACCTGTGACATCTCAACATCGAACTTTGTAAGGACGAGAGGACATACCTAGGTACCTAGGTAGGTACCTAGGCACGTGTATAGGAGGTAAGTGCCTAGGTACCTAAGTACCTGGGTAATAGAGCTAAACTACCATTAGGTACCTAGCTAGGTACCTACCTAATAGGATGCACAAGTCTAACTAAGTGGAAGGGACAATACATTGCATATGCCTCCCCCAAGTGTACAGAGTACATACTCAGATACCTGCCTCCTAATGTACCGAGGGGCATACGTAGCAAAATGGAAAAGTTAGTGGACATGAGCATGACCTATGCTGTCATGAGCCTCAGATGCATGTGGCGCAGGGAATAGGGATCATCCGTCGGCGGGACCCATACCAACACCTCCCCCAACATGAACAATCTCACTCTCCTATCGCATCGATCGTGTTGATCACCGCCCTCGAGCTCCCGAGAATAAGTTGAATAGAGTAAATATTAGGTCCGGAAATCATTTAATCCCACAATAGGAATTATTACGTGCGACACACGCAACAATTTTATTGTCCCAGAAGAAGAAAAGGGAGAGGGGGAAAGAGAGAAAGGGGTTCTCTTTTAAACGAGACAGTATCCCTGTCTTGTCTCATCCCGGCGGCTTCGTAAGACAGTCAGTCTTCTCTGATCCGTTTTCGTGGCCTTCATTATTGGGCTTGAGAGCAAAATCGTCGACAAAACTAGCAGGTCGAGTTATTATCATTCGAAACACCTAAATCATCGCTCTCCTGCGCCGACCGGGGTTGACGGGGGTTTGTCGGAACGGAGTCGTCCTGATAGACGACCCCCCCCCCCCACCATGAGGAATCCATTCGCGAGCCTCTGGCGCCGAGAGTCGGTCTACGATTACATCGGCGTCCTGATCCCGCTCGAGGAGGCGCACCTGCACAGCCATTCCGCCCGGTCCGGGAGGTGCGAATTCGAGGAGGCGAGGACGAGCCCCGACGGCGCCGACGCCGACGATCCCGCGCCGAAGGATGGCGACGAGGACGCCGGCATGCTGCAGATGAGCGCGGCCGAGTACACTATCGAGGGCCTGAGGAGAGAGGTCCGCCGGGGCGAGAGGCGCCGCCAGTGGTCCGAGTACGAACGTGAGCTCTCTCTCCTCCGCTCCCGATCCCGACGCGTTCCGAGAGGCGGGCCGACCATCTGGTGATGGGAATGTTGCTGACGAGCAGGTGCAGTGAAATCAAAACTTATCAACAAAGCCCTTCAAGATATCGGGATGGGCCGGTATAATTGGCAGTTATTCGTTTTATGCGGGTTCGGGTGGTTTGCGGATAAGTAAGTGTGCTTCCATTCGAGCCTCGAAGGCGTGAAGCATCGCAGCGGACTGACCGACTGAATTTCAGTTTATGGATGCAAGTAAGTTCACTTGCCTCGCGCGAATGATTGAAATCAGGAAAAACCGTCGAGTATGCAGATAGGCTCACACACGTCTCCAGGGCGTCTCGCTGACTCTTCCTTCTCTTTCGGAAGAGTTCGGTGTCTCGGAGAAGCAGGTTAGATACACGACCAGCTCTCTATTTGTAGGGCTATGCATCGGGAGCTTTCTCTGGGGTCTGGGATCCGACATCATAGGCAGGCGCATCGCCTTTAATGTCACGTTGCTGGTCACGGGCATTTTCGGCATTTGGGCGTCGTATGCGGCGAGTTGGACGTCGGTCTGCATTCTGCTCGCCTGCATGGGGACCGGCGTTGGCGGAAATCTGCCAGTAGATGGAGCACTCTTCCTGGAATTTTTGCCGGACACTTCCAGCGCGTTGCTGACCCTCCTGTCCATATGGTGGCCCATAGGACAGCTCGTTTCGTCCCTCTTCGCCTGGTACTTCATCACCAATTGGCCGGTCGAAGAGGGGTGGCGGTACTTCGTCATGACGATTGGGATAATCACGCTTGTCATGTTCGTTATCCGGTTTGGCATTTTTCATATGTTCGAATCGCCCAAGTACCTTCTGTCGCAGGGTCGCCAGTCTGAGGCTGTTGGCGTTGTCCATGGCATTGCTTACCAAAACGGGAAAAAGACCTGGCTCACCGACGAGATTTTGGACGCGGTTGCGGAAACCGATGGCACAACGCCGGCTAGAGTTTCTGCCGCGAATATCCTTAAGAAGAACCTCACCTCCTTTTCTATCAGCCACATACGGCCCCTTTTCCAAACCCGCCAGCTCGGCATGGCGACTGCTCTGATGTGGTTCTGTTGGAGTACGATCGGCCTGGGATACCCCCTTTTCAATGCCTTTCTCCCGCAGTACCTCTCTCACGGCGGCTCGGAAGCGCCTGGAAACAGCGAGGGTATGGCAGCGTTCAATGCCGCCTCGTCAGAGACATATCGCAATTACGCTATAATATCCGTCGTCGGCGTGCCGGGAAGTCTGCTCGCCGCATACACCGTCGACCACAAGTCCCCGTTCCTCGGGCGCAAGGGGACGCTCGCCATCTCGACGCTGGTGTCGGCCGTGTTCTTGTTCTTCTTCGTCGCCTTCGGCACCACGCCTAACCGGCAGCTCTTCTTCACCTGCGTCGAGGCCTTCTGCCAAAACATCATGTACGGCGTCCTCTACGCCTTCACCCCCGAGATCTTCCCCGCGCCGGTGAGGGGCGTGGGCACGGGCGTCGCCAGCTTCCTCAATCGCGTCGCCGGCCTGATCGCTCCCATCCTTGCCGCCAACGTGCCCGGAGACGGCACCACGACGCCCATATACATGTCGGCGATTTTGATTCTCGCCGCGTTTGTCGGAATGACGATGATACCTATCGAAACCAGAGGCAGGCAGAGACTCTAGTCGTCTTATTTTGGGTCCATTGATTTCGCTTACAAGGGCATCCGTAAAGGTATCTTTAGCATCGTAATATAGTATTGTATCTTGGTGCCTACCCAGTTCCTAGTTCTTGCACGGAACCTCAGGTTAGCCCCACGCCTCCGTCGGGCGAAAAATCACGGATAATAGCCACTGGGTAAGGATTATTGTGATCCGATGTAAATTCGTGTATCTATTCACAGATGTCGCTAGCAACGTAAATCTTTGTAGTAGAGAATCATCTATTCCCCTTAGCCCCTGCAGGCGCGTCTACTCGCCGCTTCTGCAACGACCTCCCTAGCGCATCCCTAACCATGGGATCCGCGCGGATTGTGTTCTGTACCAGCCACTCCTTGAGCTTTGTCCGCATGCTTGCTATCACTTGGGCGTCCCCGGCGAAGGGCGCCATCTCGAGCTCCATGAGGCGCGTCGCCTCGGCGTCCATGCCGCGAGCAGTCTGCTCAAGGCGGTCGAGACTCTCGAGCAGGGCCTTCTCGGGGGCCTCGGCGGGACGGATGCCGGGCTGGGCCGTTGCCGCCAGCGGGGGTCGTAAGAGGGGGCCGATCTGCGAGAAGGCAATGTGGAGGGTAATGCTGAGCTTGCGCGCGAGAGAGATGGTCTGGAAGGGTAAGTATGGCGGGTGCGCGGTGAAGCGGGTGAGGAAGGGATTGACGAGGAGGTCGAGGAGGGGCGGGAATGCGGGCCGCGTGATGGTGTGCAGCTCGAAGACGCAGAGCACGACGAGCGTCAGCCAGCGCCAGTACCGCCCCCATTCTAGGTACCCTAGGAGGCCGAGCACGTACATGGCTACGGCAGCGAAGCCGTAGTACGGCACAAGGGCCTGCGCGCCGCGGCCAACATAATCCCTCACGGTGACGCAGTGCTTCCACCCGAGGACGTCCGGGCCGAAGCGCTCGTAGGCGAAACGTCGCGCCGGGTCCACGAGGGTATCAGACGCCGTCTTGAGGTGGATGAAGAGGCTGGAGGTGTCGTCGCCGGCGCCAGCGCCGGCGTTCATCAGCTTGTCCGGGTGGTATAGGGCGGCGAGGCGGCGGAAGCGGCTCTTGATCTCGCGTTCGGAGGCGGAGAGGGACACGCCCAGGTCGGTGTAGTAGTCAGAGGCGCGGCGCAGCTCCCAGTCGGCCTCGTAGACGGTGTAGAGGAGGTACAGTGACACGACGAGGATGTGGATGCGGCGGCGGTGCTCGATGTACCGGTGTGAGTTCGGCGCGGGTTTGGGGTCGCCGGCGCGGATCGTCAGGCCGTAGTAGATGGACTGCAACCAGCCCGTGACGAGCTAGTGACGGAAGAAGGCGGTTAGTTCGGTGTACTGGAGAGCTGGTTTGGGGGTAGAGCATATATGTTAGGAGGAAAGGGGAGGCAAGGCTGCTAAGGGTCAACAGGCGGCGCATCATACATTTGGGAGGAACGTCCATCCCAGGAGGGAGAGGAGACTGTTGCCGGCCATGGCGCGTGGGTTGTTGCGGTTCGTGCGAAACGCGCGTTATGTCATGGCCGAAGAAAGGTAGTACACAATTCCATCTACTATAACCAAGAGAGAGGCAGGCGGGAGAGGAGGGATAGAAAGGAAACGGTCGACGGCCGAGGGAGAGATCGACAATGACAAAGACTGGTTGGCTCGATACTGAACAGGTGTGCGGTTTCGGGCTTTTCTAACTGGAGTCCCTAATTTTAGTGACTTTCTGCATATGTAATAACAGGGGTAGGGAAGACTGATAGCTGGCGGCCGAGAGAGAGTCTGCCTCGCTAAATGACAACACAAATATAGCTGTCAGCTGACAAGGTGCTGCTTGAGTAATCAGAGATGATTCACTTCGCTTGATCTTGTACCATCACCGTATGAGTATTGATAAACCCGGCTGTCCTTTTGATTTATCGACGACTAATGAGTGCGCCATGGTACCCAACGCAAGTCGCTACTAGACGTCGGTATGCTGTGTGCTAGTACCACCTACGATAAGCTAGAGTGAGTAGAGACCTATTCATTCAGGTCTTGTAGCCATCCTCTCAACGTCTTCCCAACCCTGGCCAATACCCGGGGCTCCATACCTGCCTACCTACCTACCTACCTACCTACCTACCTAATATCATACAGGTAGTATTTCCGTGTGGAGGGTGGTGAATGTACGCTTAGCCGCATGCTTGCCTGCAAATTATCGTATCAATCGCGGCCCCTTACACCATGCAAGATGTAGGCTCGCGTATCCGCGTGACACCGCTGCCGTTGGTCTCTGATTCTGCGTCTCTTTATTTCCGTTTCTTCCCCTGTTGGTTGCTAGCTTTTCCTCGCTCTCGCTCTCCCTTCTCCCCCTTCTCTGTGTAGTGGCAGCGATCACGAGACTGAGGGGGTTGTGAGACACCTCAGCGGAGCACGCGGCCTGCATCAGTCTCACTTCGAGCCACCACCGTCTCGGCTATCCGGCTGATTTCCTCTTTGCTCGCGTCCGTACTTCTATATCGCAATTGAGACGGCTATTCCACGACTGTTTAGCTGGGGTGGGGGTGAAAGGAAGACGTACAGCTTCCCGCCTGGCTTCTTTTATGGAAGATCTCGTATAGCTACATAGCACGGATTTCGTCAGTGTATCCATCCACGCCCATACTCCTGGCGTAGCTACTTATATAGGTAACTATAGGCAACAGTGCGTACGCGAATAGAACGCAGGCCATCGTGAAGGCCGCCGCAGGGGCCATGATGGTCTTATTCATCGAGTTAGCGACAAGTTGTTGGACATGACACCTTGCGTCGGAGCGCTGTACGTAGAGAGAAGTACCTTTGGCGTGATAGTTCCTCTCGGGGCCATAGTTTTCGTAATCGCCTATTGTCGGTCATGCGAAAATATGTCTTACAGGCACGGCCGGTATGCACAGATACCTGCGTGTGTGTTTAGTCGAGGATCAAGACCCTCAATGAAACAACATGCTAAAACAACACCACAATATCCTTCGCCAGCTGCCAACAGGTGGGGTCAGCTGCTACTATGTTTCCAGCACATGGTTACACCCAACCGGGCGGAATGTGCCCCTGTATAAAAGGGACCTCTGTACCTACCTACCTACCATTTATCGGAGACGGGCACCGTAGCCTCCTTCTTCCATCCAGTCTGCCACTTATACCTACGTGTAATTCTACCTCGAACCATATAGGGGCCTACCTATCTTTTTATGAGTGATCACCTCTCACTTGCTTCTACAATTGCATTTGTCCACTCTTGAACTACAGAATCTCGTATGGCTCTACCATGGCGTCGATGCATTTCAGGCCCGACCATCATTACCAAGCTACGGGTCTATATATGCACGCACACGGGCTAGCCACGGGCCAGATGCGGTCTGTCAGGTTGAAGCAACGTGATTCCTGCTCTCCTTCGCGTCTCCTATGCGGAATTATCGATATCATACCCCCCTAGCCATCCCCTACTAATGGCCTTGGTTAGATACCTCGTCCTATGCCAGTCGCTGGCATAGCCGTACACCTGACATTACTCTAGCGACCGGAGCCGACACGATATGTCGTATAACAATAATCGTGGTCGTATGACCGGAGATGACACGGCTTATAACCTCCCCATTGTGCACTTGGTGGATGTAACGTCTACGACTGGGTTTTGTTTCGATTCTACGCAAGAGTGTTCGAGAGTTTACACGAAAGCTGGCATATCTTATCTTCCGTCAGCGGACACACTCGACGATGTGCCCTTTTAAGATATGAAGAAGTGGCAAAACGGGGCATAAACGCCAAGCAGTGGTGGTGCCGAAGAAACTCATCGTCGAAGTAATATTCATCGCGCCCCGGGAGCCACTTAAGCATCATTCAATCAAGAGACAGCCAAACCATGTCCGGTTCCCAGCGTAAAGATAAGACACAATAGCATACACTGTCAGGTAAATGATGCCCCCGAATCAATTCGTCGCACACGCAATCTCTCGAGGCAGCTCCGTGTTTCTCTCGACGTATTCTGGCAGGCAAAACGCAACACCGCCACCCCTATGGGAAGCTGACAACGCGTAGCCGACTTCTCCAGATGGCAGAATCCCATCGAAGACCTCTGAGTGTGCGCATATCAAACCCATTAACCAGTTGAATAGGTGCTACAGGGCAAGAGACTGTCAGACACGGACCCTAGCATCACACAATCGTAAGCCTCCACTGTCTGTCACTAGCGGTTAGATAACCTATCCTTTTATATGTATATAGCAGATATCCGGTGTTTTCTACGGCAAATTATTTCCATAATATGAGCCGGATACACAACTTAATTTAACAATATCTACCACTATTCAAGGAACCCAGCCTTGAAGGATACGATAACACCGCCTCCCGTGTCTTGTAATTAGCGAGAGCCTACTGCCCAAATATTGGTCACAAGATCTGCAGCTTTTTCTAGAGTAAGCCAGAGAGGAGGGGGATAGGAATCTAGAGGCTACTTACTCGGAGGCACAACCGCCAAAAGCGACCCGGGACCAGACACCCTTGAATTCACCAGGAAGGTGTCATGAAGCTCAATTCGATAGCGGTGCAGAGAGTGCGTCTAGCTCCTCTGTGCATACCTATCATTCCAACATAGCAATTCTAAGGAAACCCGGGTAGTGTAAGGCGCACTCGGCTTTATGCGCAGCACACGCACGTACATATCATGTGTCCCGACTTCGTGTTCATGATAGCTCATCGAGCCTAGAATATAGAAAGGGCCGTTTCCTCTTCTCATATTCAGGTATCCATACGTAGCATTCCTCGCTCCCTCCGGCCCCCCCTTTCCGCCCAGACGCAATTGGAAAACCGAGCCTCGTCGTCCCAGCCCAATGCCTTGTTCGTTAGGGTAAGAGCTCTTGGGGGCCGCTTATATGGAGAGAGATCGGATTTGGTCATGTTGTTCGTGATGACGAGCTTCCGAGTATTACGTCCTATGATCTCTAGATTCTGGGCTATTACCGTAGGCTAGCTACCTAGATATAGGCGATCTCGTCGGTTATGTTATGTAGGGAAGCTTTCCGTGTTTGTTGAGGCCGATCTTGACCCTAAGATGAATCCGAAAGACGCAATTCAGTTGAAGTCAAGGTACCTCTAATGAGGCAGGCTGTGAACAATTAAAAGTAACGTCTCTACCGAGTACCAACCTAGGCAGGTACACACCTTTAGGGGGTAAGTACCTAACGTAGCCGACCCAATAAGGTACTTAAGGTAGAGGTAGGTACCTAGATACCTACCATCTCAAGGAAGATTATATTTATAATAATAATATAATATTAATATTATATAATATTTTATATAATATTTTTATCTTAATATTATATAACAAGACTTTTTATTTTAAATAGAAAATACTTTATTTTATTTTATTAAGAACTATATTTTATTTTTGTACTTAATTTCCTTACATATAATTATCAAAGTGCTTTTAGCAGATAGTGATTATTTTTAGAGATAGAAACAGTGCTCAACATCCATTCGGTTGCGGTGGCTTCTGGTACTTCACCTTATATACGTGGTACCTTAAGGTGGGCGAACTGCCCGTTTAGGTAGGCATGTACGTACCTAAGGTACCTACCCGGGCAGGTAGTGAGGCTCTGTAAGCGACCGTCGAGACATCGCCCGCTTGCCTACCTCCCATTGAGGCTCTGCAATGGAGGATAAGAGCCCCCGAATTCCCCGGGTGCCGGGAATGGGTGCTGGCTCACTCACACCCATTTCCTCCTCTCCCAGTACGACATGTGTAAACAATGGCTATCGGTCTCGGTCAACCCCAACCAATGCCTCGCGAACATTGGCCAAAAGGCCATACCACCGCGAAGCACCTCGGGATTACAACGCTTGCCTTATGAGATAATGGCTTATATTGCAAGCTACTTGGACATAGATGAGATCTTTGATTTATCGCTATGTTGTTACCACTTTCAGTATTTAATGAGAGAAGAAAGCTTCTGCAAGGCTATCGTTACCGTAAGTTCGTTCCATCTCAAGGCCCGACCCCCCCGAGTCTACCAGACACGTTCTGCTCCAGCGAACCCGTATGGCACAACCGCTAACCACTCTCCCTAAAGGCTAAGGCCTTGTACACGATAGAGGCACAGGAGGCGCAGCAGACTGGTCAGTTCTCGCGAGCCCTTAGGCGAGTTGCAAAGAGACGTCGAGCACTCTCCCAGGCGTCTCCTTACGCAGTGGGCATCGTCGGCCTTGCTGACTCTTACGAGTACATCCACGGCGTACTCTGCTACATCGTAGAGTCTCGGCCCCAGCGGTGGTTACGTATTCTCGACCTTCACCGCTCCGCCACCTGCGAGTTTGTCGTGGATATCCCAGTCCTGATCCGCGAGGCTGTGCCAAGGTCTGCCAGAAGTCGGAAGTACAAGTTCCGAGTCTTGTATCATGCCAATGGTATTACGTCGTGCTTATTCTCCTTTGCGTTGCCCAATACGGAAAATTGGCTCTTAATCTTCAATGCCGAAAAAAAGAGGCTCGTGGCTAAGATGCAGCTGGAGTCGGCCGCCAAGATATTCGTAAGAAACAACAAGGAATATCTATACTTCGGGACACATTCGGAAGAAGGCGCGGATGGATATAGGAAATGGGTCCTCACTGGTTTCAGGATCTACGACTGCCATTGGCTCCCCCAGAAGCTGCACTTGACAAACCTGGTTGGCTACGACGTCGGCTCTACCGTGTGCTTCGAAATTATAGACAACCACTTCTACGGGCTCTCGAACCAGACGGATTTCGAGATCAGGGAGACGGACTGGACCTCCTATTACTATTGCTTTCGCTTTCCCCTCGGCGATCCTGACTATAAGACGCAAACCATGAGCAAGGACGATAGCTGGAGGAGACAGCATGTTGAGGGCCCTATAGACGACAGGTGGGGGTTCCTGAAACTGGAAAAAGACGAAGCATCCGGCAAGGTCAATATAATCGAGTCCCGGAAGGAATGGCTTTCGGGGAGGAGTGGCAGTCGACGGACCTATTACATCACTGAGGTGTTTTTCCGCTCGGATGATGAAGTAGCGGACGACGCGGAGCAACTCCCCGTCATACCTCGAACGATGGGCTCCATCCTCAAATCTATGGACAAGTCCCATAATAAGCTTTCACGATTCCATCTACCTACCAACATACACCTGGGAGACGACAGCTCGACCATGCCGATGTTTACACGGAGCCAAACGTATTTACGTTCCTATCAGCGGAGCTGCAGCGCCTACTTAGACCTAGTCGACGACGTCTCTAACGGGTCTCCGAATTCCCGCTGTTTACGATTAAGGGCCGGGCATAGGAAATTAAAGCCTATCTCGTGGTCAGAGACAGAGACAGATGACGGCGAAACCAACATGGATAGCCAATATACACAGCTTTACCAACCCAACAAAATCTACTTCTGGCCTCCAAAACGGAATCCAGCCAACCAGACCAAATTCTTAAACAAAATTTACCGAATTCTCAACCCTCCCGATTGTATAGACAGCGTTACCGCCACAGGTGACGAACGATCCCTAGTTTATGCTATTGGAGAGGATCAAAACGGTCTAAAAGTGCTGGTCTATATCAGCTTCGACCCAGCAGCGAGGTTAGCGGGTATGCAGCGTGAGCAGTACATATTAGGGGAACAGGACGTGGTAGAGATCCACGGCGAAGAGACTTACAGTATCGCGCCAAGCCCCGAGGGCGGCGTTGGACGTATGGGTAAGGGCGTAATTACCAACGAATTTTCTCGGCGTCCGTTGCCCTCATACATTTCCAACACTCCATCTGTAGCCGTGGTACCTCCTGAGGAAAGAGACGATTCGACCTGGGCCTGGGTCGAAAACGCTATGTATCGGGACCTAAGTGGGAATTACTTCACTTTTGCCCTCTGAAATTGACGAACCGACGTGTCGTGGTGTACACACCCTCCCTGTTGGTTAAGAGTTGCATCCATGTATAGGCCGCGTTTCATCCTGCAGGCTGCGTACGACAACGACAGCTAAGTACTTGTACCTAGAATGAGAGCGTAGTTTCAAGTAATAATTTGGTCAGTGGCGTTTTCCCAAACCTTGGGTGGCAGCTTGTTGTTCGGAATCGCTGATGTCTGGCTCACTGCCTCGGACCCCTCGCCGAGCAATACACGGAGATACCTATCTGCCTTACTCCAAACAACACCATCACTACCGTACTTGAAGTCTGTGCGCTATGCTGTCTCCCATCCTACCTCGTCGTTAAGTCTTCTACTCAAAGGACTACCTACCTGCTGCTAGATGGGCTCGCAGAGGCCCAACATCCTAACCCTAGACGATATCTGAATGCTCACCCAGATGGTCTCTGTAAGCAGGCTACGTATTGAGGTTTAACTTCGTCTGGTACCCTAGAGATCCGACTTGCTCTCCAAACGGGCGGCTTTCAGCTCTAGTCTTCTTATGCCACCCACCTACGCGACCACCCTCCAGACGAGTAGGATGATGTCCCGCCTGATCGGCACGCGCCAAACAGGCCTGAGCGGGATGTCCACGACGGCTTCCCTTTCGCCAGATCTCAACAAGGCATGCCGGCGACCTCCAGGCCGATAAAAACATGGCATCCCTCCCACTAGGAACCCGGCCGATCTCCCGCCACTTTCCCATTGCCACACTGTGTTTTGTGGACTATTGACTCAAAATACGTGTTACGGCCCGAAGTCCTACATTGCAATGGGCCCTCCTCCCCGTGTGATCCAACAACATTGCATTGCGTCAAATAAACTCATACCGGTGGCGATCTAGCCATGTATACAGCATTGCTTCATTTGCGTGTAATACCATGTGGCTGCCGCCGCCCTCCCCGCTACCCTAGCAATGTTCGGAAGAGAGGGCTGGCGACGTTCGACTAGAAGTGCGATTGCCTTGCCTCGCCCCCAAAGCCACTCTTCCCAAGCTACGGCATATGCAGGCGACGGGGGAATACCCTGATAACCGGGCCGGACAGGATGTGAGTGACACGAGTCAGGTGCTTGTTATATGTAGGCTCTCTGACCGATAGTGGAGATGTGAGAGTGCATCTACAGAGACCGATAGATCAATGGGCTCGGGTTAGGCGAAAATTGATCACCGATTGATTCAGAGACTCGCCGTGAGGGGGCGTGCCGTGAAAATAGGGCATGGTCACGCCCAACCGTTGAAATTTTTTACGTTCAGCCCCGAAGCTTCTTCCCGGGAGGTACGGGCGGCTGATCCGTGGCGGGCATTACGATATTGCTTGGGTGTGTGTCACCAAAGGTCTGATAATTCTATCTAATACGCATCGTTGGATTTTATTAGTTCAATATTGGTCAACCGCTTCCAATCTCTAGAGGCAGCCTACTTGCCGATACGGGGACAAGCCTCCGGAGGGCATAGAAGCCATAAGTGCCCAACAGAGATAACGAAGCCTTGGGGACGGGAGGATATCTTTTCAAATATGTAATATTCGACCGACCGGAATTTGCCTCGAGGGATTCGAGACGCGTTCCTGCATACGCCGCCATACATGCTCTATCGGCTGCGTTATCTGGAGGGATAGGTGTCTTTCTTCAGAGGCCCATGTAGAGGTACTTCGAGCGATTCTTTCGGCTCGAGGATATACATACGTGTATAGCTACCTAAGTGGGTTTCGTTAGCCCGGATCTCTGAGTTAGGTAGATGGGTACTTAATTCTGTGGCGTTACGATCCCATCGACTTGAGGCTGCCTCTTAGCCATGTACCTACCTACCTATGTTTTTCTCGATACCAAAGCCTGTTGCGACCTGCACTTTATCCTCATCGGTATGATTACCTATAGCTACAATTAAATTCACAGAAAAAACCTGCGGCAAGCTCTACGGATACTATGTCAGGCATTGCCAAAACAGGGTTCATCGGCCAATGGAGGTGTTCTCGTGTAACAGTGAGGTTAAACCGGAACGACCTGCCCAGGTCGGAAGTGCGGTTGCACCTACGTATGTACATACCTGCTTGTGTATGGTAGGCATACAACTCTTCCGAGCACCACAGCCTGGGGTTCCACGCCTATCTCGGTCGAGATGCCAATGGAGCTGTCGATGTACGGTATACATATGCCATAGCCGGGCATGTGGGCATCTGTATCCACGGCAGACCGGATGCCAGCGTACCTCGCAGGACTGCCTGCCGTCTTCGCCTGCTGACGAGCAGATACTTAGCACGGGGGCAGCGGAGGCATTAGGACTCGAGGTATGCTCGGTAGATTGAAGGTTCCATGTATTGTACTATGCTGTGTAGTACACGTAGCTTCGCCCACTCAACTATTCCCTCGACTTTGTTGCGGTAGCTCGAGTGAACGTTCGATGGCTAGTGGGGTGACGACATTCGATCTCAACCTCTTTCGAACCTTCGAGCCGCCGCAAGAATCGGGGATGATTGGGCCGACTGCTTAGAAGTTGGAATTCCCCATAGGAACCATGAAAAGTGCCCGTCAACTCTCAGTCGGGCTTAGCAGCAAGCCTGGCGGATGAAGTTCGCTGGCACAACCGGGTGGTTGAACCAGGTCCTGGGGATTACCTAACGTGCTGGATTGTACTACCTAGGTAGGTACGCAGTACATATACCATACCCGGCCAGATTGCCTAACGTAAGCAGGCAGGTAGGTACCTCCTCACCACCTAAGGTACCTCCTACGGGTGTAAGTAGACGTAGAGGATCAACCGACCGTCTCGTCTTCACCGCAAAATATGGGGACCAAATCTTTCTCTCTGTCCCTTTCAGTCGTTCTTAACCCCATGCCGTCGAAACAGAGCCCGGATATAGCCACTCCTGCTTCCTCGCCTCTCTCTCTTCATCCCCTCCATCCTTTTCCCCCCCGGAGGAGAACGCGATATCCCAACTGAACATGGCACCTTCGTCGGCTTCCACCACCACCCAGGCCCCCGAGCTGCGGAAGACGATCCGTCTGAACGGCAAGGGCGGCGGAGATGTCCAAGACAAGCCCTCGGAGCTCCAGCGAGATCCCGTCGAGGTCACGTATCGCGACTTCTTCTGGACCTATACCGAGGAGCCCCATCGGACGAGGCGCCTGGCAATCATCAAGGCACATCCCGAGGTAACGTACCAACGAACGCCTCGCTCTCCGATTTCCGGGCAGCCGGTTAACGTCGCTTTGTCTCCTAGGTAACTAAGCTCTGCGGTCCCGAGCCCCTCACCAAGTACGTCGTCCTCGCCGTCGTTTCCATACAGGTCTTGTGCGCCTACGTGCTCCGCGACACGCCCTTCTTCTCGGTGCCGTTCTGGCTCCTCGCGTACGTCGTCGGCGCCACCGCCAACCAGAACCTGTTCCTCGCCATCCACGAGATCAGCCACAACCTGGCCTTCCGCTCGCCCACGGCGAACCGGCTCTTCGCCATCGTCGCCAACTTGCCCATCGGCATCCCCTACAGCGCCTCCTTCCGCCCCTACCACCTGACGCACCACAAGTCCCTCGGCGTCGACGGGCTCGACACCGACCTCCCCACCGCCCTCGAGGCCATCTTCCTCGACTCCATCCTCGGCAAGGCCTTCTTCTGCACCTTCCAGATCTTCTTCTACGCCGTCCGCCCCATGTGCGTCTACCGCGTCCCCTTCACCTGGGTCTCCGCCGCCAACGTCGTCGGCCAGTTCGCCTTCGACCTCGTCATCCTCCGGACCCTCGGCACCCAGGCCATGCTGTACCTCCTGCTCTCCTCCTTCCTCGCCGGCAGCCTGCACCCGCTCGCCGGCCACTTCATCGCCGAGCACTACGTCTACGAGACCGTCACCCCGGCCCAGGCCGACCCGAGCAACCGGCTCCCGGTCCCGGAGACATACTCGTACTACGGCCCGCTCAACTTCCTCACCTACAACGTCGGCCTCCACAACGAGCACCACGACTTCCCCGCCGTCCCCTGGACGAGGCTGCACCGGCTCAACAAGATCGCGAACGAGTTCTACGCCGACCTCCCCTATCACAGGAGCTGGACCTACGTCATATGGCGCTTCATCTTCGACGAGAACGTCGGTATCCGGTGCCGCGTGAAACGCAAGGAGGGCGGCCGGTTCGTAGGCCAGAAGGCTGACTGGAAGCAGAGTGAGATCGAGGCTTGAATCTGGTTGGACGAACGGCGCTGAGCACCAATCCCTCATTATTAGACTAGCGAGGGCTTGCTAACCGCGGCTGCCGTACCTAGGCACCCCCGTTGGTGATACCATGTGTTGCCATTGATCCCTCCCCCTTTCCTCGCCCTCCTCAGGTTGCGATTTAGCGTTCGGGCAACGTGGGACGGGATAAAATGCACCGAATAGATCGACCGATATAGTACTAATTTTTAGTCTAAGAAATTCACCTTTCCACCGAAGCGTGTCCCTCACGCCTTACACGAGCTAACAATACCCCCATTTCTCTGTTGAAGCACCACCGTCATTTAGACCGGCAGCGACGATATACGCGGGCCTAAAGTCCGAGTCTTCTTGTGATATATACCTTCACAGCTATGTGTCTCAGCTCGAAAATGCTGGCTGGCCATGATGGTTTCGAGCCGGATAAGATATGCAGTGATGGCCATGATGAGACCACAAATGAAATTTGTACGAATATATACCACTATACGGGTGACCTCCGATAGTAAACAGACAACACGACAAAGGGGAATACATGCTGAATAAAGTACAAGGGGTGGTGTGGGTAAAAAGACTTCCTTGCGACTTTAACCCCGGGTGCGATCCACCCTCTCACAATAATCCGTTAAGGGGAAGGGGGAGAGGGGCCAAACCTGTCGTTCGTCACTTATTACGTATCTCCACCTAGGCCAGTCTTCTCGTGGAGTACGCTCATCTAAGAGAAGACTCGCAATTTAATAAGCCTCCCGATGTCGTGGCCATTCACTAGTAAGCCTTTCGGTGACTTCCCCGAACTACCCTTCAAGAAAAGCTCCGTCGTAGCCTAGAAGAAGAGGTATGCGAGCATGAAGCTCAGGAAGCACAGGATCGCCGCGAGCTTAACTGGGACGCCTTCAGTGCCCGACCGCACATTGTGGGCCAATTCAGCAGGCTTGGCATGAGACTTGTCATCCGTACTCGCACCTCCTGTCTTCCGTTGTCGTAACCCTTCCTGGTCTTGTCTCAGCTGTGCGATCGTCTTCTCGGCCTGGATGAGCTGTTGCTTTAGTTCTTCAGGGCTCAGATCGCTATTCCGGGTCGTAGAGACCGCTGCGGCACCTGCGGCTGACGGGGTTTCGTCGCGCTTGAATTCCTTCTCATCTATAGGGGCTCTAGGTTCCGCCGAGCCACCTGCGAATTCACGTGGCGAGGAGTACGCTGGGGGCGCAGTTTCTGGTGTTGCCGAGGTCTATCAAAGCCATTAGTGCTCTGAAGGGATCACCACGCAAATGGGAGGAGGGGTAGCATACACCATTAGCCCCTGGAAGTCTCTTGGGAGTCTCAAGGTGCGCGGTTGACGAGGCACTGCCGCCAGGAGATAGAAAAACGACCCGAATCTTCTTCTCTTGGATCGACGACTTCTCAATACCGTCCCACTTTGACCACGGTCAGCTTGAATGTCCGGGCCTGGTGGTATCACGAGGACCTGTGGCTTACGATGGCAGCCAGGTTGGCAAACTCCTTATCCCCCGTGATCGCAACGGACTGCACCAAGAATTTGTCTCGACATTTCGTATCTAGAGGGGGCTCTTGCTTCATAGCCTGAAGTATTACTGTAGCCAGTTAGTAGTGGAAGGACTGCGCGGGCCGGCCATGCGCACCTGAAACTTCGACTTCCTTGCCAGGCTCAACACGGCCAGAGTTGGGCCGAACGCAATACCTTATGTCGGGAACATCATTAGTAATCTGTATTCGTTTCGGTTGGGTAAGACATACTGCTTCGGCGCGGTAGTTTTAACCTATGAACCCGTTAGTCGGAATTCACGCCTGGGAGATTAGGTTGCCTTGTCATGTGCCATACCTTGAAGGCCACCGGATGGGGATTGGGGTTTCTGATCTTCAGCACTTCCGACACCTCCGCCGTAAATGGCCCTGCGAAATATAGTGAGCAGATGTTGCTGGCAACGGAGGGGTTCGCTATTGAGACGTACGACGGAAGCCTAGCTCCTGAGGATCGATCTCAACAGACATGCTGACGATGTGTACAGAAATCCAAGCACGCGTAGGATGGTGTAGTATCAACAGAGGGTGCTGCTATCTCGAGCAGATATTCAAGGCACCAAGATATGTCGGGTGTGATCGCAGGTCGATGTTCCGGTAGAAAGGCACGCGGTCGGGAAATATTACTCTGGTTGGTAAAGAGGATCGTCGGCAGGGCTGGCAGTAGATAGAAGGAGCCGATACAGGCCAGGCTGGGGCGGAATTAGGGGGCAAAGTCTCGTATAGTGCGCGACAGTTCGGGTATGCGAAGATGGGATTTCGGCTGAGATGTGATTAAAAGCCTGGGCTTTTGGTAGAAGATGACGATGACCACCGGCAGTGATGGTGGTAGAGGGAAAGGTGTCAGTGATGGTGTTGTCGTGTTACGACATGGATGCTAAGCTTGAGAAGGGAAAGTCCTGTCTAGTAGTGTCGGCCCTGCTACGTAGGCTGGTACGAGCTACGTAGGTAGGTATATATACCTTGGGTATGTAGGTAGGTGCATATGCACATACCTCATATGTACCTAATAGATGAGGTGAGGGACGACACATTGATGGGTACATACATTACAGGCAAGTACCTAAGGTAGGTAGGTAGGTACCTACCTCTTAGGGGTCGAGAGGGGGGTACACTAGGTACCTACCTACCTATCCTACCTCCTTATATAGGTACCTACTGCAGATAAACAGCGGATACGACCTCTATTATCTCCCGCCTGCTTGTCTGTTCGGTAATAAGGCACCTACCATAGAAATAAGGTAAATGGGACCAAGGCTACCTCTCTCCCTCCTCCCTGTGCAGATACCTCGGGTTCCTAATCTGACCTCCCGAGGTCAGAAATGAATGTGCATCCGCATACGAAGTATGTATATTAGGCGCCGGTGTACCCCCGAGATACCTGAGAGAAATGTAAGAGGTATCTACTAGGTAGGTATCTCCCCCAACTTTTTGTGTACCTGCCCAATCTCAGGTCGATACGTTGGTAAGGTACCTAAGTATCTTATGTATTCACTTCCTGCTTGGTCTTCGAGCACTGAGTTCATTTGAGAGAGGCTTGACCTGCTTGAATGACGTGCCACTAATGGGAGGAACGGGAGGCACTCTCATCCACCCTATTCGCGCTGCCCGTTTATCCTCTCCGGTCTACTTACGCCTATCGATATATTTAATATAAATACCTGCACCTACCAGACATCGCAGGTCTGATTCACACATACCTCCATCTTCTCCCCGTTTCTTTTCCGCCAACAACGGGTTGGACAACACATCGCCACTAGATCCTATCCTGTAGTGACGTATAACGACGGATCTCAAGATGTCTCAATTAGTTCTCGACCAGCTCATAGAGATGGGGTTCGAAAAAACACGTGCCGAGCTGGCCGTGAAGAGATCTGATGGATGTGAGCAGCGTTTCTCGATTAGATCATTCCTGGTTGCGAAATACTGGTTGCTGATGATCTGCTTAGTACCGGATGCCATGGACTGGCTAGAGAAGACCGAGGGTACCCCGTTGGAGGAGCTCCTCGAGGAAGAAGAGACGGGTGCCAGTGTTACCAAGGTAGAAGAGGGTACAGTCGCACTGTCACTCGTATGTAACGAATGCGACAAGAGATTCCGCACTCAGGGCGAAGCCGAGTTCCACGCCAATAAATCGTGAGCACCGACATACTATTCTACATAACAATCTGTTCCTTAAATTGACCCGGTTTCCTTCAGTGGGCATACCGATTTTTCCGAATCGACAGAGGAGATCGCCCGCCTAACCGAGGAACAGAAGAGTAAACGCCTACAGGAACTTCGTGAGCGCGTCAAGGCCAAGAAGGCTAGTCAGACTGCGGCAGAAAAGGAAGAGCAGAAGCGCAACGAGGCACGTTCATACCAAACGATCGGCTATTTAACAATGTCCCAACTGACCGCCACGCAGCAAATTCGTCAAAAAGCAACTAGAGAGTCTCATGAGCTGAAGGAAGAGCTCCAGCGCAAGGAGCAAATCAAGGAAGCAGCCAAGAAGCGGCAGGAGAAGCTCGACGACCTCGAGGCTAAGAAGCGCATCAAGGCTAAGATCGAAGCAGATAGGGAGGACCGTCGCCGCAAGGCAGAGGAGGCAAAAGCTGCAAGAGAAGGCAGATCTATCCCCACCCCCGCCCCCGCCGCTCCAGCAACTCTTCCCGCTACAGCACGTCCCGCGACTACTCATAATGAGGCTCGCTTGAGGCTACAAACGTCAAACGGTAACGTCATGAAGACCTTGCCTGCGGACACTACTCTGTTCGAAGTCGCACAACTACTAGAGTCAGAGAATGGCTTAGCCGTCACCAAGTTCGTCCAGAATTTTCCCAGAAAGATATTTGAAGGAAGCCTAGATCTCGGCAAAACCCTGAAGGAGGCGGGGTTGGTTCCTAGCGCGGCTCTCATCGTGCAATAAGCCTCTTGGGAGCAGACAGCGCCAACATCGAGAATTCATAGCAACAGAGCTTCGGGGGTCGGGACGAAGACGCAGAGTTCGTGGCACGAAAGTTGGGCCACTCAACCATAGGCATATGCACAGCTTATTACTCGTATCGCACATACTCGTTGCGAGAAGCCCTTATCAGGCCCTCCATAGTTCTGGGACAAAGTCATGACCTTGATATGTATTTCCGTTGCCAGAATTCACACCTTACGGCAGGACGGGGTTCTTGCTTGCTGCCTCAAAACTTTTCGTCTGTAAAGTGCATCGTCATATTAACCTATGACAGAGTAATCTTTGCCCGAGGCATCCTGGTATTGCCTCCTTCACGCCACACCAATGGTGTATGGAACCCCGGAACCATGCAGTGAAAGTACAAAGGGAAGATAAGTAGTCGTCGTCGTAGAAGCATTCTAGTCGAAAAGGCCAAAACCCATGTCGTCGTCCGACTCTTCCTTCTCTAGAGCACCAGTTAGCATCTGAGGAGTGAGTGATTCTTGGGCGACAATAACACGTACCTTCTTCCTTCTTTTCTTCCTCCTTGGCCTCCTCCGCCGCGGCACCGGCGCCGCCAGCAGCAGCGGGGCCGGCTGCTGCTGCTGCCGCACCGCCGCCCGAGCCGACATTCGATAGCAAGTCCTTCACATCCTTGCCCTCGAGAGCCTGAGGCGTATCAGTAAGACAGAAAGGCTCCTCCCTATATGTAGTTCGATGATTTTATTCGTACCTTGGCGAAAAGCGACGTCCAGATGGGTTCGACATCGACGACCTTAGCAGCCTTGAGTAACGTCTGGAGCTTGTCGGCCTGGCCGCCAATTATTAGCATCCGTACCGGGGATTCACGTAGCGCCGCCGCGAAACGCCAGGTTCGACAGAATCGTAGGAGGGGTCAATGCGGGCTCACCGTGATCGCAACCCCATCATCAGCGAGAATGAGCGCCGCGTACGACGAGGCAAGTTCGGCAGTCGACATTTTCTCTCTTGGATTTATCCGGGGGGTGGGAGGTAGTATGAGGTTGGTCCGCGGTACGGGTCTCCCGGTGTACGTGTATGTGTCGACAGTTGTTGAGCGATCGGGATAGGGACCTCAAAGTTGGAAGATGTATTAACGTGTGGGTTTGCGCTCGCAAATTACTGGGTTGCTCTCAATTGGCAGCGAAATTTTTGGTGGGAGGAAGGTAGGGCTAGCACGGAAGGAAAATAAAGCTTCCGTTTTCGCCTGGGCGGACCCGCTTGCCTGCCCTCCCGCTTTAGGTACCTATGAGGTACTCTAGCCAATCAGTGATCAGGCTTCTTCACCCCGCAGGAGCGCGTCGGGCTTCTGGGTCCACCTATAGAGGAGGTACCACCTAGCCGCACTACGTACCTCTAGTGCCCCTCCAGCCTTGGAAGATCATGTTTGGAACCTTATAGGTATACCCTAGGTACCTACCTAGGTGGGTGGTCCTTCACCTACCTCCTTCACCTCCATACCTACCTTACCTACCCCCCACCTTGCCTTCAATACCTCCATGCCTACTACGTATTTAATGCATCACGGCATACTAACGCTACTCGTCGTGGGCGAGATTCGAATGTTTTGCTTTCCGCTTGCGGGATACGTGGATAATTCTACCTAAGTCATCTATCAGTTCCATCCTATCCAGTCAGACACAGTCCATCACACACTCTTAAATAGGGACATACCTACGTTGTCTGTTGCTTGTGGAATTCGGCCAACCCAGGCCCCCGCGTCTGCGTCCGCAGCTTCTAGTCCTGTGAAGATAACAGGCGTCATTTGGTGCCACATGCCGATAACCCAGCATTTCGCATGCGATACCACGCTACTAGATAAACGCATTGGATTCGCGGGCATCGCTTTCGACTAATACCTACCAACTACGTCGCGCATACCGTCCGTTGACAAAGAACGGAGCTAGAGAAGAGGGGCCGATATCTTATCCCGTCAGGATTCTTTATTCCCGTCTCCTACTAAGAGGATACTTCATCATCGGGCCTATCCGTCTAGAAAGCAAACCTGAAGACATCCCAGTCCTCGGGTGCCGTGATGGAGACACCAAAGATACCTGCTCCAAAGGACGATGGTGAGAGGCGTGTCCTCGAGAAACTCGTTGCAATTCGAGACCAGCTACAGTTGCGAAAATCAGATCGGACTACTTATGTTCGAACACAAGATGTCATGGTCCTCTACGATCAAACTATCGAGCAAGTTAAGATCTTGAACGAAATTCGACGCGGGAAGCCGGTAGAAGAGAATCAAGGTAGGCCCCTCAGCATCGTGGCAGTAATGCAATCGAACCGCCCCCAGCTATTCCCTTAGCAGACTACGAACTGTCCCGGCTAATCCGCTCTATAGTTGACCGAGTAGTAGATAGTTGCTTCCAGCTACTGTCACTATTCTTCATGACAATCGGCCGGAACAATGAAGCGCCCGCTGCTTACGCGCTGACGTCGACGATCAGGCGGCTGCTAGACCACTTGACCGAAGCCAACCTGTTTTCTGCCCAGGACCTGGAGAGCATGTCCCATACACTGGAGCATTTATCCAAAATCGTCCACAATTCCACCAGCTGGAATCCTGCCCCTTTCCTTGAAACCTTGATCGAAAATCGCATAGAGCGGTGCCGAGTATCGTTGTCTCGTCTACAGAAGAGGGTCGAGGACATTGCCGAGCCGTTGAGACCAATCGCGGATAAGCTCGTATCGATACTCAGGCAAATGGCTGTGATCAACACCAAACCCAGGGTACGTAGAATGTCATCTCATCCTCGCGCCACAACGCCGCCTTATTGACGAGGGAGATCTAGTTCTCTCCTTCAGAGATACACAAGCGCGAGAAAGAATTGAAGGAGATTGGGGCGTCACGAAAGGGTGGGCAGTTTGTCGACGAAAACGGAAATGTCCTGAAGGGCAGTGAGGGTGTCTCGGAGTTACTAGACAGATGCCTAAACTACACGGCCATCCTTCTAGAAAGGTTCGTAGTTGCAGATAAGCATGTTTGGGATATGCTAACTGATTTGGGTCTAGGAATGGCCATTTCCCCGAAAAGTGGAAGTCAATTTATGATGTCCTTGTCGATATTAGAAATGAGCTCGACAAGCTATCCCTCACCCAGGCGTGGTCTCTACGAGAAACCGATTTATACGATTATCAGCGACAGCTCGACAGGATCGACGAGAGTAGGATTGACGGGAACTGGGTGGATGACCAAGGACAACCGGCCGAACTCTACGTTCAAAGAGTATATCATTCACCCCTTGCAGCAATTGTATAGATGTATCATTACCAACTAATATTGCTACAGACGCTTCTTTACCTGATTCGAAGGAGCTATGGCTACATATATCAGCTCATGATATCCTCTGAGCCGGTTTCAGAGGCCCTCCTGCCGATTTACAATCAATTACAAACCCTGAAGCGATGTCTCGTCGAGGTAAAAAACAACGGCGGCGTGACCTCGGTGAGAGAGCTCTATCCTTACAGCATGAAGCTAAACTCGATCGACAACATGAGGGTTGACGGCAAGTTCATGGTCGGCGAAGACATTCCCGAAGGCCAGGGCAGCGTGACCGAACTGCTGGCCGAGTGCTTCGACTTAAACTACGAACTTCGGGTAGCTGCGGAAGAATCTGCCGAAGCAGCCACAGAAAGCCAAACTGCGGAGTCGTAGGCCCTATGCTAATATGATGGGGGCCTACTTTTTTTTAATAGAGTTAAAAAGCATGTCTCGATTCGCCGAACTGACTCATGCGGACGAATGTATGGTTTAGAGTAGATGGGGGCTTGATTCCCGAGTCTACAGCGTCTTGTACGCAGACAGGCCACAGCGTTGTAGCGTGGCACTAACACAGCGTCATTATGAGCATCAGGTTTACTCGGGTAGATGGGATACAGGTCGGAAGGTAGCATTAGTCTTTTTAAAAGAAGATTTATGTAGCTTAATTTATTCCTGTCTTTTTCTACCAACGCAACCTAAGGGTTCCTGAAAGCGAATTTGGCCTAGTAGCACGAGTCAGTAGGGGTCGAGGGGGTAGAAGCGCTTTCATCCGGAGGCTTACCGGCCATATCTGCACCTAACGTGGACGGTTAGCGACGTTCGACCAGCTACTTAGAAAGGGCGGCTCACCTTCTCGATATCCCAAACGCCAGTAGCGGCGTAGATATCCTTGGAGATAATCGCCTGTACCTCTTCCTTGGACTCGGCGACTATGACGACTGTGCTGCCGTACCAGTCGAACTTGGTGGGGTCGTCGGTCTCGGGCTTGCTGTTCAGGAGGGCGCCTGGAAGAGAGCAAGCCTGTGTTAAGTTTACGACACGCATACGGAGGAAGCCGGCGCAGGGACGATTGCCGGGCCTTTTCGGATGGGTTTACTTACCTCCAGTCTTATACTGCCCGGACTCGACAAAGGTCTTCAGTCCTTCGAAGTGCTGCCTGGTCCGCGCGAGATCCGCATGTCAGCGAGAGACCTCCGAGCCACGCCGAGGAGGGGTACGGCAAATTTATGGACAACGGCTTATATAGGGAGATGGATAGACGGGCGGGTGGGCCGGAAGAGGATCGGCTCGACTCACTGGCGCACTTCGATCCTCTTCTGCTGCGTGCCGGGCTTGTCGGGGATGATCACGAGCCATTCGTGCTTTCCCGGGGGGACGGAGACGGGCGCCATTATCGTTCTACTGAAGGGTTGAGAGAGGCGTGAGAATCTATTGCTGTTGCTGCTAGCAGCGAATTGGGCTCTGGGTGGCACAGGCTGGAAGAGACCGGAGACTACACGGAAACGAGACGCCATGGGATGGGGCCGGAGGCAGGGCAGAGGTATAAGTAGGCCAGCTTCGATCGGTGTTCGTAGGTAGATAGGTAGGTGTACTGCCGTGTACTCCAATAGGTACCTAATACCTGTATATGATCTATGCAAGGGTTATGAGCTTGGTATTCCATCCGATGGCCTCTTAGAACTAAAACTGATAGTGTATAGCGCGCGTTGTGGCACATATACGCTCTCGATATCTGCCGGTGTTGGCGCACACCGAGGTACGGCATTCGGGTGAATGATGGCGTGGTGGGGTAATACGAACGCTACCTCCATGCCTCTTGAGATGTGCCCCCTCGGACATCCCTCTCGGCGCTGGCGATATTTCCGGCGTGGTTAGTAGGCAAGGCATGTCAAGGGAAGGGCGCGCGGCGAAGCGCCACGCGGTATTCCCTTTTGTGATGCATACACAGTATACCAAAGTATCTCTATGTACTCTGGTGCTGTAAGCACTTGCCAGACTCGATGGCGCGTATAAAATAGGTATACAGGCACCTGGTATATAGGTAGGTATATGTTAAAAACCACCTGGATTCGGCTAACAAAGGTCCATATTAGGGGCGAGTATGGAAAGGAGTTTTCTACCTTAGGCACCTACGTGAGGGGAACGCTACAGCTTAGGTGGTATCTCTTTCCACCCACCTTGATGGATAGGTACCTACAAAAACTGCTTTACGCCTGGCGGGTACGTAATAATAATGACTGGACGCAAGGAATTAGGTGATTAGTATTCGGAATTATACGGTGTTAAGCAATGTAAGTACCTACTATCTATAATATATGCCTGCCTAGGTCAGCAGCCGAAATCGCTTCGACGAACATGTCCCCCTTTCTCTATTACCTTATCCTGAGATTCGCCCACCTCCCACCCATACATACATGACACAATACGCGCGCGCGCGCCCACGAGATATACAGCTCCGCAGCGCAAAAGCGAAGAGGGAAACATAAGATTGGCAGGGTTCGCACCTTATTGCAACATCTGCTGTAAAGCGTTGATCCGGTAACTCTCGTTGCGCTCCATCAGCTCTCCATGGCTGCCCTTGTCTACGATCCTGCCGTCCTCCACCATTAGGATTACGTCGGCCTTCTGCACCGTGTGCAGGCGGTGCGTTATCGCGACGATCGTCATCCGTCGTGCGATCTTCTCGAGCCCGACTTGCACCGCCCGCTCGCTCTCGGCATCCAGCGCGCTGGTGCTCTCGTCCAGGAGCAGCAGGCTTGGGTTGCGCACCAGCGCACGTGCGATGGCGAGGCGTTGCCGTTGGCCGCCCGACAGCCGCGACCCGTTGGCTCCGCACTCCGTATCGTAGCCCTGCGGCAGCGCGGCGATAGTGTCGTGGATGTTAGCCATGCGGCACGCTTCCTCGATTTCAGCATCGCTCGCTTCGTGTCCCGGGCGGGCGCCGAGACCCACGTTGAACTTGATGCTGCCGTTGAAGAGTGCATTATCTTGCGGTACGACGGCGATGTTGTCACGGAAGTCCGCGCCCTGTCGCAGGTTTATGTCGGCGCCATTGACCTCGATCGTGCCCGCGGATGGCGCGTACATCCGCTGGATCAGGCCCATGATGGTCGACTTCCCGGCTCCCGAAGGCCCCACAAGGCCGACGAATTGGCCGGGCTGGATTGTGAAGGAAATTCCCTTGAGAATCGGCTGCTCCGACCTAGTCGGGTAGGCAAAGTGGACGTCGCGGAACCCGATGCTCATACCTGTGGTCGACGGCGGGCTCGTCCTCAACGTCTGACTCTCTCCTTCGGCTTCAACGTCGCGGTTCTGCTCCCGCCTCTCCGAATCGCCGTCGCTCAGCGCCAGAATTCGCGACGGTTTAATAAGCTTCTTGTCGCTACCGAGGTTGATGAGGCTTAGTGTCCTCGACGCTGCGCTCTTGGCGCGGGAGAACTCAGGGGCGAGAGAAAACATCTGACCCCAGAGTGCCGCGCTAACTAGCATGGAGATCTGCACGACGTAGAATTGTGTCTGGTTGTACTCGCCTCGTATGATGAGCTGCGAGCCCCACCAATACGAAAGCGCGTATATGAAGAAGCCCGTACTATTGGAGATAGACAGGTAGACGCAAGTGTGAAAGCTTTCCTTGATCATGTCTGACCGCGGGCCTTTCAACGCTCTTCGGTACCTGCTGACGATCTCATCCTCGAGCGAGAAGCTCGCTATAGTCTTGATTTGGTTGACCGCCTCTACGGTAATCCCGATCGCATTGACGTATGCTTTGTGATTCCTCTCCTGATACTTGGAGGTCGCGCGGATCTGGAGAATTCCCGCCCCGAGCAATAGGGGCACCATGGCGAGACAGACGATCGCGATCTTCCATGCGAAGATATGAGACACGATGATGGCCACGAAAAAGTTGACCAGAATCGAGAAGGTGGTGGCGATGATGCTTCCGCTAAACGCCGCCAACGAGGCACCGTCCTTTGTGATCACGCCTAGTAGAGAGGTCGGTGTCCTATTGTCAGAGTTATGCCATTCGACGCTCTGTTCCATCAAAGTCCTAAAGCTTAGGACACGGACTCGGTAGACCAGGTTCTCCGACACTCGACCGAATGCTGACCAGCTGCCTACGTTGGCGAAAAATTCGACTACCGCCATCATGAAGACTAGGCCACCAAAGAACTGGCCCAGGTACAAGATGTTTGACACGGTAGGGCCGCAGGAGCTGAGAGCACTAACGGTATGGCCGAATATCAGGCCCATCGCCGTGAACGTGCAGCCGACTATGATGGCGGTGGGCACAGCGAGGAGCAACCAGCCATAGTCTGGCCTGACCAACCAGCCCATACCAGTAATGACCTTGCTAGAGGGGAGAGAGTCGTCGATACCATCGGGTGTAGCTTGCACAGGGACGTCAACGTCTTTTACTTCCGGGTGGTCGGGCTTCTCCGATGTCACCTCTTCTTTGGTCGCAGTCGACGAGGTCGACTTTCGATTCCCTATCGTATCATCTAGGGATTCCATATCCGCGTTATTTAGGGACGATAGTTCCGAGGTCTTTCCAGTCGAGCTATTCAGTCCTTGCAGGGCGGCTAGATGGGCGAAAGCCCCGTCTTGCTCTAGGAGTCCTTGATAAGTGCCCTCTTCAACCACTTCACCGTCTCGCATGACGATAACGTTGTCGACGCGCTTGATGGTGGATAGTCGGTGCGCGATGGAAATGACAGTTCTGCCAACAGCCACACGGTCGATGGCGGCCTGGATTTTCTTCTCTGTGGCCGAGTCTAGCGCCGCTGTCGCTTCATCAAGAACCAATATCTTAGGGTCACGGATGAGCGCTCTTGCTAGGGCGATACGCTGCCGCTGCCCACCGCTCACAAGCTTTCCGCTGCCGCCAACTTGGGTGCCGTATCCTAGCTCAAGGCTGTCAATAAAGGAGAGGTCGGCCAAGCCGGCCGCCCTTTTCACCAAGGTCGCGATCTCCGCGATGGCACCCCCTCTGCTCGCTGCCTCGTTCAGAACATCACCGTTGCTTTCAGCAACGAAGCGCTGCAGCTCGGGTCCTAGGATCGCGGACTTAAGGCTCTCGTGCTCAGGGCGCGGAGAGTTCACGAGGCCGAGCGCAATATTTTCCAAGATAGAGCGGTCGAATAGCTCGGATTCCTGCTGGACCAAGCTCACAAATCCTCGTAGATTACGAACATTGAGAGACCCGATGTCGACACCATCAAACAATATCGTACCGCTGCTCGGGTTGTAAAGACGGTTGAGCAGTGCTGCAATCGTGGATTTTCCGCTTCCTGACTGACCGACTATGGCAGTGTGCTTCCCTGCTGGGAAAATCAAGTTCACGTTTTTCAAAGCTGGATTCTCGGGTCGGGACGGGTACGCGAAAGATACATCGCGTAATTCGATCGAACCGGCGGTATCCCAGGGAAGTTTATGGCCAGAGTCAGATATGCCGTCGATAGATGATATGTGCTCCATATCCCCTCGGAGTCTCTCGTAGGCGGCCGAGGCGGCTCCGAAAATTGGGAAAAGGGGAGCAAGTCCACCCAGGATGATGCAGGCTATATAACACGGACGAGATTAGAAAGCTTCCCATACCATCCCAACGGCCTTCACGCAGCAACAGGGGTGAATGATAGATGAGAAAAGCGAATCGAGAAACGTACCATCAACGAGCAGGAACACGACGGTATATACCTGACCAACTGTCGTATTTCCCTTGCCATTAAGTGCATCGGAAATCATGCGACTTCCTTGCCAGTACGCCAGGGCATTCGAGCTATAAGCGATGAAGTATAGCAGGCCAGCTTGAGTGCCAGCCACGAGGGCTTTCTTGATACCGAACTTGCGCGCGAGCGCGATGTGTCTCGCGAACTTTGCCTCGAGCCTCGGACCGGCGCCGAATGCTTGGACGACGGATATGTGCGAAAGCGCCTCGGACGCGATGGAGCTGCCGGAGGCGAATGACTCGGCGGACTTCCCGGCAAACTTCTTGAAAAAATGGCTTCCGGTCACGGTCATGAGGAGGAAAGCGGGGACGAGCGAGACGAGGATGCCCGCTAGGACGGGTTGCTTGATGAAAGAAACAATGTAGGCCGTGACGAAGAAGCTTAACTGGCCGATCATTCGTCCCACCTTCTCGCTGGTACCCGTCTGGATGGCAGTAAACTCCTCGTCTAATCGGGCGCTCACCTCGCCGGCATGTCGGTTATTGAAAAAACTTGGTTCCTGACGGAGCAGATGCTTGAAATACCGATCCCTGAGCCTGTGCATCAGGCGCTGGGACTGGATGTTCCAGCACACGGAGTGGCAGTAAATGAGGACGAACTGGGCGGCAGCGATGCTCACAAGCTGGACTATAATGCCGTTGATCGTGTCTTGATACCCAGAAGCATCGAGATTGGCGTCGACGCTACACGTCGCCGAGTTGAGGTTATCGAGGAGCTCGCCGAAGAGGATACCCATGAGCGGATAGGGGATACCGGCCGCAATTGCGCAGACCAGACCAACCGCCATGAGACCTACGTCTAGCCATGTTGGCTCTGTGCAGACGAATAGTTGGATGAATGTCAGTATTTTCTGCCAGGCCTGCGAATAGCTGGTTAGATGGCTCCCCGGCGGTACATAGATCTCGCGAGAAAGGGGCGCGGTAATCTACTCACGGTTCTCTCCTTCGTCGTTGCAGTTTCGGCCTGGCCATCAGCCTGACTTTCGGCTGGCGGGCTAGCTTTTTCTCCTGCCATGGTTAACGATGCCTCCTATATTGACGAGGATGGCCCAACCAGGCGTGCTGTCTCGTCTTCCAGAGCCGGCTTCCCTAGGTACCAGGAGGAACAGAAACGGGAGGGCGAAAAAAACAGCGAGGCCCAACATATTTCAACGAGCACGACACCCATACCCGACTGGCCGGGGAAAAAAATTCAGGCAATAGCCAAGATCCCTTGGCGCGCCCCGGACGTGCTCTGGGGCTTTCTGTGAAGACACACAGAGAAAGAGTATTGCGTTCCCGACATCGGTTGCAACCCCTTCTTCGGATCTGATACGACTTGGGATACGGATCTGATAACGATCAAGCGGAGCCATACCGGCCTATTTGCTGAATGAGACTCTACTCTCGTGTCTCAATGGCCCGAACACATGCCTTTTACGTAACCCCCTTGTTCGACCTTCTCTTGCTGGGAAAGTGATTTTTTAATTATGGCCCTTCTAGCTCTAGGGTACGGCCCCCATGAGCTGGATCTGAATATTTTTTCCATCACCCTGGCTGTTGATAAGATGATCTGATAAACCTGTAGCGACTCCCGGTCTTAGCGCGACGGGGAGGGCATGAATTTACTCATAAGTGCCTGTAGCATTGATTCAACCTAGTATTACTACTACTCTCGCCACTACTCTCGCTACTACTATGAACAGGACCTTTACCTCCTGGTTTAGACGAGTAGTTGGAACGCTCCTATGAGCAGACCCGCGAAAATTCTTTACATGGATAAATATGGCTAACTCGTCGTGATGAACAGAAACCGTGGGCTTGTCGCGCTCACAGCGTAACTTGGGTGATAAACCCTTGGCCTAGGTACTTGATAGAGGTGAAAGTAATACAGCCGAGGTCATCCCCGACTTGAACTAGGCGCCGCCTTGGAGGCAATATGGAGGTGTAGTATATTGACAAATAAACGAAGCTTCCACCCCCTGGGCCTGCGTGTTGCTAGCAGTCTTCGTTAGGCAGGCCGATCGGGCAGGTCAATCGGGCAGGCCAATCGGCGTCTAACGACTATACCTTGATCCATACATTCATAAACAACACAGATTTACTTCCCTGCCTTACCGAACCTAAGGCACCCGCCTACCCTGGGCACCTACCTACCTACCTCCCAACATACCTCGGCCAAGGTCCTTGACTGAGGAAGGGAACGCGATAGGCCGAGTCTACAGGGAAATGCCGACTTGCTGCACTTATTGCGTGCCACTGGAACCCACGGCTGCTCCCCAATCCCGTCGCCGCTATCGCCCAATCGCAAAGCAGAGATGGGAACTTGTGACGTGCTGGCAGAAGTAGGAGGTAGTAGCATACGGACCGGACGCTCTACCTAAATCAATTCGAATGGGTGTGAACCGGATGGGCGGTGCCCCGCATTACCATTCCAATGGCTGCGGACGCACGGATGGCACATTAGGCGGAAGGGCTCGATCCCTGCCTAAGAGAGGTATTCCCCGGTATACCCGGGGGTTCTGCACGTAGGTAAGAAGCAGAGAGGTAGGTAGGTGTGTGGTAGGTAGGTAGGTGGTAGGTAGGTAGACTAGCAGGCAGTGTAGGCACCTACGGTGCCATGTAGGTGGCAGGTAGATGTGTTCGCGCGAACGACCTCACTTACCCACGACCCCACGGTCGAATGAATATGGACGCACCCGAGCAAGTGGACGCCAAGCGTGAGGCGAGGTGCGCCGGAGACGGGCGAGAGCGAACCCGTGACTTGTTGACTCGACGCTCCCGCCGGATCCCGACCCCCTGCCGTATCTCGGTTCGCGCTGAACTACGATTACAAGGCAGGTCGGGAATACTTTGGATCCCGAGACATATCCGTCGTGATCGCTCTGCAGCAATCGTGATCAGGTACATATAGGTATTCAAAACCAGTGCCGCTGCTTCCTGGCATCATCGCGCCAACTGGGAATTGCGGTTCGCCGATGCTCTCGATTTATGGTAATTTAAAAAAGAATAGTAAAAGGCACTGGTGGTGGGTACTTTTGCGTTGCCTCTCTCGTCTTCCCTGCCTCTTGGCTCGACGCCGAAGCGGCGCGCGCCAAGACAGCGATCTATCGTATCGTGGGATGATCTCCAAGTCACGAGCCGCGACGGAATTGCCATAAGCTCAGCCAGGTCCCCTCCCTCGCTCTTACGGGCAGGGAGCGTGCCGCATACATACACATACGCCTACACCCCACAGCCACCGGCAAAGCTTGCACTGGCAGCGCCATGGAACTCTACCTGAGCCGCCTGGGAAGTACCTCAGAGGCGCCCTGCAAAGCTAACCTAGTCGTCGGTTGGCTTAGCTAAAAGGTTATCGTCGGCGTTGCAGCTCTGTCGTCATCGCCTGATCGCTCAGCCACCTCGGTCCCTGACTTGCCTGAGAATGTCGTGTTGCCGAGCTTCGGCGGTAAGGAGGACCCTCGAGCTCTCCAAGACGTTCATCATGATGAACGCACTTGGTACATTAATAACGCTTAGGGAGCCTCGGCACCCATTGAGGTATATATCTACGTTGCGGCGAATACATGCACTATCGTCACTAGCCATCTACCTACCTACCTACCTATATATACGCTGCCGATCATCGAGCCTGTTGCCATTGACAGCCCCCCCTCTTCATCTTTACATCACCAACAACTCCTTCCACATACCTACCTACCCACCCACACACATATACATACCGTACAAGACCTCGCCTCACTTGCTACCGAACTGTACTCTTGCAAGCTCGTCTAGCAAACGCACGATGCTCTCTCTCCACATACAAAACGAGTCCTCGCGGTGGGCAGCCCAGCAGCGCCCGCACCGCCGCGGCTACCCCGCATCATCGTCCCCCTCCGCCAATTACCCCGCGAGCGGCCGCAGCCGGCACGAAGAGGACAGCGACGACGACAGCGTGTGCGACTCCGTCTTCTCAGCGAGCGCGCGGTCCCGGCGGTCGTCGGTCTCGAGCGCAGCGTCGGACGCGGGACAGGCGGCGGCGGCGGCAGCAGCGTGGGAGCCGCCGCGCGACCCCGGCGGCGGCGCGCCCGTCGCCACGTACGCGTCGCTCGAGCAGGCCGTGGCGCAGAGCCTGCAGCGCGTCGAGGCGCAGGGCCCGCGCCGCCTGGTGACGCCCGGCAAGCTGTACGAGAACGAGGAGGACGACGACGAGATCGTCGAGGCCGACGCCGAAGAGCCTGCACCGCCCCCGCAACCGCGACCGCAGCCGCAGCTGCAGCTGCAGCACTACGAAGAGCGATACCCCCAACTGCCGGCGCTGCGGGGGCGCTTGTAGCGCTGTTCGCCCCCTCCCCCGTCGCCCCCCGCTGCCCCCGCCGCTGCTGCTGCTGCTGCTGCCCGTTGGTTGAAACGGACGACGTGACAGACGAGAGGAAGAAGGGGGGGGGAGGGGGGGGGACCAGCGAGCACAGAGAGGGAGGGAGGAAGAGGGAAGACAAAAAGAGAGGGGTTCGAAACCACGCAAAAACGCCGCCAAGCTCCGAGTCGTCGAACAAGAGCAATTTGAGTTGTCGCAAAATTTACCTTGGCGCAGTCTTGGGGTTTCTTGGGATTTTGGGTCTTATTTGTTATCGACGAGCCGAGTGCGATGTTGGCGTTTACACGGGACGGGATATGCACTGTAACGAGAGCGGCTTTTTTTTTTCTTGCCCTTTTCCTGTTGGGCCGGGAGCGGGGAATGAACGGGTGCTGGACAGTTGTACGGTCTGGCGGGCGGCAGCGTAGTACATAAGTCCGCAAACGATCCGTGGCTTTTAGTTTTCCTCTCCCTTGGTTTATTCCCTTGGGTTTTGGCCTTGCTTTTCCAGGCCTGCGGATCTACGGGATGGGAGGCATCGGACACAGAGATACCCAGACATTTAATATAAAAACGCCACCTTGTTTCCATCACAGCCCTCTCTTTTTTTTTCTTTTTTTTTTCTTTCGACGTATGAGCATCGGCTTACTGCGTCGAAGCTTCGTGACTACCGCCTCTCGGCTCACCATGTCTCACTTCTTCTGCAGGATCCCCCGGCTCATCTACTGCTCGCCTCTTTCTGTGCCCGTCTGGTCTTACATTGTAATATACGAACACCCCCTTTTCACTTCACTCCTCTACTCTCTATATATGTCTAGGACGCCTGCCCTCTGTCTCTCGCCCCGCCAACTCCACGCGTCGACGCTGATCTATGTACTGAGACGGAAACCAATCAAAAGTGCTGTGCGACACAGCTTGTCACCGCTTCTTAAAGCTTCGCCTTGGGCGATTCTTGCTTCTGCATTGCCTCCGCCACGATGCGCCTCTGGATCTTTCCCGTTGCGGTTTTGGGCATAACCTCGGTGAAGTAGACCTGCTAAGGTAAGCCTTATTGCCTCCTCTGCGATAAGGGGAAAAAAACTTTGGAACGTGGAGGACTCACCTTCTTGGGCACCTTGAATTTGACCAGCTTCTCGAGGACCCACTTTCTCAAATCATCCTGCTCGAGCTTCGCTCCGGGCTTCAGCACTATCGCGACGCCGATATCCTGGCCATATAGGTCGTCGGGGATGGCAAAGCTGACGGCCTCCGAAACAGATGGGTGCCTCGTCAGGACATTGTCCAGCTCAATTGGACTGATCTTCTCGCCACCCTTGTTGATGAGCTCCTTGATGCGGCCCGTGATGATGATGTAGCCATCTTCGTCCTTCTTACCCTGGTCGCCGGTGCGGAAGAAGCCTCCCTTGGTGAAGGCCGACGCGTTGGCGGTTGGGTTGTTCAGATAACCGCTCGTCACATTTTCGCCCAAGATACATATCTCACCCTCGGTACCCTGAGGCACCTCGTCGCCGGCATCGTTGAGAATCTTGACTTCGACGCCTTGGCCGAGCCCCACGGTGCCGGGCTTTCGTTGTCCCGGTGGTAGGGGGTTGGATGTCATCTGATGCGCGGCCTCGGTCATGGCATAGGCCTCGAGCACGGGCGCCTTGAACTTCTCCTCCAGCTGGTGGAATACGGTCGGAGACAACGGCGAGGAGCAAGAGCGGATGAAACGAATGTTGGGCAGAGGGCTCGGGGCGGGGTTCTTGAGGAGGATTTGGTGTATGGTCGGCACAGCCGTGTACCAATTGGCCCCGTGGGTGGTGAAATCGGCCCAGAAGTCCGAGGCCGAGAACTTTGCCGGCACAACCATGGAGCCGCCGGAGTAGAGGGGAGCGAGGAGGGCACAGAGCAGGCCATGGACGTGGAAGAGAGGCATGACCAGCATGGTTCGATCCTGCGCGGTAAGCTGATACGTCGACTGGATATTTTCTGCGTAATGTCAGCGCCAGCGCCATGCTGCCGAATCACTTCCGTCAAGGACTCGCCGCCGACTTACTCATGGTCCGCGTCAGGTTGCGATGTGTCAACGGAACCTACGTAAAAGAAGTTAGGCGACAGCAACTGGGACGACGGTAATTGTTCCGCAACATACGACTTTAGGCCTCGACGTCGTGCCGCTATATCGTAAGTCAGACCGGGACATCTAAAAAGGTTAAGGGTTTCCGTGTACATGGACGTACCTCGTGTGTAAGACCAGGGCGATGTCGTCTGGCTGCGGCTTGAGGACATTCTCCTTGCTCCGCCCCTGGAGCTGGCCGAGCTCCTTCACATCCAGGGCGACTTCTTTCTTCGCACCGTCCCAGTAACACTCGGCGATCGCAGCATTGAACTTGCGCGCAGCCTTGACCGACGGTGCATCGGCCTGGTATGCCCCCTGCGGCACCAACACAATTGCGGATTTGATGTCTTCGATGTAGAACTCGAACTCTTCCTGCTTGTAGGCTGGGTTTAGGGGTGCGGCGATGCCACGCTGCCAGGAGGCGGCCAGGAAGGAAACGATGAACTCGTACGAATTCACTGTAGCTATCGAGACAGGAGAGCGGTTCGTGATTCCGATAGCTGCGAGCTTGCGCTGGAAAGACAAACATTCGGCGACGAGGTCTCGGTAGGTGACGGATAGGGGTGTAGGCTTCGATGGGACGATGACGGCGACGGCGGAGGCGGCGCCATTGATGGCGTTCTGAAGGGTAGTCATGACGAGGCCGGAGTAGACGCCCGCTACTTTTTCTTTTCTGACGGGAACAGGGACAGGCTATCTAGTCTTAAAAACAGGAACAACAACACAACGCTAACGGAGGGAAAGGAGGAACGATTCACAACAGAAGAAAAAGACAAAATGAATAAGTCGAGAAAACACGCGACCCGGAAAAGCTTGCCGGCGATGGGAATGCGGGAAAACTGCTGGTGACGGAACAGGCTAGCAAGGAGACATGCAGCCCGTGTGAAGGGATCAGCGTTCTCCTGACAATGTCAATGCAGACTTGATGCTGTTCCGTAGATTTCCGGGCACACGTCGTTGGAACAGTACCAAGAGCATGTACCTGCTCCTGGCCAGCGGTAACGGGCCAGACCACGGACCCGGATCTCTCCCAGGTAACCCAACCACCTAACCTACCAGGTACCTACCTCCTAGGTAGGTTAGGTACCTCTCCTACTACGTATACATACTGTGCATCCGACTCCACGTGCATAACGACGGTTCCTAGGCAGGTACCGACCTTACCTACCGACATCCTGCTATAGGCGCCTACAAGGTACCTATTGTTAGAATGGACTGGTGGATCAATCCAAACTCCTGCTAATCCCGTGATCCCGTGGTCGACGCCTCGTCCTCCTAGAGGTGCTACTCTAGGGACACCGGCACGGAGGGAAGCGAGCGTACTCATCAGACCCGCCCGAGATACCTGCCCGGCCATCTGGCAGCTCCCGAGGCTCATTGGCCAATCAGCGTGCCGAAGCTTCAGCCAGCTCCGTCAGGTACACGTGCGCTGCCGAATACGCTAGCGTGCTAGGCATGTACGTGTACGTACTCATTCGCATTCACCAAAAAAGGGGACCAGCCTAACTGAACCTCCCCTGCCTCGAGCTGGTCGGGTCCGGAACCCAAGAATTCCACCGCAATAGCTTCGACTCGCTGATCAGGCTGGAGGGGCACGCCCGACCTCGATTAACACAACATTATCGACGGCTTCATGCCAATTGGTTGCGTCTAGTTACCGGAGATTCCATGTCTCTCTGTCGCGTCTCCTTCGAAAATACCGTCCAAAGGATATTTCGCTAGGCTCGCTGGATCTCCCGCGGACATGGTTTCTCAACAGCCGCCGCCGCGACCCGGCCTGTCCCTATACGCCAACCTCCTCGAGCCCGAGGGCGATGCCGCTGCGTCTATATCTCGTGCGCCTGTGGTATCCCAAGAGGCTCTCGACGCTGTAAAGGAGCAAGAAGCCTCCAAGAAACCTGTCGACCCTGCTCTCCGCTTCCAGCCGCACCCGCAGATCCGTCGCCCCCAACAGAAGAGTCTGAAGCCCAAACCCAACTTTCCCAAAGCCCCCGCGCCGACCATCGTCGCACATATAAGCGGTGCCGCAGCGGCGCCGGCGCCGGCGAAGACCAAGCTAGCCGATTGGGTGCCCACCGAGGAAGATGAGTATATGTACGGGACTAGCGAGAGGAGGGCACGGGGTGGGCGGAAGAAGAAGAAGAAGGCCGGGGATACGCCTTTCGAGACCGACTGGGATGAGATTTATGACCCTTCGAGGCCTACAAACGTAGATGAGTATTTACGAAGCGACGAGCGCATCCAGGAGGTGCGCGAATGGAAGGATCTCTTGTACAGGCACAGACAACCCGAAAGACATGGAAGTTGGGACAGCGAAGAGGAAGAAAACAGGTCAATACAGAGTAAGTCAAGTAACCTGAAATAGCCTCCCCGTCACACCTTGCTAACACATTGACTATTCCTAGACCAATTTGCGCCCCCAGCCTCATACTCCTTTGCACCCCCGCCGCCATCCCCCCCACGAGCTACTATACCAGACGACAAGACGGGCGATGATGCTTTTGCCCGCCGACTGGCCCTCTCTCAAGCCAATGCACCCCCATTACATTCACCAACGCCGCCGCCGCCGCCACCTACCGAGCCAGAGTCTGCAACTATATCTCGTGCGCCAGTACGGTACACACAACCGGAGGTGTCCCCTGACCGCCCCGGACCGGACGCGATAGACGCGATGGACGAGGATGAAGACGAATACGTTCCTCCCGAGCCTAACTCCGAAGAAACATCCGAGCCTCGCACCAACCGGCCGGGCCAGAAGGGCTTCGCGGCGCGGCTCATGGCTAAGTACGGGTGGGCCAAAGGGCAGGGCCTGGGCGTCGACTCGAGCGGCATCGTGCAGCCGCTGCGGGTCCAAGTCGAGAAGCGGAAGAAGAAGCCCGACTCGGAAGGCGGCGGGTGGGCCGAGCCCGGCGGACGGGGCCGCATCATCGTCTCGAAGACGGGCAGCGGGTCGCAGTCCGAAAGCAAGTTTGGGCTGATGAGCAAGGTCGTGGTGCTGCGGAACATGCTCGAAGGCATGGAGGACCTCCAGGCCGAGATGGAGTCCGGGCTGGGGCAGGAGATCGGCGAGGAGTGCGGCGACAAGTACGGCCGCGTCGAGAGACTGTACATCGACGTCGAGGGCCGCCGTGTGTACATCAAATTCACCGACCAGGTGTCTGCTCTAAGGGTAAGTTCACCCCCCCCCATCCCCCCTTCCCTCTCCCACGCGCTCGCCACAATACCACTATCTGTTCTTCGCGAGCCGGGGCGGTCTAACGGCGTCGTCCACGTCGCGCAGGCAGTAAACGCCCTCGAAGGCCGCATATTTGCTGGGAACACGATCGAGCCCCAGTTCTACGACATCGACAAGTTTGAACAGAGGATCTACGAATGAAAGACGTGAGGGTTTTCAAACCAGGGAGTGCCCTACCTAGCCTTGGAGAAAGTCGGAAGAGAGAGGTGGGCGAATCGTTAGGGAGCCCTCGCCTCCGGTGACCCGCAACGGAATGATCAACACCCTCCTTTCATAGTCTGATTTCATACGGCCTCAGTGCCTATTTCTAAGGGCGACAAGATGGGAATGTCGAGGGTGGCTGAGTATGGGCCCGTGTGCGCTCGCGATATACTATAGCCGAGTCAGGTAGAACAGCCGAAATGGAATGCGAATAGCAATACAAACCAACGTATTCAAAACTACCTAAGCATGGCAGGAACCTCGTACATCGCGATACTGAGGTTCATTTTTTCTTTGTAACGATAGCGCTCAACGTATAGCCGTAGAACGTGGAACAGCGCAATGAATACACCTTAACACCTAGGATAGCATCTCCTTAAATGGGATTCACATGTTGCGGCACGCACCTCCTGGGCGAGATATTCGAAAAGACGGAGACCCTATTCATTATTCCTACTATTCCGGCGCACGCCATGCTTCGCCCAAGTCTAATCGCATCAAGCCGTCAACTACGTCGCTAATAACGGCATGCAACCCCTTCCCATCCCACAGCATCCCAACCTTGACAATTAAAAGTACTTGCTAAGCGCAAACGACGAAGCCAGCTATCGAAGCAGGGGGGAGGAACAGTCTGACCGGCCAAGGGATACACCAGACACAGAAACCTCAAGAATTTGCGTGACAAACCCAACTTTGCCCAAGTAGCTTTTGCATCAGTATTAAGTCTAGCGATCCTCTACACGAAGTCCTAGACACAAGGTGTAACTTATGAAATGACGACGATTCTTATAACACTGGAAAAGAAGCCGTCAAACACAACCCCATTTCAGTCCCACAATCCGCCTCCTACAAGAATACAGTGAAGAATGCACCAAGAGCGGTGAGCGCGAAGAGTGTGGGCGTGCTGGCACTGATAGGCGAGGCGGCGCTGTCCGGGTTGTTGCTCGATCCGGAACCGCTGCTATCAGCATCGGAGGTGTCGTTGTTGGCATTGGCGTTGTTGCCCGTGCAGCTGAAGGAACCTTGAACCACACCGCCCCTCAAACCACTCAGGTTGGAGCAAGCGTTCTCAATATCCTCGGTGCTGGTGACTTCGAAAGCACCCTTGACATCTTCCAGAACGGGGAATTGGACATTGGTGAAAGAGCCTCGGACCTTGACGGCACCGCCAATCTCTTGGAGGCCGCTGAAACCGTCGAGTCTCTCGAGGGCCGTGTTGTTGGCAATCGTGAAACCACCACCAACGCGACGCAGGTTGGGGAGCGAAACGTTGGTCAGTTGCGCGTTACTAACAAAAGACAAATCGCCATCCTGGATCTCAGTAAGGTTCGGAGCGATGAAGGTGGAGAAGCCGTTAGAGTCAAAACGCATTGAGCCGTTGACAGTGCGAAGAGAGGGAGCAGAGAACGACGTGACGTTGGCAATCGTCATGTTAGCGATCCATGTCAGGTTGGGCAATTCGAAGGTAAGGTTGGCAGCATTGGCCTGCACCTGTAGAGTGTTGGACAAGGACTTGATGCTAGATGAGAACCTTGCTAATCGTCGGTTGTTGTTGATATTGATGTCGGTAACAGTCTCAACATTGATACCCTCAATCGTCTGCAGGAAAGTATCAGCGATCACAACACTCTGGGCCCTGGTAATGCCGGGGGTGCCAAAGTTGATGCTGTTCAGCGCGCTCAACGTGACCCAGTCGATGCTCCCGACTGAGCTGAGACGTTGAAAAGATAGGCTGTTCAATCTCGTCACATTTCGCAGCGCGAAAACACCCCCGATCGTCCGCAGAGAACTGCTTTGCAGGGTTTCGAGCAGACCGTTGTTTTCTGCTCTCAGATCACCACCAATCTCTCGGAGGCTTCCACCAAGGTCGACAAGTCCAACTACGCTCCTGTCGATAACCACATTTCCATCAACAGTCTCACAGTTGGCGAGTTGAGTGGCATCGGCCTGAGATCGGATAGTGGCTGTCGTGTCGTCACAGCTTATGCCCATGACGCCTGTGGCTCAAGGTTAGAACAGGAGAGTTGTTTCTGAGCAGTTTCGGACTAACCGGACGCCATTCCAAGCGCCGCGACGGCGGAAAATAGTTGCTTGCTAAGCATCTTGTCCTGGAATTCAGTTAGCGATCAAGGTAAGTATCGAAAACTACGTGCATCAACCAATAAAGATCTCCAGGCTGCGGGCAAAAAGAGGCCGCCGAGTCGGGTTGGCTGTCGATTGACTCTGGCCAGGTCGTGAGAGTTGACGATCTTGGACACATCATGGAACAAAACACAGGTCTTCATAACTATAGCCAGCCGACCGCAACGCAGGATCACGCCAATCTTTTCGGCCGTCCAGGATACTTATATGGCCGCCCTGTATCCGACCAATGCCATTGTTCTGGTGGATTCTCGAAATGTAGTCGTGTCCCACGCTGATCACGATGTCTTCTGAGCAACTCGTTGAAACGACGCCGGTAAACCCAGGTAGGCTTCCCGATTGGAGTTCAACGCGACAGCGTAGTGGAAGCCGAGTTTATGTTCCCCGATGGCTGATGGGCTACGGTCGTCTGGATGGAACGCCTTCGATATTCCTGACACTGGATGCGCGGTAGATGAGGAAAAAGTGTACTAACCTGTTGATGTTGATGTTCGAGATCCAATATACCACCCAGTGACCCCAATATTCTGTCAGGCACCTTCTCAAAAACCGATCCTCCTCCAAATGCGTGCACGAGTCGACACGGTTTAGAATCCGAAAATCGAGTGGTGCCTTGTTATCCTAATGATGTTGTTTTGATGGCTGCTAGGAGAAACTGTTGCGTGGCGGATTGTAGGTAAACAAGAGAGCGGGTGGAAAATGAGAAACGGCTATTAAAGAGGAACGAGGAAGTAGATTGAGCGAGTGCCCTTCCTCTTCTACGATGGAATATTATTGCCAAACGAATGAATCCGAACGAGAAGGAGGAAGATGGAAGAGGGAGAATCAGGGAAAGCCAGGACAAGAAAAGGCCGAAACGTTTAGGAATTCGACTGATGATGGACGGGGTGGCTGCTTTTTAGGGGAGGGGTGTGCGAAGACGCAGGGAAGGGGGATCAAGGTGGGCCCTTTTTTTTAAGGGGCTGACCCGTACAGTGCGGGCAGGAGATGGGCTGGTTACGTGAAGCCACAGCGACCAGGACCCAATAGGTCTAGCGACGACACCCGTGGCACAGGCCACGGATCTGCACCAATTTCAAGCAAGTCAAGGCAAAACCTGGAAGCGGACTGGGGTGTGGTTGCCTGATCTTCGGCGGCCCACGGAGGATACCATGTACATGGGTACATGCCCGATAGCCAGGTACCGGAGCTTCGCGGCAGCAGCAGTATGTAGGGGGGGGGGGGATATGGGACCACGCTAGATTACCGCAGGTACCTGAATTTTTACATAGGTGGAGTCGCCTACGAATAGACACAGCATCCGAACCTACCTGCCCAGGCACCTAGATAGTGTATTTGTGTGTACATTCAATACATATGCTACGCCCACCCTGGCGAATACTTATACCACACCTCCCACCCCTTCTTTGTGATAAAGCATGTCCCGTCTTCCTTGACGACAACAGCATGCCTACCAGGTACATAGGTGTGTACCTCCATGCGCCAGTACACAACACAACACAATACCACACTACACCACACCCACACACGCATATAAATATCTACACACTGACGCGCCGTCCAGATATGGCAGATGGCTGGCGTGGAATAAATGGATGAACAGATGGATGTAGCAAGGTCTAAGTAGGGTGACAGGTATGTACGTGTATGAGTATAGTATACTTACCGAGGTAATGCGATATTACCTAGGTACCTCTACGTTGGTACCGAAGGCACGCTCCTCTACCTCATTAGCGTTGTGGATGAATACGAACATTATCAGTACATATTGGGCCATACACACCACCGCACACACACACACACCTTCGTCGTATTCTCAGCGCGGCGGTTCTCATGCCTTATCCAGGCCAATCAGCAGCATTTTGCCCCCTTTGCGCAATTGGAGACCAGCCAACGAAGCTCGCGGGTTTTCCCCCTCTTTTTGCGAAAACAAAGAAAGAGAGGCGGCTTACGAGGCCTCCATTGTACACACCTCTATCCCACGCAGTTATACCACTAGTAGTATAGGAACGTATATGCAGGCTATATGCACCTGGGTACGTACGTACGTACAATGCGTATGTACCCTGCTGACGCGCCGCACCGTATCAGCGTGCTCCGCGAGCCAAGGGAGCAAGGGTAAGGAGGATATGCTCCAGAAACACAGTGTCGCAGTCTTCCCTCTCGAGCGATCCAACCAGCAAGATTGGCACCATATTTCTCGATAGACCGGACCCAGCAGAGGCAAGGGAATTGTTGCATGGCTTGGAACACCCATCCGCCCGCTCCGTCCGCTCCCCGAAAACGTAACAACTTGCAGGATCGCGTTCCCGCGAACAGATTGGCGACCTACTAATAAGCATTCTAATCCTCTCGCACCAAAAATACCTACCTGCCCCCTCCTTCGCCTCTTCGCCATTCTAGAAGTGTTTCGATCTTTGTTTCACGTAGCACCCTGCCTCAGACTTGGGCGGCCGCAGCAGGCGCGGGAACGCAAACTTGACGAGTCCATCGGTTTACCCACCCATCGACCGATAGCCCGGAGTCAGCTATGGAATCTCGGCCCCGAGATGGCCGAAGTTGTGGACTTTCGCCAGCGAGGCCTCTGCCAGAGCGTCGTGCCGCATAGGAGTAGAGTACAGGTGGGTACTGAGGTCGCTAGGAGGCAGGTTAGCCACATGCACGTACTCCAGCTGGGAGATGGTAGCCTACTTGCCCTATTCGAGAATCTCGCCTGCGACATGTGAGTACGGGGGCGGTAGATACGAGCAGAATACGTAAGCTATCTACAGATGCCGTGGCCGTCTCCTGCCCGGCTCCCATGAAGTTTGGAACGTCGTGTTGCAGGATCCCACCCTAACGATAGGAGATGGGGTGGAGGAGGTATTACCTGCCTATGCGTCGAAAATACCTACCTACCTACCTACCTGCCTGCGAACTTGCGGATGTAACGTACATTCGCCACGATAAACCATTGAAGGTAGGTACCTTTATTGTGCGTACGTACGTGCTACGTATCAGATAGATCTATGGATGCTGGAATTATCCGTATGTGGGGGTATCTCGACCTCTGTATGCGTACGTACGCACGATGAATGTATGTACGGTATCCTAGAGTCTTGCATTATTGCCTCTCTAAGGTCGATAGTCTCCACGCATCAGAAACGCGTGCACCGACTAGCAGTACCGAATATAATGATTGGTTCCCGAGCCAGCTCCCGGTTGCGCGCGGATCTCGATTAATAAGACATCAGAGTCCCCACTGTGGGAACTAACAAGAGCAAAGCTCACGGCACCACCGGGCGGCCGGGTGTGCATACATACATGCTCCCTCCTATAGTATCTAGGTCCGACCCGCTCGCACCCCCTCTCCCTTTCCTGTCGACGAGATAGAATTCTCCAGGCGGGTAATCTACGTATGCGTGTGTCCCGTAACTCCGTTGGTATAGTCACTACTACGTAGATAGTATGCTGCACATCGACCTTTGGACCCATCGGTAAAAGGAGTGAGTTGCGGGCGTCAGAAGCTTGGTTCGCACACTAGAACGGATTTAGAGGACCAAACCTCTTAGCAGGCGTCGTTCAACGCTCTTTCTCACATCGTATTCTCGCCTACTCTTCCTCTTGTTTTTTTCCTTTTTTTTCGGGGCCTTAGGACTAGGACGACAGAACGAGTCAGACATTCAACAAGAGGATATGTGATTTGGAGCCAACATCCGAGATATCCACCCCTAGCGGACGGCTGTGGGGACGCGTCCCCCTTATTATGCAACAGACCTAATCACGATTGAGCACTGTCCGGTTACACATACCATACACATACGCACTTATGGTACATACCGACTTCTACGATAACTGACGGAGTGCTGTCGCTACTACTACCTCTTCTTCACGCACACGTCTTAGTCGTTGTTCGTCCAACTGCACCACGGATGTGCTATTAGCCAACGTCCCAAGTCCGATCTCCGCGATCTACACTAGCAATTTCGGTGTGGACGTGGTGAGATCCAACGACGGTCCCTTGGTGATGACGCGAGAGAATCTTCAAGCTCCCAAAAGACCGGTGGCTGAAGCGTTGTACCTACATGGCTTTCCCCATACAGGAAGCCGAAGCCTGGCGTGTCTCGTCACCAGGGTTACAGAATAGTGCTACAAGTCAACAGCCTGTATGAGTAAGATCCATGCCTCCCTCCCTCTTCCCTCCCCCTGCCGTCTCTCGCGGCTTCCGTGGCTCTTGCGTAGATATCACACAACTCCTCGAGTCGTGAGGGCCACAGCCGTGGCATCTCGGCTAAAATCCAGTGTCTCCGGCTGGCGACGACTATCCGTCGCACGCCTGCCTACGTATCAGAACCGCAGAGCGGGCCTGTAAGAATGGCCGCCGTGATCCCCCCGACTACCGTGGACGTCATTGCTAGGGGGGGTTCTGCTACCCAGTGTCGAACATCTAGGAGTACATGTATACCGGTGATCTCCCCTAGGAATAAAGATAGCAATTTTCGGTTTCGGGGTCCCAGGTGCGGGAGCGATGAAAAGTATGGAGCCATCGATGTTTATGTATATCCTCACGAAAGGCTACCCGAGAAGCCTTTCTCTCCTTCTGGCCTCGGGTGGAGCAGGCAGGTGGTTGAAATGATTGGGAGACGGAAGGTGATGTGCATTATGGGTTAGGCGATAGGCCGGGCTCATCCATTGCCATTGACGTAGTCGACAAGATCGCGATCGGCCGGGCGGGCCTACTGGGATCGTGACTCTACTCTAGTGTGCTGATATCTGTCTCTTCCACTTTCCACATGTACCACATGAAGACGCTCCGGTACGGAGCGAACTTGTCGGAGATCTGCTTCATCTCCTGTTCTGACATGTATTTCCACTTGCCGCCGCCCTTGCGTTTCAACTTGGCGACGTCGCGCCCGACGAACGCCGCCATCCCTCTCTGCACGCCCAGGTCGCCGAGGGAGAAGATGTCCATCTTCTTCAGGCCGAAGCACGCGAACATCTCGACGGACCACTGACCAAGCCCGCGCACCGCGATCAGCTTCTCCAGGACGACCTCGTACGGCGCGTCCACCAGCAATTGTGCACTCAGCTCGCCGCTGGCAAACTTCTCCGCCAGCCCCTGCACGTATTCAGCCTTGCGCTGCGAGAGCCCCGCCGTACGGAGCTCATCGATGGGGCGTGTCGATACCTGGGACGGATGCGGGAACTTGCCGTCGTTTTCAAACAAGTCTACGAACCGCTTCTTGATCGCCTTGGCGGCTGCTCCTGTGACTTGCTGCGAGATGATGCCGCTACAGATGGCCTCGAACGGGTCAATCTTCTCGCTCAGCCCTGCGGGGGAGAAGATGTGGCAGTGATGCTTCTCGATCAGCGGTTTCATCCGCGGGTCGACACTGATTAGGTGCTTGCATGCCTCCTCTAGAATATTGGCGGTCGTTATCTGGCTATCTGGTGTCTTGGACGGTGAGGTATTCCTGGTCACGACGCGAGATGTCTCCGGAGACAACAGCGTTGCATTCGTGGCATTTGGGTCGGCCAGCCGTCTCACAGCCGCCGCTTTCGGCTTCGGAGTCTCGTAAACGGTGACGGGCTCGCCGCCACTCGCTGCCGGCGTTGTAGGCGGAGGAGTGGTGGCCTTCTTAACGCGGCGCTTCCGGGGAGTCGCTACCGCCGCCGTGGCTTCTTCTAAAGCCTCCTCATCTACAGCCTTCTGTGATGTATCTAACGCCGCTTTCCTTTTCCGTCCTCTCGGTGCGGGATCGGGCGCAGAGGCGGATGCAGGCTGTGACGACGCCGATACCGATACCGATGTTGATGCCGCCGCGCTCAACCGCGCAGATCTGCGTGTCGCCATTTTCGCCACCTGGTGACACCTCAACAAAGCCTCCGTGGGCTGCCGGTTGCGATATCCTAGCGAGTACGGAGACCGGTAGTGCTCCACGAGCGCGTTGCCGAACGTATCAATCCTACAACCCCAGAACGCGATGTTTGAGGCTTGGCGTTGCTCTACCCTCGCATTGAATATATAGACGCCGAATTTGGATCCGCTGAAAACAACTGCCCTTGCGGATTTGGCGGAGAGGCGCATGCGATACATAAAGGGAGAGAGCTTAGCGTGGTTTCTCGTCGCCCCTACGCAGACAATTCGTGCGAACCGCGCAGAGTGACCGGCATGAAACGCCAAGATGGGGAAGAGGAGGCCGACCTTGTCAGCAGTAATCACCTACTGCCGCACCGAACGGCAAGTAGCGACAGCGATCCTGAAGCTAGGCGTTGCACGAAGGACGAAGAGCGAAGAGCGAACATTCATTAGTATTGACCAAAGAGGTGGCTGTTGCCCGTTGTCGAATACTTATACCCTCTAGACCCCGGCGCCGTGCATGGTCGCCTAGTCTGCTCCTCTACGCCCTTTGCTCGCGCCATCTCCCAAGTATGTAAGATATGAAGAGGGCGGAACCAATAGGATAAGATGGCAGCCTTACGCGTTGCCAGTCGCTTCCATGACTCACCTAGGGGAATTCGATAATGGGCGACGGGAAGCAAATGCAAGCTTCTCATCCGTCGACATGGTTTGTCTCCGCCTCCGGTGGTATACACTCATACTGCTGTTATTCCGGTACGATGTTGACGGGTAACTAGCTCTTATAATCACCTACACACGAACACGCACATATATGTACACATGCACACAGCCCTACCAACGCAAGGAACCACAGTTTCCCGCTACTAGGCCTCAGACGCGTATTCTCGACTAGCATAACTTGTTCACGCTGTCTTCGCCAATGGGCGGACGGACACCTGCAATGATACATACCCTTACCCTGCCAAGGGGCCAATAAAAGAAGATGGAGTTGATCATCCGCGCCCGTGACCTGTCGCCGGTCACGTCGCTTCGCAATAAGCATCGGGACAATTGGGAATGGACAATTGGAAATACCGGCTGAGAATGTAGGGGGAAGGGGGGGGAGAGGTTTCTCGCCATCGGTGGCCGTCTCTCTAGGTCATGCTGCAATCATGTGCACCCCTGCAAGGTTCTGAACACGAAAAAAAGGTCGTATACGGATAGGGAGGTGCTTGCCTGGAAATGGACTGCCAATGTATGGTTTAAGGTAATGCTGCAGACGGGCTACATGTGTTGCGTTGTCTTAAGACTGAATCAATCATACCTAGTTTTTGCCTTAGCGAGGAAGACACGCAAAAGGGTCAGGACCTGACGATAGCGGTCGGTATTTGTTGCAGTCGGCGGAGGTTGAAATAGCAGGTGGTTGGAAAGGTGTCAATACTCTCTCCATGCATCATATATTGCCTATATAGGTATGCAGCGTACCTATGTAGGTACGAGGTATATTAACAACATCCATACCTTTTATTCGCTTAGGCACATTAGGTACTTGTGTGTTGCGTGTATCCTGGGCGGCAGCGAGAGGTTAGGTGCCTGCCTCTAGGTACCTACCCAGGTAAGAGGTAGGTAATGCAGGAGGTTAGAGGCATGTTGTTCCCGGCATCTTCAGTACAATTACCTAATTAGCACCGGCATGTTATCAATTTGATTATAGGAGAGGGAGACGAGAGCGTCAACTAAATGCCCCCACAGCCCGAAGCGTAGGTACGTGCAGAGCGTAAGGGGAAAAGAGGCTGCCAACATGTAAACCCGACGATGCTGTGCTAAATTAAGCAGGAACCTCGGCCCATCACGCCAGCAAACTACCTAATACTTCCTGGGTATCGATTCGCAACTTTTGTTCCGGGCGTGATAGCGCTACCTGTTAGAGCCCTAGGTTTCCTCCGCTCCCCTCGCCTGCTTCACCTCTAAAACCGCGAGCACCCCCTATGGGCCCTATAGAACCTACATCCTGGGGGAGGAGAGGGGGGTCTTTGGGTAGGTACCTAACATAATGTAAGGTTCAGGGCCACCTTACCACCTACGTACATGCATAGGCTAGGTACATGCAACTCATCGAATACCTCGATACTCGTCTGGTTATTACTTGCCTCGCAAGTACCTTATCTTGCCAAGGTACACAGGGGGCCTTACTTCCATGCCCTGTCTTTAGTGCTTGGTGTCCAGTGCGTGTGATCCCAGATCTCGAGCCGCTGCCGCCAGCACAACTTCCGTGTCAACCAAACTTATCTGCCTGTCTGTCATCATCAGCACCAAACATACAACTCCTTACCACCCCCATCTCGATTTTTTTTCTCTTCCCCCCCCTAGGACCAGCTCGTCCCGTTTTTTGATTCCCCCCCGCGCCAATCCAGCGCATAAATCCTCGGTACCGGTTTGCACACAGTCACAATCGAGGGCCGACCGCGAGAGGCTAGATAAAAATCCTGCCTTTTCGCCCGCGCTTCCGGCTGGACTGAGACAACTGCTACACCCGCCGATAGATTTTCGCTTGCTATCTCGTCGCCTCGCCTCGTCCGTCTGAGCGTCGTGTCGCTCCATCGACCTGTGCCACCCTGAGCGAGGCCGGCCTAGGAACCCACGAGAGCCAGCCTCCTTCCTGGCACCGAGGTGTCGACTTCTCTTCCCTTTCGGTCGCTCGCTACTGCGCAATATCGGGGTGGTGCCCAGGGCCACCCGAGGAACTGAGGATGCTTCTTCCTAAAGGCGGCATCACTTGGAAGTCTACAAAGGGCCAACTTCCGCCCCTCAGAGCGCTGTTGATATTTTTAACGAGGACGCGCGTTCTCTTGTCTATCGCTATCGTCGGCATCATCGTATTACTATGGCGCGGCATCAGGACTTCGGCGAGTGAAATGCAAAGGTATACTCTGCCGTCTGCTGGGCTCGTTACCCAACGTGAAGATCTTGCTAACCCGGCTACTCCCTCACGCTCGCAGCTTCTACTGCTGGGGCCCTTCTAAACCGCCTATGGACATGACTTTGAACGATCAACAGGCGTGGCATGCCCACTTACAAACCCCCGTCATCTTCAACCCCCACTCCCCGATAACCATCAACGAATCTTCGGTGACGCATGTCGACTTGAATGGGATCAAGTCGACACGCCAAGCTCTCGATAACGAAGAGCGAGTCCTGCTCCTGACGCCTCTGAAAGACGCTGCGCCGTACCTCTCCAAGTACTTCGAACTCGTCGCCGAGCTGACCTATCCCCATCGCCTTATCGATCTCGCTTTCCTTGTCGGGGACTCCCGCGACGACACCTTGGCGGTTTTGGGTATGGAGCTGGATCGTATCCAGAAGCGCCCGGATCACATTCCGTTTAATAGTGTGATGGTTGTGGAGAAGGACTTTGGTACTCAGCTCAGCCAGTCTGTCGAGGACCGGCATAGCTTTGAGGCCCAGGGCCCACGACGAAAAGCTATGGGCCGCGCTAGGAACTATTTGCTGTCGGCAGCGTTGAAGCCGAACCATTCGTGGGTGTATTGGCGTGATGTCGACATCGTGGATAGCCCCAAGAGGATCCTAGAAGACTTCATCGCTCACGACAGAGACGTTCTCGTTCCAAGTACGTCGACAATACCGCTAGCCCAAGAGAGCCTTTTCCGTCTTGGTTCCGTTCTGACTTATTCTAGATATCTGGTTTCATCGCTACGAGGGCGAGGGCGACAACAAGTATGACATCGAAGGCAGATGTGAGTTGTTCGACCTGTGGCTGTCGAGGACGTCGAGGCTAACATTGGTCGCTTAGTCGACTATAATTCCTGGATCGAGTCTGAGAAGGGCCTCAAACTCGCTTCCAAGCTTGATAAGAACGTGGTTTTGGCTGAAGGTATGTGCCTTACCCCTTCGGGCGCCGCAGGCCGACCACTAACACAGCGCCGTCATAGGTTACAAGCAGTATGATACCGGCAGAACATACATGGCACGGATGGGCGACTGGCGGAACGACCCAGACGAGGAAATCGAGCTCGATGGAATTGGTGGCGTCAACATCCTGGTCAAAGCCGACGTCCATCGATCAGGTTCGTCCCAAGATGCTGCCACGCGAGCAAGCCAGAGAGGCCGCATGAAGACTAATGGTAAAATGTGTAGGTATCAACTTTCCGTGTTACGCGTTTGAGAACCAAGCCGAGACGGAAGGGTTCGCCAAGATGGCGAAACGAGCAGGCTACAAGGTTATCGGCCTGCCCAACTACGTCGTCTGGCATATTGACACGGAAGAGAAGCCCGGAAACGCATAGACTAACAAACTTCACCCTCCCGAAACGATCCATTTTTCCTTGGTTGCACATTCGCATTCCTTCGGTGGACGAAGTTGGTCCACCGATCGCAGGCTTTCGATGTCCGTATAGGGCAGGGAACGTAATACGCGTACGAGAGAGCTTATGACATTGGCTGCATCACCCACCAGAAAATATCAGACACGTTTGGCAAAGGGGCGTTGGGAAAAGGATTGGATATTCGATTCTCATACCACCAACCACCCCCCCCCCCTTTTTTTTTCCCTCCTTTTTCTTTCTCCGGCATAGCATTCAAAGAAGGAAGGGGGTGGAAGGTCTGGCAAACCTATACTGGTAAACGCGCGTCATCCTTGGGCAACTCCGCCTTGAGTCCCTCTCCATCTCGATCTCGATTCCGCCGACCTGCCACCCCGTTTCCGCCTCGACGTCTTTTGCGCTGCTCACGTATTGGTTGGTTGAGTTGGACTGGGCCTGTGAAACTTTTGTGCTTAGGAAAGGGCACAACGGCATGTTATGACTGGGGCGTCGGTGAAACTTGTGCTGTAATAGAATTTGGCCATTCATATTGCCGCATATGAATTCGGAAGGCAAGGCAAAGGTGCGCGTTTGGGCATGCGCCAGGCGTGCCGGACTGGATGCGACATCTCATTGGCAATGTAGCTTGTACAGAATTGGAACCTCGGCCGCGGGAGGCTGTAGTTTAAGATCAGACCGTGAGGGGGCTGCGAGGGGTCACGGCGGACATACAAGCTATACTAATACATACGATCTATTGCGTGCCGGGTTGGTATTGCCTTCGCGAATGCCTCTTCTATAGTTAGATATCGTATGCGGCATCACTGTTGTTGCTAAAGGATGACAGTGAGAAACAACACATAAATCGTTGATACTCTAGCCATGTTTGCGGTATTCTGGAGGTTCTTCATCACGGCGGCAAATAACCCTAATGGCCACCGCCGCTAGCTGCGACAGGCCCTGACCAAGGGATCAAGGGATTGACAAGCTCTGGCTACAGAAATGGGGCGACGGATACTCGAACAGCGAATACACTAGGCGAGGTAAGGAAGCCGCCGGGATCGCGAACGGGAGGTGGGTACGTTATATACAGACATTACTGGCGGCGCCGAGAGCAGCCCGGAGGCCAGGCCTGGGATCTTGGCGACTAAATCGTGCTTCGACTTTTCTATTCCCCTCGTCTATCGTGGATATTCTTAGAGTTTTGTACAGGGGCTCCTCCGCTATTGTGTCTGCGACCCGGCCCCGTCTCTGCCCGTCCCGATCTTCAATGGCTCTTCACAACGGTCAGAGAGTCCAGGGCCTGCTTCTCCTTTTCTTCAGCGAGGATCTGGTCGATTAAAGGCTTCAGGTATGGGACATCCTAGTTTGTTGTCAGAGGGGGGTTTTTTAGTCCGCGTCAGCAACCGACCGGGTCGTCCAAGCGAGGGGGGGTGGTGGGGAGGGGGTTTTATCGGCGGGGCGTAATTTTTTTTTTTTGTTTCTGCGGCTCACCTCGTCGGGCTTGGTCCACTCGTTCTTGGGGAGCAACTTGTGGACGACGCTGGCCTGGAAGGCCCGGCGGATGCGGTAGATCCGGTCGTAGGACTCCTTGGGGGGCAGGCGCTTCAGCGCCTTGATGACGAGCTCGTTCTCCTCGTTGATCAGGTCGTCGGCTCTGCGGGAGGGGCGGCGGCGCGGCGGAGCAGGGCGCGCCAACGCGTTAGCGACTCGGGAAGGCTCGCGATCCTCGCGACGGGGACCGGCGGGTGTGGCACGTACCGGAGGCCGAGCTGGCGGTAGCCGGCAGTGTTGACGTACCAATCGGCGACGGGCCGGAGGAGTCTAAGCAGCCACGGGCGCTTGACCACGAAGGGCGCGAGGGTCGGATATCCTAGCGGCATTGCGAAGGGCTGTTGCGTGTATGTATTCTCTTGCGTTGCGGGTTAGGCGGAGGGGGGATGTCGGAGGTGTCAGGAAGTGGTGGTGGTTGGTGGTGCGGTGCGGGCGGGCTTTGCTAATCAGACGGAGCTTGATTGGGTCTGCGGATTTGACATTGCAAAATGGCTCTCGGCTTCGTGATGAATCACATGACCAGCACTACGCCGCTATGCCAAGCCCGTCATCGTTCAAATCCCCACAGCGGTAGGCCTTCGATGTACCCAGGAGTACCCATATTACCTCAGGCACCCCAGGTAGGTGCCTGAGGTATATATGTACAAGTAGGTATAGGCAGGGTTGAAAAAAAAGGTTCAGTTTTTTTTAAGTTAAGTTAAGTTAAGTTTTACGTTTTTTTTTCTAAGTTTTTCTAAGTTTTTCTAAGTTTTTCTAAGTTTTTCTAAGTTTTTCTAAGTTTTTTAAATTTTTTATTTTAAAATTTTTATACTTTTAATGTATATTTATAAAATCTTATTATAAAATGTATAAAAAATATATAAACTTTTTTATAATTATATTAAAATTAAAATTAAATTAAGTAATTCTATTTTTAATAAATATCGTATGAAAAGTTTTTCATTTTCTATTTATTAATACATAATTAAAAAACTTTTAAAAAATTATTATTTTTTTTTTAAGTTAAGTTAAGTTTATAAAAAAATTTCTTAAGTTAAGTTTCTATTTTTTAAAATCTTTTTTAAGTTAAGTTAAGTTTTTATTTTTAAAAACTCAAGTCAAGCTAAGTTAAGTTTTAACGAAACTGAACTTAAAAACTTTTTTTTTGCAACCCTGGGTATATGTACGTGTGACCTAGAGCCTACCACCCGCTAGCACTAACTGGAATGGATCTCCTTCAAGAAGGCTGTTGGTTTCTAGGGTAGAGAGCCTACCTACGTTGAGTTTCTGATACAGATATGCCAGAGCTGGCCAGCAGGGGCTTCAACTTCTGACGGTGCTGACAATGACTTCTCAACTCGAACATGGAGGTGTGTAAGCCTAGATACCTAGCGAATCCGACTTGCCCTCACCTTCATGCCATATGTACCTACGCATACGTAATCTTTTGTATCCCCATTGCCCCCTCGCAAAGCATTAGCAGGTACATTAGGGAGATACTGGGCACACTGCTGTGGCGGAATGTACTTATTGAGAGGACATGCCTGCCCTAGGTACCTACCCTCTGCTCTAACCACCACACACTGCTGGTCATCATTATCGTCTACCCAACTTGCTAACATGGCCTCCTGACCTTGTATATACGTCTGTTCGTTCGTGGGCGCCCTTCTCACAATAGGTTTCTCAACAAAGCATACGACGTATTACATGTTTTGACCTAGAACTCGACGGTATAATTGGCGCACATATTCAGCAGCTCCCCCCCCCTCCCCAGTAGACACCCCCTGACTTTGCCTGCTTCTTCTCCCGTCTCCTACCTTATTCACTTCTCCATCCACCACAACATCACCCGATATCGTCGCCCTGGTGGTATCACTCGGCTCCTTTTCCATCATTGTAACCCTGCTATTATCCCGCCATTTCGAGATCAGGGGTACGTTACCAGGTTCCCACGCAAAGGGACCTCAGTCCTTCTTTTTCTCTGTTCCTCTCTCTCCCGCTCCCTCTCCTCTCCTCTACGTCTCTCCTCCCTTTTCGGTTAAGAGCTGCTGCGATTACCTCATTCCCTTTCCCCTCCACTCCAAATTCCCATTCCAATAAGGCAATCACAGTTGTGCGTTCACTTCACTTCACTTTACTTCACTTTACTTCGCTTCACTTCACTTCACTTCACGCGTGCACGCGCTAGACTGGTTCTATACGCATTACCTGCGATTTCTAGTTGACTGGAGAACCTCGTTACTTGCGATTGCTCTATCTCCTGCCTCGATCACGTTTTGATAAAACGATTAGAGCGACCCGCTTTGGTTGGTCTCACCCCGTCTCTCCGATCGGTCCTCTGGTCAGGCCAGGGGGGATAATTATCTGCGAAAAAAAAGTCCGATTGACATTCTGGTTTCGGACCTCACCCATCCACTACATAAACGCACTCCGCACACCACATTACGCCTCTCACTACACCACATACTAGACTGCTCACTACATGCACCCTGCGATCTCTCAAACCCGAACACATTCGCGCATGCATTCGCAACTAGGCAACACTACATGCCCTCGACTCTGCACCGCCAACATCTTCCGATACCATCATTCCGACCCCCCCTCTTCTCCCCTGGACGCCATCATCGTATGCCTGCCTGCTTGACCTGGTGTCTCACCCGCTCAGCCATTACTTTACTTGTACAGACCGAGATGGCATGTGACGAACGATAGCTACTGTGTCAACAGCAAGGTCAACTTACTCGAGTGCCCTTCCCCGCACGCTGCACTCTGTACACTGCACACCATCGTCACGATTTCGCGCCTATTCCTTGACGAGCCGACCTTGTTCCTGCATACCGAACCCGATACTCCCTACGCCTGCGCCTATCTCCGCCGTCCTCTCCTGACCACCGAGCCTCTGCCGGTCTCCCTGCGCCCCGGGGGCCTCTGAATACTATCCAGAGGCCCTGCGAAACCAGACACCTGTCCTCCTTGGACCTAAGCAGTGCGTAAGGGTATGTCTCACGACCAGGCTCAAAGCCATCCAACGCGACAGTCGCCAGATGAGCCCGCAGAATATGGGGTTTTCTCTCATCACTCCTCTTCCCCGACAGCTCCTTCCACCTATTCGTCATCGAGACCCTCTCAGGATAGCCACCATTCCCTGGCCTCCACGGTAGTAGCCATGGAGCTGCACGATCCTAGGAGCCTCACTTCCCTACAGAAATGGGCTGCAACTGCATCTGACACACAATTCAATGCTCTATCCGGTGCTGTGGGCGGCTTTACCTCTGGAATCGTCACATGTCCGCTTGATGTCATTAAGACAAAGCTTCAAGCTCAGGGGGGGCTCAATGCTATTTCCAAAGGAAGATATGCAGGCCAGCATAGGGTCTACTCAGGTCTAGTGGGCACCGCGAGGGTCATCTACGGGGAGGAGGGGCTTCGCGGCATGTACCGAGGCCTAGGTCCCATCATCCTCGGTTACCTACCCACGTGGGCTGTTTGGTTCACTGTTTACAACAAGAGCAAGCTGTTCTTAGCCGATCACAACCGTAAGTGCTCATAAATGGACATTGACTGTGTAAGAGTGAACGGCTAATGGATGACACCACAGTACAAAACCAATTCTTTATCAATTTCTGGTCTTCTATTATAGCTGGGGCGAGCAGCACAATAGTGACAAATCCTATATGGGTGATCAAAACTCGGCTTATGTCACAGTCTGTGACGAGATACGATGGGCATATGTCGATATTCTCGCGCAGAGGTACCACCCAAACCTCAAGACCTACCATAGATTCTCCGTGGCATTACCGCTCAACCCTGGATGCTGCGCGTAAGATGTACTCTTCGGAAGGCGTTCTGTCATTTTACTCTGGTCTTACCCCAGCTCTTCTTGGGTTGACACACGTTGCTGTGCAATTCCCGGCGTATGAGTTTTTGCGGAAGAGGTTTACCGGCCAGAGCATGGGTGAGATGGGCGGCAACAATCAGGAAAGCCACTGGCTTGGCGTGCTCTCGGCTTCGATCATGTCCAAGATCATGGCGAGCTCTGCTACTTATCCCCACGAGGTGATCCGGACTAGGTTACAGACACAGAGACGGCCGACTCCCGGAAGCGAGTATCTTCAAGGGCTAGGCGTCTCAGAGTCTGCCCCCGGAGGGCACAGTCAGACCCCGCCCCGGACGCCTGACATCGGCCCTCAGCCCAAATATCGGGGTGTGGTCATGACATTCCGTACCATCCTTCGAGAGGAAGGCTGGAGGGCCTTCTACGCCGGTATGGGAGTCAACATGATGCGAGCCGTGCCAGCAGCAACGGTGACGATGATGACATACGAGTTTGTGATGAAGACTCTTCACCACGCTCAATCCCAAGGTCGGCGGAAGATGAACTAAGAGACGAGACTACGATAGACGAACCACGAGCAATGAATGCTGCTCAGACTATACGAGTCGGGGGATGCTTCCACCCGTCGGCGAAGTATACAAAATCCCCGCGTCGTAAAATTTTGTGGAATTAGACAAAAAAACACGATCCTGTTGCTAGAATCCAAGAAAAAAAAAAGAGGGATCAACAACCGGACGGTCAGAAGTGTTTTATGAGCCTCACAGGCCAGGGCGGGTAAAGGGGGCTGGGGTTGGGACCAGATAACGATACCCTTCTCTGTAGGTATAGGCATGATCCGGGGTCGCGCGCGCGTGACGGCAAATAGTAAACTAAATACTATTCTAAGGAAATAGATGGGAAATCTTCCTCTTTTTCTTTTCCTTCTCTCTTCTCTCCTTATCCCCCGCTTCTTCTCGAAGGGGGTTTCTATCGATGTGCGAACGCCTAGGGGTGGCGCGAGGGATCATGCACGTAAACCACGGTAAGCCGCGACTTTAACCCAGTCCATACGTGCATGGAAGACGACTACCCACAGCCGCAGATCTAAGCTTATGCATAGCACGAGTACCTCGGCTGCGCATGCTGATCTCTTGCCTGTATCGGCCTTCACGGGGTACAGGAGAAGGGGAGAGGAAGGACACTGTCGAAGGGCGGCGGAGAAGGGAGGGTGTATCAAAACCACGATCCTACTTCTGTCGCTCGTCCATTTTCCTTCGCCGGAGGAGAGCGACCAGCTGGTATATAGCGACTACATTGCTATATACGGAATGCCAGCCTAATTCACGTCCTAGCTCTTAGCTCTGCCACTACAGGATCCCCCTTCGTCTCTCTCATCCCTCATCCATCATATATATCCTCCCCCTTCCTTCTTCCTCTAATCTCGCCTCGTCTCGCTCGCCTAGGCCCGCGCCTTGCGCGGGAGTACGCTACGCTGGGTTGGGCAGGGCTCTGTCCGTGATCTTCACCCACATATCCTTCTCGAAAAACATGTTCCGGTTCTCCGTGTGCACCGGGTTCCTCGGGTTGACGAGCTGGAAATCGAAGTATCGCAGCAGCTGGGGGCCAGGGCGCGGCCGCCGCGTCGTTAGCACGCACATATACATCTACGCCTGGCTCCGACGACGGCAAGCACGAGATAGGGGAGGAGGGAGGAGGGGGGACGGGGAGGTTTTTTTTTTTTGATCGACTCACCTCAACGTAGGCTTTGTTCAGCTCCAGGAACGCGACGTGCTTGCCGCTGCAGCTCCAGCGGCCGTAGCCGAACACCAGCTCCGTCGTCTGCGTCATCTTGCGGTGCGCCTCGGGGCTGAGGCCGAGCCAACGCTCCGGCCGGAACACGTCCGAGTCGGGACCGTAGATGGCAGTCGAGCGCTGCAGGGACAAGAAGCTATGGGCCACGCGGGTCCCCCCAGGAATGAACTTCCCGTCGACTACGGGACATCCGACATTAGCGCTGGTACTGCCACCCCCGTGAACTCTTGGGAGCTGATCCGCGTTGCGATCGTGATCCGCCCATCCTACCCCTGGGCTCGTACTAACAGTTCACGTCGTGGATACTTAAAAAAGAGAAAGCAATAAGCGAAAGAGGGAAGGGTGGAGACGAGCTTGGTGAGGTTGATTTCTAGGCTCTACTCACTTGTGTCTCCTTCTGGAGGAACTTCCTTCATCGTAAGACCGGAAAAGGGGATGTTGATTCGAAGACCCTCGTAGATTACAGCCTCCAAGCGTTTCATCGTCAGTATACGAGATACTTACGGGGAGGTTCGTGGTGAAGGATATATATGCCTACCTGCAAGTACTCCAGCCCCTTCGCCTCGCTCACCTTAATAGGCGACGATATCCGACCCTCTGCTATAGCTTGGTCGATCTCCTCGCGCAGCCTCATATACGCGAGCGGCGACGTTATCAGGCACAACATGGTGCCACGGATGGAGGTGGCAGTCGTGTCGCTGCCGGCGATGATCTGGGTAACGATCTCGGATTCGCACTGCTCACGGGTGATGCCGTGCCGAATAAACGAACCCTGGTATCACTCGACTACCAGGTCAAAAATTCTTGCGTATACGACGACAAAAGAGGGAGGGGAAAGGGGGTAGGAAACCATACCAGCATGTCTAGCCGGTCCTTGGCACCGGGACGGAAGCGTTCTTCGGCGATGTCTCGGGCGATCCTAGCTTGCAAGTATCAGAAAGGGTCCCGTCACTTTGACTAGGAGAGATACATCATTGCGTCGGCTTGGAAGGGTCAGGTGACTTACCCCATCAGCTTCCCCACGCCCTTCTTAGCTGTTGTCTTTGGTCCGACGAGGCGAAGCACGGTCTTGCTGAAAACGATCGGAGACAACCACGGCAGGTCGCCGAGGGGGGCGATGACGGCAGCGATAGTCTCGACAGCGGCGATGTAACCGTGGACGTCCCCATCCGAGGCCAGGAAGCCGAAGGACTTCCCGTACGCGACCTTGGTGATGGCGTCGAGCGTGAAGAATTGGATGCGCGTCGCGAGGTCCATAGGGCGCGCCAGCTCGGTGGTGCTACCGTCGGCGTTCCGGACGGTGGTGGCCACGTATTTCCGGCGGATCAGGCCCACCAACTCACCCAGCTGGCCGTCGATGTCGTCCTCGATCGTCGGGTTCTCTTTGCCACCGTACCCGAACGACAGCTGCGCCTTGAGCTTGTCGTGTTCGGCCGTGTCGAGGAGGTTGAAGACCGACTCCTTGTCCGCGTTGACGCGGCTGGCGAAATACCACGACGAGCGGCGGTACTTGGACCGGGCCCCGTTCATCCTCTTGATAACCTCGGGGTCGTCAGTGAGCAGATCGTAAGGGCCTATCCGTACAAGGGAGCCATATTTCTGGTTGAGCTTCCGGTAGCTAGCTGCCTGGCGCGCGCCTATCGACACTGCGAGCATCCATAAGTACGAGAAAGAGGCGAGCCATGGTCCGTCGACGTGTCTCAGTCGGTACCAGGCCGAGATGCGAAAGCAAATTGGAATGAGGAGGCATAGTCCTCCCACTAGGGGTACGACGCGAACGTAAGAGAGAAGTGCTCCCAGTTGGGTGTCCATATTGACAGTGATAGGATTGCTTGTTGCCGTACACTATTTTCCGTCCACGTCTATTCACCATCTCTCCCACCGCGTTACGAACCGCATGGGGAGCCTCTTATATTATCAAACCGGCTCGGCTCGAGCCCGTTTGGCTCGGGGGTATTCCTTAACACATTCCCGTCGATTGGCTGGGCTAGGAACCCGTTGGTAGCTGACCCTATGCTACGAGACGTATCGGGCGCTGGATATGAATGTGGCTGCTTCGCTTCGGCGAAGTCGTCACACATTCCATTGGACCGACGGCGTCACAGGTTCGTAGACCACGTCCACCTGGACGTCAGGTAGGTATGTACAATGCCACCAACAATGCAGTTATCCCAGCTGAGGCTCAGCGATGGAGCCCTGTATGGGGTCTCGTTAAGAAGGGGACGCGGACTCGCTACCGAACATTGCCTGCCAATACGACTCGGAGAGGCTCGATCATGACGATGCCAGATATGACCGGTAATAAAACCCCGGAAACCCCCAACATCGATATCAGCGGTTAGGGAGGCAACAGGGAGGGAAAGCAAATGCGCTACCGTCTCATTGGGCGTAGGGGGCTCACCCGCCGGTCCTATTTCCTGGCACTCTCGACTGGGACCCCTCACGTCACTGCAACGTTATCTTGGCCCTGTAAGTGTATGTGGTATGTATGTTGCTTACCGTGGTTGGCGTTCAGCCCATCAGCGGGTTAGCAGCATCCAGGGAACGAGCAGCAATACATATACGGCACGGAGAATCCCGATGTTGGCTCGAGGATACCCATGCTCGGAAGCCTCACGATCGAGGACGCCGCGGCATGCGCGGCGCGGGATGAAACGAATCGCCTATCGAGTTTCCTGGGTCCACCAATGGCGCATTCGCCTACGCCCATGGATGGCAACCTGGGTATCTCGGCCAGGATGCGGGGTACTGCTTATTACATCTGCTGGAATTCGATATTTGACAGGTTCCGTCGAGGCTGCTGGGCCGTGATGTAATCACATTGCAGGCGACGCTTGGCTAAGCGACGCCACGGTTCGCATTGTTCGTATTCGACCTTTCCTCCCCTTCTCTTGTAGGTGTGGGTGATCTAGAGTAGACCGCGTACGGCTCTCGAAGTTGTGTGTGTCTGCGGAGGCGTAGTTGGATGGATCGAGGGAGGGATCGAGCGAGTGAGCTCTGGGCACGTATACCACGTACTTATTCAAAAACGGTACAATTTTTTCAAATGGTGCGTAGCATGCAATCCGCTGAGTCACCGGCCCAAACCCGGTAGATCGTGCCTGCCAACGTCGACATGCCTTTTAGTGGCCGCGGCTTCTGCATGAGTAAGAGCCCTGAGGCTCTCAGTTGGGAAGGCCCGACCCTGCCGGACCTTCAGACCCGGAAGCGGAAGCGTATTGTGAGGTCAAGGTTACGTCAGAGGCCTGCCTATCGTCGGAAATCGTCGAGTCGCTGGGCAAGTGGGTTTGACACCGCCTCGGGATCGTCGGCGTCCGTAGCTTTGAAGAGCTTGTTGGGCGGCCGGTCCGGACATAACGTACGCCGGGATGCGCCTTCCGCGATTGGCTCGATGCCCAGGGCGCTCCCGTTGGTCATCTGCAGGTCGGTGGAGTTAGCCGGTGATAAAGAATCGGGCCTTATAAACCTCTTGTGCGTTCTCCCTACCCGAATATTAGCACGTCGTATCCATCGCCGGGAGCTACGGAGATCACGGTCGACTTGCCATTATCTCCCTGTCTCCCTGCGTGGCCGGCTCGATGGAATGGAGAAGAACTGGTTCGAGGTCTGATCGATCATACGTGAGATGGGGAGAGCCAGCTGCGATGCCGCCGGTCTCCTCCGCGAAGAGGGCGCTGCAGAGGTGCTATAAATGGATGGCGAGCCGCTCCCTCTCCTGGCGACGTTCTCTCTAGTACGAACGGCGCGTCACAGCTCAACATCCCCGCCTCTCGACCTCGTACACGACGAAAAACGAACCCCCCTCGCAGAGCTATCGGGTTGCGTCTTAGCAATGGCTTCGCGAGTTCCCTTCCAGCTCACCGGCCGCTACGCCGAGCTTAACAAGTGGGAAGTTATCCAGGGTCCCGGTGATGCTCGGCCGACCGGGTTGCAAATCATCGAAGACGAGGGCCTCGTCGGATCCATGGGCGACAAGGTCGCCCTCGTCACGGGCGTGTCGTCCGGCATAGGACCCAAGACTGTGCAAGCCCTGGCGGCGACAGGCGCTACCGTCTTCGGAACGGCCCGGAACCTCGACAAGGCCAGGGAGGCGCTCGGCTCTTCGCTTCTCGAGACCGGTCGCGTGCACCTGCTCTTCATGGACCAGACGGATTTGGCGAGCGTGAGGGCGTGCGCGGCCGAGTTCCGGCGGCAGAGCCCCGGCGGCAAGCTCAACATCCTCGTCAACAACGCGGCGGTCATGAAGACGCCCGAGGACCGGACCAAGGACGGCTTCGAGCTCCAGTTCGGCACGAACCACCTCTCGCACTTCCTGCTTTTCTACCTACTCAAAGACATCATGATTGCCAGCGCGACGCCCGAGTTCTGCTCGCGTGTCGTCAATGTGTCGTCGTCTGGCCACCGTTACGGACCGGTCCGTTTCGACAACTTGACGCTGCAGGGCGAGTATGACGGTTGGGCAGCATGTAAGCTATGAAGCGAATCCGCATCAACCAAGCTGCTGTTATGGCCGATAAGAAGTAGCTAACTAGAGCGCCTCATAGACGGGCAGTCGAAGACAGCCAACATCTACAGTAAGCTCGCCCCCCTCTGGCCCCTGCTCAACCCGGCGATAAGCTAGCTGACCACGAGGCAACAGTGGCCACCCAGATCGACCGGCTCTACGGCGCGAGGGGCCTGCACGGGTACAGCCTGGACCCGGGTAGCTTCATCAACCCGAACCTGCAGAAGTACGCCCAGGAGGAGGTGGAGGCAGCCAAGCGTAGCGAGCGCATGACGAAGTACTTCTTCAACCTCGAGCAGGGATGCGCGACGAGCGTGTACGGCGCCGTATCTAAGGAGCTCGAGGGCCGGGGCGGCTTGTACCTCGAGGGCGCCTCGGTCGCGGGCCCGGTGCCGGCAGACGGCGACCCGGTCGAGTACGGGTACGGCGAGTGGGCGTTCAATCGCGAGAACGAGGAGCGCTTGTGGGAGATCAGCAAGAAGATGGTTGGTGTCGAGTGAAATGTCTCGCATGGCATTACGGAGCGCTCAGTGCCACCAGGGGCGGGTTCTCAAGCGGCCCGTCGAATAGTCGATGTTCATTTGACACCTTCGTATGTAGTGCACTCTTGATAGAAGAGGGGGATCGACTAAAGATAAGCGCTGCCGTCAAGCATTGCTGATCCCTTATCACGAATCAACGTCTTACACGACAGTGGATCCGAGATCGACCGGACCCTGAGCGAACTGTCTTACCCCCCTTCTTCTCGGGGGATTCTCTTCTATTTACCTTTAAATTGTAAGGCGTCTCCTGCATGTTACGTAGGCCCCGTTCAATTGGCGCATCCCACAGAGGTTGGTCATTAAATCAAATATATGAAAGCCAGCCCGAAGCACTTTCGGACCCGCCTGCTCGATGCTATCCCTCCCAACCGAGCTCAAATCAAGCTATCGAAACCCGCCATCTCCCCCCATCCATCCTAAATTATATCGTCGCATTCGTTTCCCAGCAGCTGCCAGTGGCGAATGCTAAAGAGAGATGTTGCCTTTACTATTCTTACTACTCAGCACGCCGTCCAGGCCCTTGCGAAGATCCGAGAAGACGTCTTGCGCCTCGCCCGAGAACTCGGCTCCGTCGACGTCGATTCCTTCTACCTCGGTGATGGAGGCGGGCAGGACGAGCTCGGGATTCGCGGCAACGATGCTGATCTGAGGGGAGGTGGCGGGTTCACCGGCCACCTCAGGGCCGTAATGGGCGGTGAAGTTGTCGGGGAGCAGCGGGATGCGTTGCGCGAAGGCGTCTTTGGACGAATTCCGGAGAGAGGCGGAGCCCGGGAAGACAACGTTGTCCATGGTGACGTCGGCGGGGGCCTCTCGGGGCGCATTCGTCGTGAAGGTCTGCATCAGGCGCATGGTACGAGGGGGAGGGTGGGGGCGGTTCGACGACCGGGTGTAGAGATGGCGGGGGTGCTAACACCAGTTAGTCGGCCTTTGTCCTCGGAGCGACTACGCAACGACTAGATGTATCACGGCGAGTCGACTTACGTCCGGGTCTATATTTCGCTCCTTGAGGAGGTCTGCATATTTCCTCGATAGGGGGGCGGCAGCCTTGGCGCCGGCGAGCAGAGCGGCCGACTTGGAAACAGGAGCTGCCGAGCTAGCAGCGCGGACAAACTGCGCAGCGGGAGCTATCAGACGCGCGCCGGCCATGGTGTTCTGGAGCTTGGCGTGTAAGCGTGTGAAGAGAGCTCGCCTTGGGGGAGGAAGGGAGGGAGGTAGAGGACGGTCTAATTGGCGATGGGCTACGAAGGAGAGCGAGAGCGAGAGACAGAGACGAAAGACAAGGGAGGAGAGGCAGACGGGATGGAGAAGAGAGGTGGAAAGGGAAGAGGGGGAGACGGGCGGTGGGCGGAAGTTATGTACGTAGAGGATGCAGGTAGGTATCCGTAACGGGATATATATCCAACATGGCTATATACCTGGCATGCATTGTATCCATTATGCAGGTTATGAATGCATGTGCATACATATGAGTAGGTACATATTACTCATGCGTTGCCAGGCAGGCAGGAGGCAAGCTACGAAGCTACCTGAGATACCTCTGTCAGGGAACGTCGATTGCTAATTGTTGAGAGAGAGCTCGAGCGATCGGATGTCCGGGGAGGGCGAGGGGGGAGGGGGGTGAGCTGACAACCTCACCACCCCAGGCCACTTGGCTTTCCCCATGTGTTCTCTCCCGGCGGTCTGCACTGCGGGTATATTTGCGTACCCCCATCATGCCATCCCGCCGGCGTGATACAACACGATACATGTGGGTACCTGTCGCGTCTCAGGCACCCTACAGGTAGCTAACTTAACCCCAAAGGGACCCCTCCGCGAACCTGGAAAGCGTGCGCAGCACCACGCCCATTGGCTGGCTGTCGCTGGTGCTCGGGAGCTTTGCTGCTGGGTTGACTTCGTTTGGGACGACGATTCCTCCCGGGGGGGATTTCCCGTGGTCGGTGCTACTCTACACACATGTGTACATGGCTTGTTTTTAGCGCGGCCCTTGAGGCCTCTGGGCTAATAGCAGATGCCGAACATGACTCCATCCACACCACCACGCCCGCACAGAGATACGTGTCGCTCTCGTAGTAAGTGCGTCCAGGACGTGGGAGCACAATACATTACCTGGGTATATTGGATATATGAAATAATGTAGTACATGGCCGTCGTAGCATCATTGACGATTCGTTATCTGGAAAGCCAAGAACGACAAATCGGCAGATGGTGTTTCACCCCGTCGCTCTTCTCTTCGACGCACCTCCTGCACCCTGCGTTCGCTTCTGGTAGCATGAGGGAGGGGAGGGGAGGGGAAGGAGAGAGAGAGAGAGAGAGGAGGAACTCATAGCCGACTTGAGCGAGTCCTCTCTCGTTCGACGTAAGAGGGTATCCATGGTAGCGTTGGGTATGGTGTGTGCGTGCATCCCACTTACATACATACGTACATACATACATACATACATATATACATACATACCATACAGGGAGGGGGGGGTCTATGGACAGTATGTTAGCCATAGAGTCGGGGTACTGACACGGTAACAAAATCTAGTAAGGGTTACTTTAGCTAGTTATTCTTTCGGAGGGGCTAAAAGAATTATAGCAAGGGTTACGGTACCGACCTTATTACCTTCCCTTCTTATAATTTCAAGATGGTTTTTATGACTGCGTAGGAATTAATGTCTAGACGGATATAATGTCTATATATTCCATAGGTACCTACCTACCTTCCTACCTACTTAGACTACCTACCTACCTAGACCTATTGTCTTTATCTTTTTTCTATAAACACCATGATCTACTACCTATCTACGAACCTATCTGCGAACCTATCTTCGAACCTATCTGCGAACCTATCTACGAACCTATGAGAGCTAATTCGTACGTAGAATCTATCTATCTTCGAACCTATTTACGAACCTATCTACGAACCTATCTACGAACCTATCTACGAACCTATCTACGAACCTATCTGCGAACCTATCTACGAACTTATCTGCGAACCTATCTGCGAACCTATCTACGAACCTATCTACGAACCTATCTACGAACCTATCTGCGAACCTATAGGAGTTAGTTCGCGCGTAGAATCTATTTATCTATCTTCGAACCTATCTTCGAACCTATGGGAGTTAGTTCAGGCGTATGGAATCTATCTATCTTCGAACCTATGGGAGCTAATTCGCGCGTGGAATCTATTTATCTATCTACGAACCTATCTACGAACCTATCTACGAACCTATAGGAGCTAGTTTAGGCGCGTGGAATCTATCTATCTTCGAACCTATCTACGAACCTATCTGCGAACTTATGGGAGCTAGTTCGCGCGTAGAATTTATTTATCTATCTTCGAACCTATCTTCGAACCTATAAGAGCTAGTTTAGGCGTATGGAATCTATTTATCTATCTTCGAACCTATCTTCCAACCTATAAGAGCTAGTTTAGGCGTATGGAATCTATCTATCTTCGAACCTATAAGAGCTAGTTCGCGCGTAGAATCTATCTATTTATCTTCGAACCTATAAGAGCTAGTTTACGTGCGTGGAATCTATCTATTTACGAACCTATCTACGAACCTATAGGAGCCAGTTCGCGCGCGGAATCTATCTACCTATCTTCGAACCTTCGAACCTATGGGAGCTAGTTCAGGCGTATGGAATCTATCTATTTACGAACCTATTTACGAACCTATTTACGAACCTATAGGAGCTAGTTCGTACGCGGAATCTATCTACCTATCTTCGAACCTATGGGAGCTAGTTTACGCGTGGAATCTATCTATCTTCGAACTTATGAAAGAGAGGTAGGAGGTAGGTAACAGACGTAAAAGATATAAAGGTACAAAGGTACGTACTTAGTAACCTAGAGGTAACCGGGTAATCCTATAGAATGTACCTTTTTTTAAAATAAAGACATTATATCCGGATGGTAACTATGTCGGGAAATGGTAATAATGTCAGCCTAGAGTTTAACTTACTCTTATTACGAGGCAGACACTATGTCCAGTCATAGAAAGGGTTGCTGACATAGTGTTAATAGACCCCCCCCTCCCTGTATGGTACATACATACATACATACATACATACATACATACATACATACATACATACATACATACATACATACATACATATATACCTACATCCATCCGTACATACATACATACATACAGCACCCACTCGCGGGTCGATTCTTGGCTTAGGTACAGGTAGCCGTAAGATGGGTGGTCCGTAGCTGCATACGCACGCTGGTTTAGCCCTCCTATCGTTCCTAGCACGCAGCGGGGGCCGGTTCGCATGCGGGCGAAACAGCGCCAGACATGCTTTGGAAGAACACGCCATGCTGAAGGCGTGCAGATTTGTCTGTACATATCTCTGAGGCAGGCAGTGTGTGAATGTGTGAATGGGATCGGCAATACGGTGGACAACGCAGCCGAGTTGAGGACGGGAAGAGAGAAGAATGGGGGACCTCCTCAATGAACAACGGCATGGGTATAAGGCGAGGAGACGGCGTCGCATCCGTCTCCAATCGAACATTCTTCCCTTCTGGATTCCTCGCGAGAGCCAATGGGAATGCCGTCCCGGTCTGTCTCACCGACAGCTTCTCCCCTTGTCCTCCCACCCGTTGAGAGCTGGCCCTGGTCCTGGTCCTGGTCCTACGATAGCTTGATATAGCTCGAGACGACGGCCTCGGGGACAGATAGCTTCACGATCCGCGCCATCCCTGGCGCCCACCCTAGCCTCAAGAGGCCTAGCAGAGCGGTGAACGACTCTCGCCTGTCGAATCAGGTCTCGATCAATTCGCCTTCTCTTGTCACGAAACCGCCTTCACCTAACGGTACATGACTACATGTATACTTACATAGGTACATATCAGGTAGGACGTTGTACCTGGGCAGGGACGTAGGGTAGGTACCAGATATGCATTCATCTTTCCCCTGGATGGCGAGAGAGTGCATGCGACAGTGAGGTAAGATTGGGACACACACACACAGAAAGATAAGGAGGCAATCCTTCCAGCTCCTATATGCATTTATGGCACGGAGAATATCCCTCACCCACCCTCCCCGAGCCCACCAGACAGGCGCCGGCGGGTGACGCGTAAGAGAAGGCAAAGGCGTGCCTATTACCGCGAGTCCTTACTGCTGCGTAGTGCGTCGTAAATACCGACCTGTCGGAGTTTCTACGAGTCTCTTCTCGCGTCCGCTAGGATCGTCGGCGCGCCTAGCATCGTAGATTGGCCCAAGCTCACGGCCCGCCTGCCTGGCGCTGTGGAATGCTTACCCTCTATATGTAGGCGACCCTCTTGGCGGTTGCGCGGCTTGTTACTTATTAGTATTCATACTCCATCCCGCACGCGACTGAGCTGGTGCCAGCATCGCATCTGCGTGTATGTACGGATTCCTTCGCCCAGCTCGCCGCCGGCGCCGCCGTTAAATCCGCGGCATCGCCAAGCACCAGCGCCTTGACTCACCCTGGGATTTGCCATCCTCTTGATTGGACAATCCGCCGAAATCTAGCCCCGCCTCCGCGATCGGATCTCTTGACATAGGCAAACTCTCGATCGACTACGACTATGATACGGCCAACGTCTGGAGGCGAGTGGCAAGATGGCCGGAACTTGGGTTTGTGTCATAAGGAGTCGCGGCTGGTGTGCCAAGTAGGCATAGCTCTTCTGCTGCACTCCTCCCGTCTCCCGCCTCTCGCCTCACTTCGGTGCGTCTGGGCATAGTTAAGAAGAGACGCACGTCGCAAACGCGCTAAGCTCGCTATCGTCTCGCGAAGACTTGTCACATTTACTCTTCTCACTGATGTCAGTGGCGACGTGACGATGGCATCGGGATTGCCTTCCCACTACTGGCAACTGGATTATGAGGCGCAACCGCACGAGCCGAGAAAGATGGAGAGCAGGTAAACCCGCATGTTCGTAGCCACCGCGGTATCCCTCCAGTAGGCGTTATCACCCCTAATCCGCGCCGTCAGTCTAGGTACTGACTCGTATTATTATCGCTGGAAACAATCAAGAAACTAGAGCTTCCCTACGCCCACTACCCCTCCGAGCACGCTGGAATTTTTAGAGAGGTTTGTTGATACTATCGTAGATTAGGGGCTCGCTGGGTGTCATCACGGACGACTTATAAACTGCCTATGATCTACCTAGGTATGTCTATATGCATGGGTTTCACCGACCCTGGATGTTCATTAAGCAAAAAACCCCTCACTGCCTCCTGGTGCCCATGTCTGTTGAGCAGCCGTAAGTGAATAAGTAGCTTCTAACTGTGCCTAGCATCGCTGATACGGTTCGTGCTGTCGCACCCATGTAGCGTGAAGATATATCGCTAGGATGCTTACTGTGCTTTCCTGGTAGGTATCATCCTCCTGACGAGCGATCACGTACTCAATAGGATTATGCAACTCTGTATGGATGGAGGAGGTGAGAACCCATGCGTATATAAGTGCCTCTCGGCCCTCCATCCCGGATTCCCTATCTTGAGACGCCCGAGCCGACTCCGCTTAGTCTACATAAGTAATACGCTGCGGCTGGGTATGCGGATATAGCTACATCTGATAATCAAAAAGAGATCGTATTGGAACCGGTGGGGACTGACCCCTTCGAATCAAGATACAACTGCTGATGCAATGCGGCTACCATCAATCATGACGTTTCTACCTATCGTAAGTCGTAACGCTCCGTCTCCCATGCCAGAGTCTTTTTTTTTTTTTACCTGCGTACCCAAGATAACAGATTACTCTTTACCTCTGTGTGTATGTATATATATACATATATACCCGCTTATCTCTGTCATAGTAGGGTGCTCTACAAGATATCACCGCGTATAAAAACGTGAATCATCTGCCGTTCTCGATGTTGGGGGCCCTCGCATACGTAGTAGCTACCGGGGCCGTCGGGGTCGCCTGGTCCCACCTGAGGAAGTCGGAGGCCCTGTGCTGGACGCGGGGGCGGGGCGGCGGGGCCGGCTTGCCGTCCTGCTTGGCGGAGGAGCCGCGGACGCGCTGGATGTTGTTGGTCCAGTTCTGGTCGACGAGGAGGAAGGCGAGGATGCTGATGGGGATGGCGATGCAGAAGTAGACCCAGTAGGTCTGCGCCTGGGAGGCGACGTTGTCCGTCATGCTGAAGAAGCTGGACACGAAGCTCAGCGGCGCGAAGATGACGGCCAGGTACGTCAGCCGCCCGAGCGCCTTGTTCTGCTCGATCGCGCGCCGGCTCTCCTCGATCGCCGTCACCGCCGTCGCCACCGCCGCGATGCGCTCCGCCCGCGACAGCAGCTCCTCGATGTGCCGCGCCACGATCGCGTAGTCCCGGCGCAGCTGCTCGACGCTGTCGCGCGGGCCGCGGGCCGCCCCAGCCGCCCCCGCCGCCGCGTCGGGGAACAGCTTCTCGCGCGCGTCGGCCACCATGGCCCGGTACAGCGGCAGCCGCCGCCGCCACGTGTGCAGCTTCTCGAGCGAGGTGTTGAAGTTGGTCGACGCGCGCCGGAAGTCGGGCTTCTCGATCTCCCACTCGATCTGGCTCAGCCGCGCGGTGATGTACCGCGTCAGCGTCAGCCACTCGGCGCATATGATCTGCAGCATCCGGAACGCCATCGCCCGGGGGCTCTCCCGGATCGCGTCGATGTCGCCCGCCTCCGTTTTCTGGATCCAGAACAGGAGGTCGTCGAAGAGCGACGTTCCGGGCGCCCGGTCGTACTCTCCCTCGTGCTCCGGGAACGGGCACGGAGAGTTCCGGAAGGGCCGATAGCCGCGCCACAGCGGGTAGCCCTGGGTTATCGAGGGGTCGATGAGCAGGACGCCTGGCGTCGTCGTCAGCGCCGTGCACATACATACGGGCGATCACGACGGGAGAGGACTCACCGGTGCCTTTGCGGGGGCTGTCGTCCGGCGCAATCCACAGCGACGCCTTGCTTCTTACCAGGGCCACTATCGCCGAGTCTTCGTCGAATAAGGACCTGTGCTCGGTATCGAGGTCGAGCCGTCGGAGGACGTTGAAACGCCCGGCCTGCCGGTTCGCGGTTTCGACGCTCTGCTTATCTTTGAAGTACCGCGGCTGCGTATAGATGAGGCGGAAATATGGCCGGTTTCTCGATACCATGTCGAGATCGGGTAGCTCAACCCACGGGTCGCGGGTGTTGTACCACAAGTAATCGTTGATGTGTTCGCGGAAGAAGAGAGGATCGATGTTGAGCTTGTAGCCGAGGCACTCGATCACGTCCCGCGAGAGGTCCTCGACGATATAGAGCCGAGTGGCGCCCGGGGATAGGGGCCGGTCCAGATCGGACTGCAGCTTCTCCGGATCCTCGATGAGTTCCGTAACCGGGTTTGGCTGGCTCGGGGCGAAATCGATAGCTGCAACCTTGGTACGGCGAGCCCTCTCGGCGCGGATCTGGTGCAGGTCGTCGCACGACTTGATAAGCTGCCATTTGTTGGGCGACGTCGTCACCTCCATCCACTGCGCGAGGTGGCGGAGATGGGGCCACGCACTAGAAGCCTTTATGATGTGGTTGAGATACGGCATCTTTTCCCTTAAAACAAGCTAATCAGCCATCGTTGCCGGCGTCTCCTATTCGGCGGCGAGACATACAAGTCGATCCCCTCCAGCCATTTCCGCTCCCTTTCGAGCCATGTGCCACTATACACATCTCCGTTGTCATAATCATTGTAGTCTCCTCCCAGCCTCCGGTCCGGGATCAGCTCGTTACCGGCGATGCTCTCCGTCTCGTGCCCGCCAACCGGGTTGCTCTCGCCAGCCTTGCGGTTGCGCCATCTGAACGATACCATCGCTACCTCCGAGGGAGCTAACGGAACGGAATCAAACAAGTCGCGAGGTCTTTCGACGTAGAAAAGTCTGGGGACATGGAAAAATCGGGAGGGGGGTGGGGGGGATGAAAGAGAGAGAGAGAGAAGGAGGGCGAGGGAGAGAGGAGGAGGGAATAACAACAGAAGTGTAAGAAGAATCGCTACGATTATCACGGGAGCCAGCCTGCCTCTATTTTATGCTGGTTAGCGGGTCTCTAATTGGGAGACCAACTAGCCTGCGCCACACAGATGAAGAGGAAGCCTTTAGTGTCGCATTGCATATCACGACGGGCATGGAGGTTGGATTGACTGGTCGAGGCTGAACCCTCCAGCATGAGCCGTAGTCACCTAGGCATTCTCCCGGGTTTTGATAGAACCATCTGCTCGACGCCTCGATCCGCGCAGTCCACGCAGTGACACAGGGAACGAGTCTGAATGAAATTGATCAAGTTGCGTTGGGAGAATTTTTGGCCAAGCTCAATCCGCTATGATTCGACGCCCCTGCACGAGCATCTCCAGGCCGGCCTAGTTCGACTATGTACATCTTCGTCCAGGGTCCCAAAGAGACGTAGTCTCTTTTGACAGGTCATCTTTTTTTCTTTCATTAATTACGTGCCTCGGCGGCTGCCGCCTTATAGTAACCACCTAATATGTACCAACCTCTTGCAGGTGCACAGTATACTCGGTGCGATTTGCTGCGCGATTGTGACCGGAAAAAAAAGGTGTCGAATTCAGCGGAATGGTATACTGTCCCTGATGCCCGTAACGCCGAGTGCTGTGAACCATCCTCTCCTAAATAGACGACTTACCCTGCCCTGTGGTGCTGCTGACTTCCGACGGCAGCGATCATCGGCGGAGGTTAAAATATATGCTACTCTCTCTTTCTCTCTCGCTCTCCGACAAGCTCTTCATCGCCCATCCGTCGGATCTGCACTATACCGTAGGCGAATAAAAATCTCAACCCTTCCCTCATTCTCCGAACCGGGTCCAAACATGGCAGAGATGGTCACTAATACCTAGTCGGTCTTCCAATGGTTAACCAAGCCGCTATCTGCGTCATCGCTACCTAGGTATAGCTCGACAGCATACAGACCCATTGTTGCGGCGACATTGACCCACCGCCAGGTGTTCCCTCCTGCATCGCCGTGTCGAAGTGTCCAGCTGTCGTCACTGTTGCTAGTAGAGAAATGCTGCAGTAGGAGGCTGGTGTACACAGCGATGAGTATCGATGGCGAGAACCAAGAAAGGATGCCCAGAAGGCGGTTTGCCTCGTCCGAGTCGTCCAGGGAGGGTTCTTGCATGAGGGCCCTAGCACCTGACGCACGAACGGCAGGGATAATACGAGTTGCGCAGTAGAAGACGATGAGTCGGTACACCAGCGAGATCATGACCGAGGGCGCGATGGTCTGAAAGGCGGCGTGGAGGAAGGTCAAGGAGGAATATACCGCGGACGGCAACATCCTGAACAGGTGGAGGAGGGTCGAGTAGCTTGCCATGATAATAGGTGGTAGGGGGGGGAATTCGGGTTGGCTCGCGGCCTGCTCAGCGGCCTGGGCCTGGGCCTCTGGCGATTGCGCATAGTCTGTAAATATCTGGTAGACACACAGGACGACGTAGGAGAAGAGAAGAGAGGACTCGACAGGATTCCCACGACCGGTAAGAATCCCTATAGCGCTTAGAAACGCAGCCGAGGTGACGGTAACGCCGATGAGCGAGGCGTCAACGTTGTTGATAGAGGGGAAGTTGGTTACCCGCCAGAGGAAGTAGAGGGCACTAGCAATGATAGAGGCAGATAGAATCAGGAGAAGGAGCTAGAGACGACGTTAGCAGCTAACCAGGAAAAGAAAGAAGGAAAAAAAGGCCGGGGTAGGGAGGTGGAACAACTCACGATCCAGGTGTCGCTCCGTCCCCTATTCACAAGCCATCTTGAAATTTGGCCTGCCGCCTGGATGACCAAGAGGGTGCAGAAGCCTTCGGCCAACTGGAACACCGGACTCGAGTATCGGAGCGTCTTATCCCAACTGCCGAAAGTGACCGATTCTACTATTCCACCATTGCCAAAGAACCAGTCGGACCAGGTGGTGTGCTTCTGGCTGCCGAGGCCGCCGATCGTCCTCGACACCCAATCGGTGCTGTTCGCGTCGACAGCAAAGCTATTTAGGGACCATATGAGGAGACTGGGAATGACTATCCACTGGGAGGCCTGGAGAAGCTTGGCGACAGACCATCGTATGCGCGAGTTTTCGGGGGTGGCAAGCTTGACGCAGCTGTAGAGGAAGTAGAAGACGAAGAGGGAGAGGCTGTAGGCCAGCCCGCTATCTCGCCCGCCTACATCGAAGGATATGGGTATGGAGAGGACGATGGCTAGAAGGAAGACGGAACTGAAGACGATGCGAAAGAACCACAACATGGGCGCGTCGATTGCGGCTGTTGCCGCGCCTCTCCAGCTCGGCGTCCGGCCGGGGCTTGGAGCTGCGGTGATGCTGTAGGATGACGGTTCGTCGTTGCGGCGTCGGCGTCGGCGTAGATGTTGGTGATGTCGGGAGTTGTCAGTGTCACGATCAAGCCGGGGGGGGGGTAAGTGGGTGGTGGGTGGCCGGTCCAGACGGAACGGCGCGTGACTAGGAGGAGCACAAATTGGCGAGGGCCTCAAGGATGGATTTGGGGATGGCCAACAGGATTTCGTCGCGTCGGAGAGGAGGGATTGATGCGGGCTCTTCGTCGGGGCAGGTTTCCGGACCGTCAGGTTTTTTGATCAAAGGTGGCCGAGCGGCCCTAATAAAAGCTGCCAGCAGGTTTATTTTGTGGTGGGCGAGAGGAATTCGGAACTCGACAGCCCACCGAAGCTGCCACCTGGCTTATCGGTTATCTGCACGTGGCTGACCGTAAATGCCAGATGACAACAGGTTCACATCACTCTTGGTGGTGCGTCGCAGTTGTGTAGGTATGTTGTACCTATCTGGTACCTGCCTCTCAATAGGCATACCTGGATGTACCCGTACACACCTAGGTAGGTAGGTAGGTACCTTAATGTGCCTCCATAGAAATTCCTCACCAGACTCTCTTCTATTCTGCCCCTTTTAGCCTTTTCTCGTTGGGTCTCTCTCTCTCTCTCTCTCTCTCTCTCTCTCTCTCGCCCAACTGAAAAGGGCATGTGCGAATCGGAGGTCGCGTGCGCATATATCGTACGGGTTAAGCACTGCGTGGTCTACGGGCATGTGCCGTCGGATCTGATATACTATACCTGGACATACCTGGGCTCGCTAGGTACCGCTAGCGACAACCTGGGCAACCTGTGCCTCCATACCTACGCAGGCGCTATATCCACTCGTTGCGTCCAGTAAGAAGAACCGAAGAGGCGAAATCCAGCAGCTGAACATTACCCACTTGCTTAGTCCCCGTTAGTTCCCACGCTTAGCACGCCATGTACCCGTAGACTTCCGTGTCAGTACGGAACACCATGTGCTTCATCTATGCAGCTTTTAATACCTGTGAGAGAGGGTAGGAGGTAGGTAGGTAGTCAGCGTTCCCTACTAGTCATGCGGTACACATGCCCAAGTCATATGAAAGTGGATAGTAGGCCGGCTATGCTGATTGCATCCCGTCTAGCGATGGCGCAAGGCACCGGCTGGGCTGGCCACCTACCTACTCACAGTCGCAGGGTGCCCTGCTCCAACTTGGTTGGGAGCTTGATCATTCACCGCCCTTATCACCAACCTGCCTGTGCACTACCCCCCCAAGGGAGGTACCTAGGTACTGTATTGTACCTATACGGAGAAGTAAGAGGCTAGATACCTGTCAACCCACCCGAACCTCACCTACAGATACCTCCTCGCCTGCCCTGCCGCATGTATCTGCACTTTCGGTGCCCCTCTTTACCCATCTGTCGTCATATCGTCCTTCCTTTTCGTGAAATCCTGCTTACATACACGATACTCAGGTTTATACTTCGTGAATCACGCCCGAGTCCGTATGGATTGATAGGCTAGCCACATCCTACCCTGATCGATCACATCTACCTTTGGCTTGCTCCTAATACGCCTATATCTTATCAATCTGTCTAAGGCATCCGCTGGCCGGTAATCCGGCTCCCGGACACGTTCATAACCCTACAAAAACGCAGATGTAGATGGGAGAGCAACGAGGAGTGGGGCCGTCAGAACGTAACAGCACCATTTGCATTGGCACTATGAGTATCTCCCGAGTCCGCACCGCCATCACCAACCATAGTACTACGGATAACGGCGTCATTCTCTATAAGATGCAGCGGATTCTGGGCTGCTCGATAGGGAAGAGTGGAGGGACAGGGTGCAATTTTTGTATGTAGTACCTACCTACAGATTCGAGTTAGTCCACCTTACCTACCTTTGCAGCAACTAAAGGGAAAGGGGGTCCGCAGAGGACAGCAGGCATACATGTGGACAAAAGCGTCGGCATTGCTTAGTAAGATATATATTCCCGTCTTAATGGGATGATAGACGCACATAGTAGGTATACTATAGTCTGCCAGACCACGCGTGTCCGTGGGTCGAATTCGGGCTCTGTTGTGTTTTTGTCTATTACTGAGTTCGTTGAGAGTCGAATTAGAAAGCAGCCTTTACAAATCCAGATTTGTACAGATTCTGGGCCATACTACGTACCTATGTACGCAAAAACTTACATCATTTACATCATTTATCCCAATTTTTGGTTGTTCGCTCCTTAGGGAGGGAGCCAGCGTATTGAGTTTAGAAACGCCAAGGTTGTACCGCACAGGTATACGTTCGACTTTTCTGCAGTTGCTAATACTAATTCACATTTAACCTATATGATAAAAAGTTAGCTATGTAGGTATTGATGAAGAGTTTCGGGGGGTTAGCCCTAAAGCCAGGGAGGTATCCTCGGGTCATCTAGCCGTCTTGAAGGTGATCGAATTGGACGCATCTTAGAGCCAGCTTTTTAGCCCTTTCTTATGGGGCAGCATCCTATTCTTACAGGCGAAAGAGGGCGGATGAAACCGAGGAGATGTTAATCTCTCGATGTGCTAGTGTGTTAGGGTCTTGCGGGCTTCTACATACCTAGGTACGTTGAAGATGGCCTGGCTTAGCTACGGGTTCCCGCGCAGAATACTGGTTAAATATAATAGGCTCGTCCGAAGCTGAGCCCTGCAGCGATGTACTTATTACAGCAATCGTCTAATGGCAGACCGGAAATACCACAGCCAAAACTGCCTACATAGGTAATTATCCCCACTGGTGTTAGTGGACACCGTCTATCCGCATCCCTATCTCTAATAGCTATCCAAAGTTCGGTATCAAGTCGTTCTAGAAGCTTCTTCCATCCCAACGCCTTCTTCCTTCAACGCCCATAGCACGGCCTCTTTGACGTCCCTTGCGATGTGGCGGGGCTGATGCGCAGGGAGCACTTTGGGAATTTTCCTCTCGTGTACGAGACAAAATAAATATCCAGCGAGAACTGTATGACTTGAGATGCGCTCTCTTCGAAGATAAATGTTTGCAAAAGGCTCATGTAGGCACCCACGTGTACTGCATGCTCAACATACCTTTCATTGGGTGGCATTAATCCGCTGTAGACTCTCTTCCGACAAACGGCGTCGGATGACACTTAATATTTCTTGCTTGTCTACTGGCGTATATAATCTACTATCAGCGGAGAAATCGAGGCGAACTTGCTTCAACTGCCCAATTCTTGCTTGACAAGGCGAGTGTATATTTTGGAGGCTGAGATCTCGACAGGAGATCGTCTGTCGATGACTACGTAGCCACCACGTCCTGGTGCTCTATGGCTTCGGGTAGGTCATCCCCATGGGTCGCCAACTCAAGTCATCTTAAGAAAGCAGCTAAGGCCTTCGAGGTCTTCTTCTTCGGGTACGGTACCCGATAATTGGGCGAGACCAGCATGGTAATGAGACAGACTCAAGGGGGAAGGGGGAGGGGGCAGAAGATGAAACAGCATATGGTTATCCCCTCTGATCGTATAGAGACACATAAACGTCTTAAACGAGGATAGGAACAACAACGTCTTGATATACGTACATATATCAGTGTAACAATGAGCTTCGGTCGAGTCGTTGCGAGACTTGAGCGAATTACCCAATTAAGAAATTATTTTCCGGGCCAGCCAATCAAGAAACCGTCAAACCTCTGGTCTGGCGGAGAGAGGCCGGTTCTCGGATTCCCTCCACTGTCGTCGAGAGCAGGACCTTGAGCTGGCTATCCACCAGTTGAAGCCCCCCGCATTTGTTAAGATAGAGCCTATCTATTAGCAGATATATAGGTAGTGGTCTCGTAACCTTGCTCCTTTATTCGATAAGGCCACCCGAAGTGGTGGAGCTTGGCAACACAAGACAAGGGATGTCCCGCCGCCAATGAAGCTAAGGGCACCAACGAAATCCCGCTATGTCTCGTAGGAAAGACAGCCCGAGTTGGACGCCCCAGGTTAAGTTGGTACTTGACATAGCGCAGATAATGCATCGGCACCTCGAATGTGAGCCACAAAAACTTATGGGAGGAAAAAAAGCAACCGAAGTGAGACTCCCCACCACCCACCCATTGGGCAACAGAAACTCGACGTCCACATAAAGTGAAGTTGCCAAGAAAGAAAGAAATAGCAACAATCAAAGAAATGGAAAGCAAATGGGAGGAGAATAGTGATAAACACTAAAAAGGAGACTAAAAGAAAGCAAAAGAGACCAAAATGAAATCGGCAAATCTTAGCCGGGGTAGTTGCGAGGTTCTTGGACAGGTACATAGCTCGCGAGGAAGACAGGTCGAGCCATGTTGAGGTGGAGGATAGCTCGCGGGGGAGACAGGACGAGCTACGACGGAAAGGAGGGGGGCGAGGAAGAATTATCGCCGGCGAGGTCTGCGGACGCTCGTCGATGCCTCTCTATGCTAGGTAAGGAGGAACCCAGATTTTGATCAGAGACCTTGACCATAACTGGCCCTGTCCGAAGATCTGGCCGAAGTTCTCTCCTGGGCCGAGCTGCGGCATCACGAGTTAGTGGGCGGAGGGGATTCAGAACGCCGGGGATTCCTTACGTTCCGGGAGTTCTCCTTGCAGCTACGCAGTCGAAGGCTGACCGCACACCCTGCTAGGGCCGCACCTACAGGTGCTGCGGGAGCAGTTGCGTGCCCTGGTGCCAACCAGGGTTCTACTACTAGGCGAATCCGATTACAGTAACCGTTTACAGGTCTGTCATCGGACATGTCCACTCGTTGAGTGAAGCTACCATATCATATTATATTACAGACATGGGAACATCGTGGGACGATTGCAAAAGCTTGCTTGTTCTGTGAGAAGCTATTCCTCAGCTACGCTTAAGTTTGTATGCCCTGGGTTAGCTAATCGCGGTTAGCTAACCGTAACCTTTCTTCTCCTGGCACAAGGCTGCACATCTCGCCCTATCAGGCAAGCCGGTTTACCTGGAGAGTATGGTGCTGGGCGTTATTGCTCAGGACGTAGCCGGGAATGTGGCTCTGACGGGTATTCGTGTGGTAAGGCGGGACGATTGGGGGGTGCGGAAAGCGAAACCCACGATGATTATCTACCTCCGAAATTGGCCGTTTGTGGGCGGGACGTCTATCGTCCAGGTAGTCGTTGAGGATATTGAAACCTGTGATCGAATAACAACAGAAACAGGAGGAGGTAGTGGTGACGGTGGCTTAGGAGGAGCCTCAGAGCCCACTAAGTAAAGATGAAGGGGGATAGTACTCGATTGCCACAACCCGTACGATTGCCGCGCAATATAAGGGCGCCGGCACGTATTAGAGGTTCATTAAGCAATACGCTTTAGCTTATCATTGTTTTTATAAGTCTTCTAATCCAGTTAAGCACCATATTTAATCGACAAATGCGTGACTTTTGGCGCTGTTTGGTGAGACTAGGGTTGCCCGAGGCAGGTGTTACGTGACAGATGGGCATAGTAAAGTGTGACGTTACTAGTCTTAAGCAACGTATGATGATACAGGTTGCGCGCAGGGGTAGCAAGGGAACGTAGGTAGGAAGAGTACATTGACTGACTATCTAGAAGGAAATCTATGAAAGAGTGCGGAGCGACTCGATATATATAAGAGGGCTTAGCTAGCTGAGGTAAGCTAGGTTGCTGTCCGCTTGGTGGAGCTACCACAGGCATGTGCCTACGTAACATAAAGTATATACTTGTCCTGGCCCGACACTTGGGGCTTAAGTTCGAGGAGAGTATTCGCGCGATGGCGCATATGAGCGCTGCCGGCGATGGTAGGCGGAGGACGGGTCGTAAGGGGCGCGCTCGTGGTCCGAAGTAGGTGACTGGGGGACATGGCCAGGAGGAGCCGGTCGATCGTGTATCTGACTGCCACATGACCGACAATGACACGAAAAGGCTGTACGCTGCGTCTAACGGCACGAAGGCTAGGGCAAAGCAGTATGGCTTCATCGTTCGCCGGTAGACTATTAACCGGAGGTAGATGCAATAGTGGTCGTAGAGCGGCAAGCAGCCTTCCTTCAGCGAGCAATCGTACGCCCTATCAGACAGGTCGGCATCCTCTCGGACACCGACGGAGTCGTCGTCCTATTCAGCGCCAGCACGTCAGCACGGAATTACCTATAGAAGGGATACTCGCAAAATATCAAGACCGCAGATTGGCTGATTTCTTACCTCGATAGACGAGGCGATCATCGAACGGTGCGTCGCGCCATAGGGAGGCGTCTACCCTGCACGACTCTTCTCCGGGGGCGTCTCCATTTTCGAAATGTGTGGAACGTGATGTATCGTGAAACTGACGAGATAAACGAGATGACGGCGAAAGTTGGCGAGATGAGTGAGTCGATGAAAAATAGGACGAAGGAGAGAATCTGGGAGAGAGGGGAGGACTCGAAGAACAAATAGGCCAACTCACGCCGGGACGTACGGGAAGGTAAGGCAGGAGAACCGGCCGCTCCTGCAGCCTTCGCGACGGGCCCAGGCCCTTGCCCCTTGCCCCTTTGCATTCCCCTCACACATGACGTCTACCTTTAGGTACTTCTTCTCTCTTGCTTCCGTGGCCGGAGTGGGAAGCGGTAAAAAAACTCGCCTGCTGCCCGCCGTCCGCTGGCCGTCGGCGTCCTACCCGTCTCCTTAACATCTGCTGCTATCACTGCTGCCTCTGCTCCTGCGTCTCCCGGGCCAGCACGCCGAGAAGGCGCCTCTATATCCCGCCGGGTTCTCGAGCAACCTGATCACCGAAGGCAGTATTTCCTGGACGAGGTAGGCGCACGCGTATGGCGATATGTACCTACGGTAAGGGGGTTATCGCCGCGTAATGAATGCATGAGGTACCTAATGGGTGAACGCATTTTTATGTGCGCACGTATGTAACGGGCAAATATCGGGGACCTTGCTTAGGTAAGGTTGGCAGTGAATCAATCATCCGGATATCTCACACACCCGTCCTCCTTCTCGACACGAATTCTCGATGATGAGGTGTGCCCTGGTCCCCTTGCCGCGAATTCGTCGTTGCGGCCATCACGTGGCTTCGCCATCTCGGGATTAGGTACTTCGTGCCATATGTGCAGTAGGCATGCGTGTGCCAAAAGTGCCGATGCGCGTCATCCGGCGTTAGGCTCTCCGCCAGCGAATGCAGGGGGGGAGGGAAAGGGGGGATTGGTGCGTTCCCGGGACCGGAATCGGAATCGGGATCCGGTGCCGTGGTATGTGGTGCTGGGAAATGCCCGAAGGCCGTTGCAGCGGCTGCCAAGTAAGGAGGAAGAGACGAGAAGGCCTGGGCAGCAAGCGATATGAAATTTATGTACGACGGCCGTCGGGGCGGATTGAAAAATGCTCGTTGGGGAACGTTGTCATCTCGTTCGCCCCGATAGCTCGGTCATCTCCTAGGCAAGCGTTTTTGGGAATATTAGATGCAACCCAGTACGGATCCTTCTTCCTTCTCGCGTTCCCCTTCCACTTAGGGGACGCTATTTTGCCGAAAACGAGGGGGGTCAGCTGCGTCTTGGACAGCCTCAGCCGGGGTTCGTCCATCGCAGGGGTTGGGCCGCTTGGGTTTCTCGAGTTTGAGCACTTCACCATTTTGTCTCCTATCTGGTCTGCTCGGTGTATCCTATCATACATATACAAGGATACATACAAGTCCACCACCCTCCCAACTGTAGGCGCGCCTCCGCCGTGGCCAAAACTTCGTCGGCTCGTTTCAAGCTCCCCCTCCTTCTCCCACTTGAGAAATAGTACTACCAATATAGCTGTGAGATATGTGTATAGAGACGGAGAAAAAAAGCGAGACGTCTGAAAAAAAAAAACAAAGACGTCCAAGGTATCCGTCGATCGTAACTTTAAGGGACTGGGTGTCGTGTCATATCGAGAATGATTGTAAAAAAGCCAGGCCGATGCAGATATGTGACTCCAATCCCCCCATCCTTCTTTCTCCTCCCCTCCCACCTTCTCTCTCTCTCTCTCTCTCTCTCTCTCTCTCTCTCTCTCTCTCTCTCAGGCAAGCGAAGTCCGGTTTCGAGGGCCTCAAGGAGTGTTCCGTGTGCGAGGGGCTGCGAAGTATGCGCCCACAGTAGATAAAAATATGGTTGGTATATATATGCAAATGTTTATTATATAGTGATAGACCCCGTCCGAGTACATGGCCTTTCCCCTCGTAGAATGGCTCGTAGTTGGCGGGTTGAGTCTTCTCAAGCTCACGACAGCGGCTAATGTCTGGCGCGCTGCGGGGTTTTGGCGTTGCCTGGAGGCGGTGGGGTTTCAAAGCCGCTTCGCGTCGTCGAGATGCGTTAGTAAAAAATCGAGCAGCTACATAGAGAGCGCAGAAACTGATGCTATATGCTTCAGAAAGTTCAGTCGCACTGACATTCTCCATGTGTCGAATGGAACGCCGCAAAATCGCTGGCCAAACGCGCTATCCCCTAGGGGGGTCTGTGGGTATGGCCAGATTCGGTTTCGCAGGCGTGGGTTCGGAAAGAGATCAGAAGCAGGCGACTCACAGTATCAGCTGCTTAAGGTTGCGCTGAATGATCATGTCCTGCACCGAACCCATGGTAATCTTGAGCAAGTTTGTGTCGGTCGCGTTGGTGAAGTGTCCGTAGATCTCCTTCTCAGGGTTCCGGTTCAGGGCCCTAAACTTGTCCATGAAATACTTGCTCGCTTGCTTGTAATCGTCCGGCGGGCCCTGGTAATCGACGAAGCCGTGAGACGTTATCGGGCTCGTGGCGATCTTCTCCTTGAAGAGATCCATCTTGTTGAGGAAGAGGATGAGGGCCGACTTGGTGAACCAGTGCGAATTCGCAATGGACTCCCAGAGCATCAGCGCCTCGTTCATTTGGTTCTGCGCAGATGCTTCGTCAGTCTCTTCGTCCTGTGCCACCGCAGGGTCTTGGGGCGGGGAGTCGCCCGACGGGGGTGACTTACGCCGTCTTTGTCTTCGACCAAACACTGATCGTAGCCGCTAATCGCGACTAGGAAGAGGAGGCTATTGACATTCTCGAAGCAGTGGATCCACTTCTTCCGTTCTGACCTCTGGCCGCCCACATCGAACATCCGATACGTCAATTGGCCCAAGTCGAAGATTGTTTCCGTGATGCCCGTCGTTCTTAAACGCGATCGCAACAGATCTTGGTCGGTGGGGACATAGTCGCTCGCCCAGATGCGGTCGACATCTTCGCAAAAGCTTCTCGCGGGATTAGCGAAGGGGAACCTAGGAACCGCCTGATAGCGCTAGACTTACTATGCTAGATTGTCGTGCAGGGCGTATTCGTTGCCTTTTAAGATGGCCTTTTGCACCCCGCCGTCGGCCCACAGGGCCTTGACCGGGCCAAGATAGCTTGGAGGGAGGGAATCGTGCAACGATATTTCGACGTCGACGAGGAGCATCGCTTTGTTTTTCTTTACCAAAAAGACTACGGGTCAGTATCGCGTGCACCGAGAGGGAATGGCCCGTCCCGCAATGGCCGCGTCTCGGATGGGGAAGCGGACGGGAAAGACGGGAACGCGCATCTGTAAGGGTCCAGGTGCGCAGACCACAGGCACGTACCTCGTTCTCCTTGTTCTCGAATTCTATCGAATAGTCGGCCATAACATCGAAAATGACGCGCATCGATTGGACGACGTTGCTGAAGACGACGGGCTTCAATTCCAACTTCTCCGTCTTGGTGAAGCCTTGCGCGTAGATCAACTTCATCTGCTTCAGCACCGTCGACTTGCCCGACTCTCCAGCACCTGTATAGAGCAAAAAGTTCCGAAGGTCAGAGATGCGATACGATGTCTAAGACACGCACCAAGCACCAGCTAGCACTGGAGCGAGAACAAGTCGCGAAGCGTTCGAGTACGTACCTAACAGGAGCAGCTTGACTTCTCTCGCCATGCGCTTCTCATCTTGTCGGATGATCTTGTCGAGCTCTCGCGATCGAGCACTGCCCTGCTCGTTCGACTTTCGACTACCGAAACACATGATGGGCAAGGGGAAGAGAAGGAAGGATGAAAAAGCTACGGTCGGATCGCTCTTAGAGTTGAACTCGCGACGTCCGGGTGCTCATCCGGAGGCGTAGGAGTACGAGTATTGATACGGTACGTGGACGCGTGCGCGCACGTAGATTAAGCCCCAGCAGCGTTGGCGATGATTGCATGCAGGCTTGGCTCGAAGGAAGAGGGCAGGCAAAGAATAAGGATCGGGTGTAAACCTTTTTTTTTTTTCCAAAAAAAAAGTGCAAAGGGCCCGAAAGGAATTCCAAAAATTCAGAGAAGAAATCCGACGGCTATGGACGGAACGGCTTTCGTGATGCGAGGAGAAGCTAGCCTGGGTTCGAACGGAACGATTCGGTGATAGCTGGGGGGGTCGAGCCGACGGCGCTATCCAACTTAAAGAGTAGAGTCCCTACTGACGACTGGGAAGCGGCTTGGTGGTGAGGTTGAAGATGGCGATGGCTCTAATGTTGATGTCGCCTCGAGAGTATGGCCTCTCTTTCTCCTCCCCCTAATGATTCAAGGGAAAGGGAAAAACGATGTCGCCGGGCTGGGCGACCTGGGTCGCTGTCTTTTTTGGTTGTTTCGTGTCCCCGGGGGATGATCAGACTCAAAGGCGGGACCCTGTCAGCTAGCCAGGGTACGGGGGGGGGCTCGAGCGAACTCGAGGTGTGTAAGAAGCGGAGCGGCGACGGCGGCAGGTGGAAGAGAAGGAGGAGGAGGAGAAGAAAAGGAATTTCGGCCTATGGGATTGGGGGTTCTTGTTGGGCAGGCCTCGAGTGATAAATAATGATTCGGCCTGCGGTCAGCGAACGCCCGCCGATTTGTATTTTCTTACTACAACAGCCTGTTCCTCGTTCGCGATTGGGCTGGGTCGAGTGTGTATGTATAGGTAGAGGTAGGAGGAGGTATCGATGTGTGGACGGACAGAAGTACCTATCGTATGGAGGGTATATGTAGGTAGGTAGGTGGTAGGTATGTATGGACGTATGTGGACGGGTGGATGGATGTGTATTGTAGATGGGTATGTGCGTGAGCAGGACCTATGTAAGTAACAATAATAATAATAATACTAGGTTGCGCCTCTTGGCCGGATTAGTACAGGTAATCGTGAGAATAACGGGGGAGGGTGGTGAGAAATTACCAGGTAATAAGAGGAGACGCGAGGGAGAACCTAGAGAGAGGGAGGGCAGGATAGGACGAGATGGTGAAGATGATAACAACAACAACAATATGAGAAGGAGAAAGATAGAATAGAACATACACGCACCCTCGACGATTTTGAAGACGATATGCACTGCGCACCTACTGCACCCGTGGATGCACCTTAGGAGGTAAGGTAGGCCGGGAGGGAGGCAGGGAGGCAGGGAGGTAGGTACCTACCTGTATGCATGCATACATACATGAATTAGGTGCCTACCTACCTACCTACCTTCTCCTATGTAGTGTGTGTGTGTGTGTGGTGTGTGTGCGTGCGGTATGTGTGTGTGCGTACGTACCTTAGGTGGGAGGTGGCATACAAATGCGTCAAACTTATGATTACCGCCGAGTACCTGGGTCCCCTCAAATGGAGGCAGAGAGGTGAGTATAGCATGAGTATACCCTCATTCCATCCGTACTAGCCCTCCCTGGAAGTCGAAGGAGGCTTGCGGGTAATGTTAGGTAGTGGGCCGGCAAAAACGCGAGAATGGCTGAGAGGAGCGAGGAGGATGCTAAGCACACCTTGCCATCCCGCCTCCCTGGCACGTCTTGAAGAAAGGTAGGTAGGCCAGGTTGCTGCGTGGTACCTGACTCGACGAGTTCAAGAGGTTGCGAAAGGTACTAGCTTGGAACGAGCGCCTATTATTTACGCTTCTTTCTTCCCACCCTTCATCTCCCCTCTCCTTATTATTTCTTTCTTTCTTTCTTCCTTTCCTCCCTTGCCTCGCACTCTATCGTAAGTCGGGTTTTTCCTCTGGCATAACTCACGTGTGTCCGCCGGGAATCCTATCCGACAGCTGCAAATTGTAGCCAGATCTTGCGCTGTAACATGTGGGCTTTTGTTCTGTTACGTCTACTACGACTAACCATCTGAGATGACTTTAGATGTGTATGTAGATTGATAGACATGAGCATGGCCCGGGGACGACGGCTTCTCGTTGCTTAGTGCCTACCTACCCCCTCCTACACCCTTCGGCCCCAATGCGTACATCCATTGATAGCGACGCAGCAGGCTCCGCCATACGAGGCTTAAGCGCCTGAGAGGGGGGACGGGGAACAGATGCCAGGCACGTATAGGTACCTCCTACAAGCGTGTACAACCGTAGGTACCTCAAGGTAGGCAGCAACCTAGGAGGTATGTATAATAAGGTACCTACCTCTCTCCTCTACCTAACCTAATTACATTAGGTACCTTAGCTGGTTGGAGCTTCTAAAGGCGGTAAAACACCGACCAGGATGTACAGCTCACATGGGGCTATGGCTATGGCGTACTGACGTAGAGGAGGTAGGCTATAAAGGGGGCATATAAATGTATACCTTAGGTGGGCGGGTACCTTCTAGGTACTTCATATGGGCATGCCGGCGACGGAGATTCCACGTTCGCGGAGAGGTACCTAAGGTGCCTAATAGCGAATATCTTCAATGGGTGCCGTGGTGTGGTACCCAAGGCAGGTATTTGCAGGCAGCTCACACCCGGACTCGGGCGATGAAAATGATACCTCCTAACCGGAGAGGGTGCCGGGTAGATGCCAAGTATCTACCGTCCACCATCCATGCCTTAGTAGGGTTCCCGCTGTCATTGTTCAGGTATGTAGGTACCTACCTCTATCTCCTACTTTAGGCACCTTCCATGTGGGTAACTAAGGTAAGTAGGTACCTGATGTGGGCACCTTGGATACATCCCGCCCTTAGGGGCAACTGCCTACCTACATTAATCAACCATCCTAGACCTAAGAACCCCATTTCAATTTTAGTTGACGGGAATAACCACCCTCGGGCGCCGTGTCTCCCCCTCCTCCTACCTATGTACATGTGTGCTCTTCAACCCGTCTTCTTTGCCTCTCTTTATTTCTTTCAACGCAGCCTCGAGGCTCAACCCCCGGTCTGCAAGCGGATCTGAGGCAATCGTCGACCTTCCTTGTTACCGATTGGCAGAAACGCCCTTATATATATATATATATAAAATACGAAGTCCTGCATCGGTTAGGCGTGACATCGCCGGCGAAGGCCTCAGGCGAATCAAAAGGCAAAAGGGCGGCGCCGTCGAGCTGTTACGCTAGAGCGATACAGAAGGCAAGCCCTCCGCCTGGGGAGGGATCTCTCTTGCTAGGCTGCCCCGCTACCCTCGACGCTGCTGCACATGAATATACGCTGCTGCCGCTGCTATGCATGTAGTCGGAGCACTAAACAGGAAACGCTACCAACATCCCTGTGCGAAGGTGCAGGGATAGGGGAACAGGTGCCGTACGTAGGGGTTCGCCAGCCCGGGGCGCTATCAGTAGGTTGTCAGCTCTTCTAACCTGACCGGAGAATGCTCCTCAGGCTAATTCGACGTGGGCGGCTCGGTTGACGACTCGGCCACTCAAAATGTATGTCGTGCGTACCGGGCCGCGGCCGCGCGAGCATGTACTCTAGGCAGCGAGGCTGTGAACAACAGCTATCCGATGCAACTCTCTGGGTTCCCTCGCGATGAGTGTCACCAGTCGCGATGCGTGTGCGCGGTGGTGGTTGTGCGGTGTCTCGCGGTGCCATGTGCGATGAACCCTTGGAGGTGACATTCTCAGAGCGACCAGGCCGTCATATTGCGACGTCAGCCGTAGATCATGCCGACGACGGAAAGTGGGAAAGAGTGCCTGAGAGGCACAGCTCGGAAGGATATAATAATGTGTGCATGAGAGGGCCCCCCGGCTTGTCGAGGAGCAAGCCGTCGATACTACGATGCTATCGTACACCCAGTGTACGCACCAGCCTACCTCTCTTACTTACCTCCTCCTAAGGCACTACCACCTTATAGGTGTGTGTCGGTAGGTGTACTCACAGGTGCCTAAGCTAGGAGGTGTTAGGTACCTATGTGATATGGGAGGCATACAACATGCGTACATACAACGACAACATGCTGTGTTTCGTATCCTGGACGCGGCATGTAAGGATCTACCTGGTATGTACGTAGGTAGTGGGTGTTTGGTCCCGACTCTTCACTCCCTCTCCTCTTCCTCGTCGGCCTTAATCGAGCCGGTAGGATTTTGTCAATTTCTCCCAGCGCGGGTGGACCCGGTACGTGCACGCTCTCAATTTATCTGCAACTACGCTAAATCGGCAGGGCCTCTCCGCCCCTCCTCCTCGAGAACGCGGCCGGGGCGCTGGCGATTCAAGACTCGTCGACGGGCTCGCTACCGGATCGGCGCTTTTATGAGCCTCTAGATGGCCTTGAGCTTAAGGCGAACGAACCCGCATGCCGTCTTAGAAGGGCGAAAAACGTGGCTAGAGGCGGAGAGGTGGACTAGCGGACACGCGAAACGTGCCTCGTGAGCTCACTAGGTCCGGCTACGAGGCTCGTGTCACCCTTGATTCAGGCCTGTTCGGGCTAATACGTGTGTCTTAACATGTCTACAGTGGACGAGTCTTCTACACGCGCCGCAGGCCGTCCTGGGGTGGTGGTGTCTCGCTCCAGGATGATCATCCATGCTGACGATGCCTATGAGTGCATACCTTATATGTACATACCTACCTCTACCTATGAGTACATGCCTCTACATATCGCGAAGCATGCTCTCGAATACTACCTCCCCTCTTCAACCGGCAAAAGGAGTACCCCATCGCTGGAAGGAAGGATTTAAAGCAGAAGGATTTCGCGGTAGGCTGCCGTCCCCAGGACCTTGCGTTCTTCCTCCCCAAGCCAATCATGATCAAAAGGGCGAAGCCCTTTTTGGTTCCGATACATACAAGGCTTTTATTTGCATCGTGGGGTCTTCCCGCGGTCTTCCCCCCCCTGGTATGTTGTCGTTCTCATCAGGGTTGTTATACGGAGGTCAGGCTCTACGACGACTGAAATCTGGCCCTGGAAGCTCGCTGTCCCAGCTGCCGCGATACACACAGGTCAAGGTTGCAGTGGAACACGTGCCAATGTAGCAGGTTGGCTTTCTGACCTTGCTTTTTTGCCTCACACCCCCAGGGAGACACCGGACCTTACTGGCTGGCCGAGAACCAGAGAGAAACAGGCTGCTCCTAATGTGACCGTCTCATTTTTGCGCGACTTGGAGATTCTGCTGGCATGCCATACGTGAACATCTCACACCGGAAGGACCCAAAAGGTTGATGGAGGCATCAGAGATCCCAAGCCACGTTACCCCATCGACAAATGGGAAGACAGTGCCGTCTCACGCCGAGGGTCACCACTGCGACAGTGTTTTGCGAAGGATTCGGGCCTTGCTGCGTGCTGCGCTACTGGATGCAGACCACCAACCCTACCCGGCGCTTTCATTGGCCGCGTCTGCTGTAGGGTTGCTGAGTGGTATTCCTAGGCGTCGGGTGATGCCGTCGGTACTCTGCTCTTCTTTTTCTCCTTCTTCGTGTCGTCATCACTGATGCGACTGCGCCAGACGCTGGGGAGAGCGACGACGGTCTCGAAGCTTTGGGCACAATGGGCTCCCGACTTGTCCTTATCGCGTCTCCCCTCTGCGCTGACCAGCCTCGATGGCGGCCGTATCGGGCGTTCTATTTCCGGCCGGACCAACCGATGAGGACATCGACAACCAGCGTCGCCACGACAGCCGTTCGCTCGCCACGCCCCGTCTCTGACAGGCAGACGCGGTTATGCGCAGATGTGGCCCCCCAGTCCGTGCGTATTACGACCTTGGAAAGACCTCGAGCGACCATGTGTTTGAGAGAGTGGGAGAAAGGGAGAGAATGTCTAGGGAACTGTGGGGGCTGTCTGACTGACCCCACTGCCGGTGGACAGACATATCTTCTCTCTCGTGGTCGTCTGGATAAGTACCATATATGATATACGTGTATGCTATATTTACATGCAGCGAAGCGGGCATATTGGCCGAGTACGCTACATATACTACATGTCGAATCCTTCGATGCCCAGGCCTACCTACATATGTACTCATACATACCTATACGCACACGCGCACACACACACACCCGCATGCGTACACACCCACACACCCACCTTACGCTCAACGCCCACCTCCTCACCCGCTCGCTTGCTCGCTCACTCCATCCTGGCAGCCACTAAGCCGTTGCACGGAACCGTCGAACCACTCGATGTATTACTTCCCAGCCCATCACCGGGTCGATGGAGATGCCGGCCATTGCAACGCCTCCACGTGACGGGCCGGGGCGACCTAGATACGCCCCTCTCGCCCTCCGTCCTCGCACCGCTTCCGTCGCCCTCCGGCGCGCACGTACAGGCCCTTCGGCGCGCGCTGCCTAACCCGCCTGCCTATACCTAATACTTGCTCGCTTGCTTTCTCTGCGTCCCCTCGAGCGCGGCCTCTCTGCGCAAGAACCGCAGCCACACGCACCCGTCTTCGTCTACCTACGCACGTCTGACACCCACACACCCATCCGTACACACGTGCATGTCAGCAAGTGGCGCTGGCGCGCGAAGGGGGGAGGAGGGGGAGATGGGAGGGGGGGGGGATTGGCTATCGGCTCTATGTAGTTACATGCGTGTGCGATCTCACGAACATGCGCCCTCCCTCCCTGCCCCCCCCTTTCAGGCAAGCAAGCTTCTCGCCACAGCGGCCGGAAACAGCGTCTGCCCGATGGTGGCGTTTCGGGGACACCCACCAGATCAGATCAGCACATGGGCGGCGTGCGTATGCGTGCATGTTGTATTTATATATACGCATTAGGCATGTAGCTATGTGCACGCATGTCATTTTTTCCGGTAGGTACTCCTGGTGAAGGGGAGCACGCGCAGAGAGCGAGGGAGGGAGGGAGTGGGAGAAGAAAATACTGCGTCGCGCTTAAACGCCCAGGTGTGTGTCTCTGCCGTGCACGAGGCTTGTTGTGTGCGCCTTCGCCCCCCCCCTCCCCTCCTCCCTCCCCCTTCCCCGGGGCAAGGCAGGCAGCAAGGCGGCGGGACCAGCCCCAACCCTACCCGCCCGTCTGCCTGTCTGCCTATCTGCCCATACGATCCCCTGGGCCTCGGTGCTCGCGGCAGGCCGTCCGCCCGCCCGATTGCCACGCCGTACCTCCTCCCGCGCGCCCCACGTCTCTCTCTCTGTCTCTGCCTCTCCGCCTCTCCCCCATCATTCCACGTGCCGGACGGAGGGGGAGGACGCTCGTCCGGGGGGGGGGGGGCGCCGCAGCGCGCAAACCCCGTGGCGCGAACCGCGCAGCGGCCGCGGCGCGGATCGAGCCGCCGACAAAGGGAAGGGGAGGGCAGGGACGGGTTCTGCGCCGCGCGGCTTATCGCCGAGAGGGCAAGGGCCGAGAAGGCGCCTCGGGTCGGCGGTTAGTGGGTGGTCAGAGGAAGAGGGGGGGGGAGAGGCTGACGGCTGACGTGATGGATGGGACGGGAGGGACGAGAGCAGAGGTGAGGTGAGGTGAGACCGTCTGGCTGTAAAGAAAAGAAACTTTCAAACAAACAAAAAAAAACACCTCTCCCTCCCTCCCGTGTACAGCTATCTCCCCTCCCGCTCGGCGCCCTCTGCCTGCGCGCGCGCACTCGACCCGGGCGACCGCTGGCTCGCTTGTCCACGCGGCGCCGCCGATGGCGCCGGCCGTGGCGCCGCGTGGGTTGGATCGTGCGTGCGGCCACGTCTCTGCGTCCTGCCGCCCTCGCTGGCGTTCCCGGCTCCCTTACTTGCCTGCCTATCCGAGGGCTGGGCGGGCGGTGTGGGGCGGGCATTCATGCATTGCATGTGTGCGTCCCTCCTCCTATGGCCCCTCGCTTCTCCTTCCCCTCACTTGGCTGCTGACTTGCTCACCCTCTCGGTCTTACTTCTGACTCTGACTCTCTCTCTGACTCCTCCCTTCCGGGGGGGGGGACTGGAAGGGATGGGAGGAGGGGAGGGGAGGGGGGCGTACACGTCTCGCAATCTATCCGTCTCGAGCTATCCGTCCCCTCCACCTCTCTCTCCCCCTCGTGCTTATTCACTTAACCTACCTACCTCTCTCTCTCTCTCTACACCCACCTGCCCAACAGCACACTCCTTCCGCCCGCCCCCCCCTTTCGCCCTCGCCGCACGCAGGTCATCAAACGTGCGAGCTAGCTACCCGCCGCCATTGTCACAGCTCGTCGTCGAGGTGGGGCCGCCGCGGCAGTGAGTCGGTGAAGAGACGGCTCCCCCCGCTGGGCCTGGGTGGCGGGGGGGGCGAGCGAGGGGGCGTGGCCACGCAAGGCACCGCCGCTGAGTTGGCCGGCAGGCCGCGCCGCGCGGGGACCTAGATACGGAGCCTGTCCGCCATCGGCCGGGCAGGTAGGTAGGGCAGAGGGCGCGCGCGCGCGCACGGGATCTCGGGAAGGCGGGCGCTGACAGACGGGCAGACGGGCCCCAGCGCGCGGACGAGAGAGCCTGCGGGCGCGTCCTACCTTACCTGCCGACCCAAGGTTGGCCGACGCGCGCGCGGGGGGGGACAGGCTGGCCGCGCATGCGCGTCGGCGATTCGCCCGCCTAGCCTCCCTCCCTCCCTCCCTCCCCTCCTGCGAGGCGTGCGCGGCATACGTGGTCTGCGTCGGGATATACACGCACATGCACACGTGCTCGCGCGCGCGTCTCGCTCGCAGCATGCGAACGAGCAGGGGCGGCGCCGCGCGAGGAAGAGGGAAGGGGATGGGCGGCGGAAGGGGGCATATCTGGCGCACTGCCGCCGCGTGCTTTCCATCTGCCTGCCTGTCTGTCTGTCTGCCTGTCTGTATGCACGTCGTAGCTCAGCTCATCTCACCCCGTCTCGTCTTATCTCATCCCTGCCCTGCCCTGCCCTGCCCTGTCCGCAGAGGCCAGGCCAGACCGGGCCTGGCTCGCTTCAGCTCGGCAGGGCTATCCGGCTCATCCGAGCACATGCCGGAGGCCTGTCTCTTTCCTCCACCTGTTCGTGTCTATGCCTGGAGCGAAAGGGCTGGGAGAAGGGGAGGTGTGGCGTAGAAGCATAATTCCTCCTCCCCCTCCCCCCTGTCTCCTCGCACTAAGTCGGACCTGCCAGCCTCGCTGCGTTATTAATATCGCATCGTATCGTATCGTATAGCCGCGCCTTTTTTTTTTCTGTCCTGCCGCACTATACCGTCGGACGTGGTACGACCGATGACAGGCTACGGCAGTGCCTCTTCGACACGCCACCGGGGGCGGTGGAGAAAGGGGGTTCATAGATAGGTAAGTGAGAGGTAGGTAGCTAGCTGGGAGGCAGTACCTACTGGGAGGAGGAGGCTGGGCCGCTTCCACGTCATCATCTACCTAGGTAAACGTTTACCGCAGACCCTTAGCCGTAGCCGTCATCGTCGCCATTGCAAGTGGCACTCTAGGTTTAGCTGCCCCATCTGTCTAGGTATCCAGCAAATGTCTGTCCAGCCTACAACGATGTGACGGATGTCGGTCTGTATGTAGGTTCTATCTAGGGAAGGAAAGATAGGAGAGAAGAGCGGTAAGGACGGGAACCGAGGAGGGTTATTCACAGTGTAAAGCAAGGCGATGCGAGGGAGCAACCCGTGTTTAACGCTGGGCATTTCGACATACATGTACCTTCATGGTTAAGCAAGTGGCCGGGCACACCTATAGGCTACCTACTACGAAGCTTCTATAGCCATATGTTCTACGGGTGCGGAACCGCGGGAACGGGGCCTGTGTGGATTCGTGTGTGTGCGTATGTACGTCTATCGTATACGCTTGCGTGTACGACGCGAAATCAATAACCGTCAGGGCACGCATAAGCTTCTTATATTCCCCTCTATTTTCTGTTTCCTCGCGTACCGAGCTTGTCTCTCGACTGTCCCGTTAGACGATAGGTAGAAAAAGAACAGACGCTACCGTGGAGGGAACTAACCCGGTGATACGCCTGCCCCTTATACCTACCATAATATGCGCCGCATGGCAAAAACATGCAAAAACATAAAAGAAAAGGTAGGGAACGCGTGGAGAGATAGATCGTCGAGATCAGCAGCGACAGCTGTGGTGTATTTCTCCTATTCATAGTTCGGGGAGGGGGGCGGCTGAATCCAGAACGAGAATCAAGACATAACATTGCCTCACCCTCTCCACCAGATACTCCCTTTACCATATTACCCTTTGTTGTTATCCTTTCGTATCCGCGCTCGCGCTCCCGCCTCCGCCTCGGCTTATTGCAGCGCCTGGGCGGCGAACGTGGGTAGGACGAAGCTAGCCTTGTGGATCTCGGCGTTGTAGTAGCGGCAGAGCCGGGCCTCTTCCTCGGGGGACCAGGTGCGCAGCGGGGTGCGCACGTTGCGGCCGGCCTCCTTGCAGCAGACCATGAAGCCGATCTGGCCGGACGGGTACGTCGGGATGGTCGTGTACGCGTACTCGGCCACGGGGAAGACCTCACCGCAGTCCTTCTTTAGTTTTGCGATCAGCGGCAAGTGCAGCCACTGGTTCTCGGCTGTGCGTGGTGAGGGTGGCGACACCACGGCGACACCACATACGAATTAGCATGAGGCTCTCCGAGAAATGAGTGATGGAGGTAGAGGTAGGGACGCGGTAAACGGGAGCGGGGACAAGATAAGAGAAGGCAAGGAAAATGAGGGGGGTCGGTGGTGGAGTAGGGGGAGGAGAGGAAAAGGGGGAGGACGGGAGATAAAGGGGCTCGGTCGATCGTTCGATACGCATCGAAGATAAGGGGTCATTAGAACCCAGAGCGCGAGTTGTACGACCGGATCAGCCGGGTTCGGAGGAAGTTGTTTGAGAACAACCAGGCAAGTTTTACGGTGCCTTTTTTTTAATACCCAAGCACACTCCCAAAACCTTTCTGATATAAAGGAGACGTACAACCTTGTGTGGTGATAACGCCGCCAGGTCGCAGAGCACCGTACAGCAGCTGGAAGTAGGACTTCTGGAACAGGCTCTCGGCGGGGCCCTCCGGGTCGGACGAATCGGTGATGATGACGTCGAAGGCATTCTTGTAGTCGTCCAAGAACTTGAAGCCGTCTCCGACGTGCACCTTGACCTTGGGGTGCTTGAAGCCCTCTGCCATGCCGGGCAGATACTGCTTGGATAGGCGAATGACGGCCTGACTCGATTGATCAGCCTATGGTCAGTCTTCTACGCGTTCCCAGAGTGGTTGTTACGTATTATCGGGGGGAGGGGAGGGGGGTACCTCGTCAATGTCGCAGAGGACGGCCTCCTCGAGGCACTCGTGCTTGACGACCTCGCGCAGGACGCCTCCGTCGCCGCCCCCAATTACCAGCACCTTCTTGGGGTCGGGGTGGGAGTTCATGGCTAGGTGAGTGATCATCTCCTGGTAGGAGAACTCGTCGCGCTCGGTGCACTGGATGACGTTGTCGAGGACGAGGACAGTGCCGTAGTCGGTGGACTCGAAAATGAGCACGTCCTGGTACTTGCTCTTCTCGTGGTGCAGCACCTTCTTCACCCTCAGGGTCATAGCCTGACCTATGTAGACGGCGCCGGAGCCACGTTAGAATGCGTGAACCCCTTTTCTCAGGTCCGCCTCTTGTGCTGATATGTTGTACAGGACAACCCAGCTTGCCATCCTCGACTTACCCGGCCACATATCAGAGATCTCTCTGAACCAGCCATCTGCGGCATTCCGTTAGCAATCCTGTAGGGTAGCATGTTGGAGTAGAACTAGAATCACAGCAGCGGACAAGTCGCGGGGACGGTGGGGCAGGGCGACGAGGGGCCAGCTCAGCGCAAATTTGAGGCGTCAGGACAAGAGGGACGGGGAAGGGCAAAGATCGGAGCAAGAGCTTAGTATCGTCAGCTGGATGACGCAGTGAGAGACACAGGCATCCACAGGCGCATATCACTGGAGTGGGCATATATATCGCTAGCCACGCGAGCGACCAGGAACGGGATCTTCACAGCTCCGCCGCTCTGCTCACGCAATATATTGGGCGCGCGACGCGAAGCGGCAAGAAAGATGTCCATTTGTGCCGAGGCATTGTGTGTGTGTGTGTGCATATGTACATGTCGGATATATGAACCCACGGGAGAGGTGGAAACTTACCCTTGATGGTCTCGTGTGTGATCTCTTCAGACATTGTCGGCTGCGTGTAAGACAGACGCTGCTGAAGGCAGGTTGAAAGGAACAGAGAGAAGTGCCCGTCGGTAGGAGCGGGGATGTTTCTCGGACGATGGACCTGGCGAGCGTCTCGTGGTGTGCTTCGGCAATAGTGACGAGAGGATGGGAGGAAGGGGGATGCGAATAGTGAAGGTTGAGATTGTCGAATCCCGTTGGAGCTGGACGACCGAAAGAGCTGCCTTTCCCAAAGCATGGGAAAATTTGTTAGGATGGAGGGGTAAAATCTTTTTTTTCTTCCTTTTTACTCTTCTCTCTCTCTCTCTTTTTTTTTTGCTCGACCTCATACGTGCTGCAGATGCCGAGTACATCGCACCGGCGCAAAGGATACTTGGGTGCGTGGCAAAGACACGCGGTGCGCGCATGTAGCGTTGGCGGGACTTGGAAGTACCTGGCAAACATGGATATCCCTCAACACGATGCGCGATTCTATGACGTAGGGCGGCCAAGCCAGCACCTTAACTCTTAACTTCCCGCCCGGCTCAGGCGCGTAGGTGCCTGGGGGTAGGCACCCATATATATATATATATATATATTTACCTACCAACTACCAACCTACCTAGGGCACTACCTGTACCGTACAGGTAGTGCCCCGGGTTGGTACGGAGAGAGAAACGAGAGGGTACGAATAGCACCAACTTCGGTACGGGCGTGGCACAAGAACACACACCCACAGTCACCCACAGTCATCCCCTATGGCCGTCTGGTCCTGTCGGGACTCGAAAACGAGAAATAAACCCGTCTCTCCGGGTTTGGGTATCCTGGCAAATCTCAGATCGTTCTTCCTATGTACCCGTGCGCATGCCCCCTTTTCGGCTACCTCATTCCTCATGCTGGAAACTGAAAACGAGCATACAATAATACCGTAAATGTACAAACACGAGACGCCCTTCCCTTACTCGAACATCTTCTGCCTGCTCTCTGGTCTCCTCCCTCTCTGGCCCCCCCTACTTCTTGTTCGCACTCTTGTTCGCCTCCAACACCTCCGTCAGCTGTCGTGCGAAGTCCGGCTTCTTCACCTGGAGCACCCACGTCTCCAGGCCCAGACCGCTGTCGCTCGACGCCACGAAGTTGACCGTCTTGTCCTTCGCCTTGTACTCCACGTCCGAAAGCAGCGCCTTGTTCATCGCGATGTGGCCCCGGGGCTCGGCCCGCAACAGGACCCGCACCGTCCCCGTAGACTTGTTTTTCAGCACGCGGAGCGGGCCCACACCTTGTGTCGACCACGGCGACTTCTTCTCCTCCTCCTCGTCGCTGCCCTTCACCACCGGCACGTACTTGATCGCCTTGGCCCGCACCTCGTGCAGCATCACCTCGTCCTCCTCGCCCGGACCGCCGTCCGTAAGCGAGATCTGCTCCTGCGGCCCTTCCTCGCCGTCGCCGTGCTGAGACTGCGGCTCCGGGGTACCGCTCACCGGCGTCGTGCCGATGCTAGAAGGGGCGGGAAACGGCGAACCTAGACGGTTGCGTCAATACCTGATCCGTACCGTCGCTGCTAATGGAGAAAATGCTTACTGGCTCCCGCCGAGAACTCGCCGCCGGTCTGCAGAAACCCGCCGAAACCTCCCGAAGGGGCCGGCGTCGACTTGGATCCGAACAAATTAGGGGTGCCTTGCGGCGTTGCTGACGTGAAGCTGAAGCTCGGCGCCGCGTTTCCTCCGTGGGACGACGCGCCGAAGAGAGTACTATTCCCCTGGCTAGCCGGCGGCGGGTTGGGCGTAGACGGCGCTTGCTGACCAAAACTGAAAGTAAAGCTGGACGACGGAGCCGGTGTTGATGGCTGCTGGCCACCGAACATCGGCGTCGACGGTGCTGCGGATGAAGCGAATGGATTGTTAATCGACTGCCCGTTCCCTCCAGCTGTGAAGGTGAAGCTACTGTCCGAAGACGCCTGGCCAAATGTAAAAGGCGTTGGGTTCCCCGGTGTTGCCGAATTCCCGAACTCAACAGCGGGCCTCTTCCTATCAGGCCCGTCCGTTTGAGGGTGGCTGATACCAGCGCCAGAAAAAATGGGCGTGGAGGGGGCCTGTGGGCTGTGTGTAGCCGGTGTCGCTTGGGCGCCGAATGTGAAAATGGGGGCTGCAGTGGAAGGGGCGTTTCCAAAGATGCTTGACTGGGGGGCTGGAGCGCTATCCTTCTTCTCGCTGGGCGCTGTGTCCCCATTCCTGGAGCCGAACATGCCCGCCGGGGTTGTCGACCCGTTGCCGAAGGGCGGTGTTGCTGTCGAAGAACTGAAAAGCGACTTGGCCGGAGCACCCGAGACAGTCGACCCCTGGCTGAAGCTCTGGCTGAAGTTGATGATGCCGCTGTTCGTCTCGTTGGTCTCCGGCCTAGAAGCACCGAAAGTGAAACTGGCAGAAACCTGCTTGGGGGCGTCAAAGACCGACTTGGTGGTGTCTGGCCCATTGGCAGCCGTCTTATCTGACCCAAAAAGCGACGTGCTCTGAGAAGCGCCGAAGAGGCTAGAGGCGGAAGTATTTCCGTTCGTACCAAACGACGACTGGCTATTATGGCTACTCGTCTTGGGTTCGGCCGCCTTCGGGGCGTTACCACCGAACAGCGTTGTAGGTTGGGGTGTAGCATTTGTGTTCCTCGAGGCGCCGAAGATGGACGCGGGCTGAGGTGCCGATGGTGTCTCTGGGGCTTTTGCTGTAGATGCAGCACTGGCTAACCCCCCCGAGGTCGTAGAGTCTACAGGGCTCTTCCGCTGTTCCTTAGTAGCGGCCAGATCTGTCCCATTTGTAGTCGGAACGCCACCGAACAAGGATTTGGCAATGGTTGGGTTGAATGGGTTCGAAGCGGTAGGAGCAGGCTTCTGTCCCGAGAAAAGCGAGCTCGTGACGCCATTCGACTGAGTCTGAGGCAGATCAGAAGAAGACTTGTTGAAGCTACCAAACAGCGATTGCGCGGTGGGTTGGAATGCTGGGTTGGCGGGGGCGCTGGCCCCAAATAGTGATGGCGGCTTCGCCGTCGACGCATCCTCAGGATTGCTGGATCCCTTAGCCTCTTCCGTGCTGGCCGCCGCGGCTGGTGTTTGAGGGATAGCAGCCGCCGGCTGGCTGAACGATATCGGAGTCGTCGCTGGGTTGAAGGTGTAGTCGCCTGGCTGTTTGGCAGGTGTCTTACTCTTCTGCTCCTTTTCAGCTGCAGGCTCCGGCTGCTTGACTGGGGAAAGGGATCTCTGCTCTTCCGAGTCAGGGGTAGCCCGAAGAGGCTGTCCATTGGTCCCCATCTGAACTCGTCCGAATAGACCCCCCTTAGAGGTAAGATCGGCAGGCTTAGGCTTGGTTAGGCTGCCGAACAGGCTCGGCATCTCGGTTGGTTTGCTAGTAGAGTATAGAGCAGGCGGTTTCTGCGCCGTGGGGGTATCGGTATTAGTAGCAGCAGCGGGAACATCGGGTTCCTTATTCGGCGCCGGCTCCTGGCCGTCTGCTTCCTCTTCGGACTCAGAGTCGGTGTCTCCATCTTCAGCGTTGTCATTCTCGTTGCTGCTACTGTTTGCGGAGCTCTCCGAGAGATAGCTGAAAATTCCGGTCGTCGTACTCGGGACCGATCCGATCTTGTGGCTAGAGAGTATGGACCCGTTAGAATCCACTCCTGCCTCGCCATCGGCAGGCTTAAGTCCGTTTGTAGGTGCTGCGAATGGGTTCCACTTGTTGGGCAGATTCGAGTTCTGCGAATCGCTGAATTTTTGAGACCCGAAGGGCGTTAAGGGGGCTCGCTTTAGAGGCGGGAGACTACCGCCCGACGACGCCTTGTCGAGGATGCTCTCAAACTTGGACTTTGCGGGGGTAGGTTTTTGCAGTTTGTTGGGTTGGTTCTCGTCAGGCTCGTCAGTTTCCTCGACCTTGCGTTTGCTTTTCTTAAAAGGAGCAGGGCCGGTGAGCGCATTCTCAGCCGGCTCTTTAACATTGCGACGCTTGTTCTGGTTGGCGGTCGACGCCATCAGGGCGTTATCCTTTGGCGCCAAATCCTCCTCGGCCTTACGCTTCGTCGATACCGTGTTAGGGGCAGCGGTGCGACGGCTAGGCGGGATCGGGGTCTCCGATGGAGCGCTCGTTCGTTCCGTCTCCGGATCTGGTAGACCGTGAGCGGCTCGCCATCTCTTGAGCACCTCCTCGGACGGCTTCACGTTCTTGAATTCGTACAGGCCGTACCGCAGCATAATCATGCCTCTGCTCTTCTCGTATTCCTTTGCAAAGTTCATGATGTTCAGCTTCCAGTCTTTCCTAACGAATATCTCATCGGCGGCATACTTCAGCCTGCGCAAATCTAGAACACAGAAGAACTGCCGCCGCTGGAGGTCATCGAAGTCTGGAGGGCATTTGTGGGCGAGAAACTGGTCGGCGTAGATGGTGCCGGTGCGATTGGGATCGTCGGGGACCTGCTTCGACAGGGCCTCGCCCGAGAGGTCGGGATCTGGGGAAGGAATCCTCATCTTGAAGGGTTCCGTCGAAGGTATGCTAGACATGCCTCCATGCGAGATCTTGTGGGCAAATTTGCGACCGCTGGGGGTTGCTTTGGTGACAGCGGCCGGGAGATTGGGGGCGAACTTGATGGTGCGACCGGTCTGGGGGGTGGAAGTACGGAAGAGGTCGCGACCATAGGTAGAATTTGCGGAGACCTTGCTTGTCGGATGCGCAGAGCGCACAGCAGAAGGTCGATTCATGGGGACGAGCGAGGACCGAAATCTGTTTGCCGAAGCAGATCGGAACGGCGTCGAGCCCTGCTCACCCGGTGGCGGGCGAGACTTGACCGGAGTACTCAAACTCATCGTGACGTGATGTGTTATTTAGATTCGGGTTTCCCTGATGACGCGTAGCCTACGAAAGTATAGCCTAAGAGGGGGGGCGGAGAGGGGGTGTTGTTGATGATATGGAGGACAACGATGGTGGTTGTGATGTTGACAGACGACGCGTCGAGAGGGTGAGGTCAGGCTAAGGGGAGGAGATGGAGTCGCGACCACTTGGAGACGGTAAGTCGACAGGGCGGAGCGCGACGGGGATAGGGTTAAGATGCCAAGAGAGAAAAAAAATGAAGAAAAAGTGAAGGAGGCTAAGGCAGCCGAAGCGGCCAATCTCAAGAGGCTCGGATAGGCGCTGGCATTCAGTGGCTGCGATGGGTGAAGAGGAAGGGAAATAAAAGACTTTTCGACGATGACAGACTATCCCGAGCACCCTTGACGACAGGGAGGTATTGTTTTTTTTTCTTCTTCCGACTAGGATGGAGAGAGTGAAGGAAATGAATCGGGGGTGTGAGTGAGTTGAGGTGAGTGAGTTGAGTGGTGTTATTGTTTTGGGGGCTTGTGGACAGCTAAAAAGCCGGAAAAAAACAAGGGCGGGAAGTGGACGAAGGTTTTGGTAGGGAGGTACATTCATCTGAAGCCAGATGGCCATGGGCTTGTACCTAAGTACCCATGCATGTATCGGCCTCTGAATTGGCCGCGTTGGCGACGCGCAGGAGGGAGGGGAGGGACCTAAGGGTGGGTGGGTGCAGGTAAGTTAGGTACCTATACCTGTAGGTACCTTAGATACTTACATCCGAAAAGTAGAATGCTATGTCGCGTCCTTTCCGGAGGGCAACCAGATGTACCTGGCTAACACCAGGCAGTATTGGGGGGGCGTGCCGGGAGAGGTCTGGTACCTCCGCCACGCGCCCGTCCAGGCATCGAGGCGTGGACCCGCACGACCTCTGGGCGCCGAAAACAGATGTCATTGGGGAGGGACAAATGGAGGGTGAACCTGTGTGTATGTACATGTGTGCCTACGAACGTTAGGTCAGGTACCTATGGTAAGGCAAATGCGCCCTCCTGACTAAAGGTCCCCATTCCTACTCCCACTCCCGCTCCCACTCCTACTCCTACTCTTACTCTTACTACAGGTATTGGATGCCTAGGAGCGATAGCTTCATGCCCGTCCAGCCATACATAGTCCCAACTGCTTATCGGGATTCCGCAGCAAGCAGGCGGGAAGGGAGGGGCACCAGCTGAGTGGTCCAGCGTTCCCGACCGAGTGTCCCAACCGAGTATCCCGCCCAACCGCATTCCAGCCATCCCGACTCAACCTCCACAAGAAAAAAAAGAGGCGAAATGACAGATGCTTCCCGAGAATCTCGCGGCCTGAGGCGTAGCATCCGCGCGTATGCGCGCATATCTCTACATGCGCGTCTCCCACTAAGCATGGCCCCTGCTGGCAACTACTGATCCGGTCGCCGGATGTAAAACACACAGTGGAGAACGCATACGAGCGGGACGGAAACGAGCAAAAAGGGACGCCTCCTATGTATTCCGCGGTGCCGATTACTGTTACAGTATTTAAACAGAGAAGTTAATTAACGCCCGCGCATCCGTCGCCATTCGCCGCCGTGAATCCCGCGGGGTCGCTCCAAGTCCTCAACAATCAACAACGGCAAGCCCCCCTTCATAGCTTAGCCTTCGTCTGCGCTTTCTGCAGGATAGGCTGCATCTTAGTCGCCTTCATCACGTCGCCCTTGACCTTGAGTTTCCCCGACATAAATAATCGTTGGGCGTTGGCCTGGCCGGCCACGAGCTTGCCGAAGTCCTCGTCCGAGAGCGATAGTGTAACTGCAGATGAGAGCGTCGTTAGCCAACCGGACCGTGCCAACGGAGACGGAGAGTCAGTAATCCCATGCACGTGTAGATGAGCATCATGCTATATCGCGCTCCGAGTGAGAAACAGGGGGTGGATGGGGGAGAGAAAGGGGCCATGTATTACCGGTTGGCTTGCTTCCGAGGCCGGCGCCAACAGTGCCCTTCTCCTTCAGATCGATATGCCAACTCTCGGTCTCCCCCGCCGCGTTCTTCAAGGTGAACGCAAATACGGCGTTGCCTTGCTTGATGGCGTCTTGCCGGTCGGCTTCGCTCGACTGCAGGGAGTCGTTGATGGCATCGAAGGCAGCTGACGCGGGAAACTTGTCTGCGAACGGGTCAGTGTCCGGCAGGGCAACTGGGTGAGCGGCGACGGTGGATACGCCAGCCAGGGTGTGCGCGTACCGTTCTTGAGACCCATTGCGAAGATGGTACTTAGCTGGACCGAGAGCTGGCCTGTGTGGGAGACGTCGTGGCAGGCGATTGATTCGGCGTGGCAGTGGCGCGTCGAGATAGGAGCGATCGTGGAGGAGGGTTCGAAATAAGCAAAGAGAGAGAAAGGAGGCGAGAAGCTGGACAGCAGGCTGCCGAAGCTGACGGCGACAGAGTAATGTACAACAATGACGCTGGTTCGTCGGCCCTCGCACATGTGAATCGAACCTCGGCCATTACCCAATCCGTCGGCCGTTCACGTGCCCAAACGAGAGTACTCCGTACCCAATGTCGGCGCCTTGGCTGGTACCTGAGGCCGCTACCAGCCACGAGGCTGCGTGGCTAGTGCCCACGTGGATGGCTGTGGCTCGGGAGCGATCGAGGGTAGCGAGGTACCTAATCTACGGACCACACCGTGTGCGATCTATCATGTAAGACAATCCCACCCATCCACCATCCCGTCCACATTATATTCCATCCCATCCACATCCGGCCCCTCCCCCTTCTCCTCTTCTCGTTACCCCGGACTCACATGTGATGAGAGCAGGCCTGGCATTGCGTACCACACCGGCTGACAAATCTGCCGAATGGAGTTGTTGCTCTGAGCCCAGACTGCGTACGACATATCGTAGGATGCATATCCGTACACCTACATCGAAGCTTTACTCCTGTCAGCCTAGCTCACGAAGCGATGTCCCACGCAGAACCCCAGAGCTTCTCCTCAACGGCCCATCTGATCTCCTGATCTACTCTCTATCTTGCTCTTTTATCCCAAAGCTTATTTCCGGCCTTACTCACCGGTCTCAGGCGCCGCCCCTCGCCATGGGCTCCGATGGCGATTGAGCGCTGCCAAGAAACAGTGTGCTGGTCATAACCACTGGACCTTGGCGTGGGACTGCGGAGGACGGTTTTGGGGGGGACTATTTTTTTTAACAGGGTCGTTGATGAGCTACTGCGACTAGCCCCATCCATGTATCGACTCGACCCAGGGATCCCTACATTCACCCATCCTCCGTCCTATCTGTAAGCGAGAATCACAAAACGTGTGTGCGTGCGTGTATATACGGTCTATGCGAGTGTACTTTGCGTGTGTGCGTGCGTGTATATACGGTCTATGCGAGTGTACTTTGCGTGTGTGCGTGAGAGAGAGAGAGAAAGAAAGAGGGAGCATTCACTTTTGCAAATTTAGCAAAAACCACCACGGGGAATAGGGGATTTATGGGATTTGAACCTCGTCTTTCGAAGTAATACGATCGTCCGAGCATGACGTAAAATCAATAACACAAGTATCGCAGAGGTTTCGTCAGCACGACCTTGTCGGCAGTCTCGAGCATCAACTACGACCCGTCCCTAGTCACCGAACTGCCGAGGACTGGTCTCGTCGCCGATTAGTTGTCAATATTCCCTCTGCTCCTATCACCGACATCGTCTTCGCCTCGACAATTTTATTTCTCACTCTTTTTTTTCTCTCTCGCTCTGAGGACTCGGTGCCTCTGCGGAGGTGTGCGTTGACCCGACTAGCTCTTCAGAAGCCAAGAGGGAGAGAGAAAAAAGCCAGCTCGGGGTCTCATCCGGTCACTCGGGATTTGAGTGCCAACAACCCCGCTTCTAATTGGCGCGTAGGGGATTGCGCATCGCTAAATTGCACGATATCGCTGCGGCCAACCTGAACGGTCAACGTATCTCTAAGGTACCCAGGCAGCCCCGGGGACCTACGCAGCCGTGAAGACGCCCCAGCTTGACCTACCCGCCCGTCGAATCAACGCAGCGCGTCGTATGATGGTTGATTCGAGAATTGAATAGCCCTGGCTAGCTCGTCTGTCCCGTTATCGACCCGGACTGGATAATATACCCCCCTCCCATCTGTCTCTCCGTGCGCTTGTGCCGCCGGGCCACTTCTCCAGCCTCGTCCTTGCAAAGAAGTCAAAACCCGCGTCTAAAATGCAAGGCTTAAACCCCGATGGTATAGTCTCGAACTAAGACTTGGACGATTTCAACCTAGCACGAACGATGGAGTCCGTCCGACGAGCGCAGGGGTGCTGGACTTGCAAACGTAAGTTTGTCGTTGATATACGGTGATGATGCGGAGGAGGGTGAGGGATGCTGAGGGAGGATGACAATGGGGATGATATAACATCAGCATTCTGCGCGACGAGTTTACTAAGGCTTCTCCGAAGGACGTAAGATCGGATGTGACCGACACTACCCAGCCTGTGACAACTGTCTTCGCACCGGAAGAGAGTGTTTGGGCTACGGAATCCGCCTCGCCTGGCCCGACCAGCCGGATGGCAGACGCAGACTCAGTCGCCTCCCGGACCACACGATCCACCACCACGAAATCGACTCGGCCTACTACGGGAAGCAATTTTTGAACGTGACTTACTCAGATTTGGCCGTGGCCAGGAAGGGCGTTTCGCCGATTGGCCTGTCCCTCATCCGCTGTCAGCCGCGACCGTCACGAACCGTGCCCATTTTTCCGAATTTCCACGAAAAGGAATCGCATCTACTCGGCTACTGTAAGAACAGACCCTATCCTCGCGCCAAGCGTCGGAAGAGCTGCTTACACGCGCACGCGCACCAGATAAGACGAGGCTCTCCAGCATGATATCCACAATTGACGTCCACAACGGATTCCGCGATGATCTGCTGCCCATGGCGCTCTCAACCCACGGCGCTACGTCAGACGGTCTGCGAAATGCCATCCTAGCTCTGTCGGCTTTCCATCTCTGGGGCGCCGAGCACGCTCTATCGTACAAAGCGGAGGCGCTGCGATCCTTCCGTTCGTCGATAGGGCGCGACTCTCCCGGCATCACGGAGACGCAGCTGGCGACGTCTATGATGCTCTGCGTCTACAACGTGAGACAATTCCACCGGACGGACCCTCCCCCCACATACCTCAGCCCGCTAACGATCAATCAGGTCTTCGATGAGACCGAGGGGAATTGGGGTCTGCACCTGGCAGGCGCCCAGGTCATTCTCCGCGAACTCGCCGAGATCCACGGAGGCCAATTGCGATATGGCTTCTTGTATACGTGGTTCCTCTACCACGAAATTCTAGGCAGCTTTAGCCAGCCTCTGCTATACGGGCCCGAAGGCCCGGCATCTCTCAAGCTCCTCCACGACACAGCTTTCGACAAGTCTCAAGTACGGCCCCCTCCCCTCCCCTCCCCTCCCCTCCCCTCACCCAACGGACCGACTGCTCTTATAAGGATGGCCGTAGCTGACGTTGGCCTGCAGATTATAGGGTCCCTCGGGTGTTCCGTGGAAGTGATGGAAATTATCAGCTATGCGAACGGGCTGCGCGCCGCAGAACTCCGGGGCGTTCCCGCCGGCCTCTCTCCGGAGGAACGAGCCCAAAAAGCCGACGAATGGCACATGATTCAGAACAGAATTACCAAGCTCGAGCAGCATCTTCATCCCGCGGACGCGAGTATCCTAGCCCCGAGGGAACGGACTAGGATCTATACGACCGCCGAGCTCTATCGGATCGCTGCTCTCCTTTACTTGCTGAGGACGGGTGAGAGTGCCCAGAATCAAGACCTTCGGTCGATGTATCTAGACGAAGCGTTCAAGGCTCTAGGTCGCCTCGAGGTCTGCACGAGTCCTTGGCCACTTTTCGTTATAGCGTGCGAGACCGAGTCCGACCATCAGAGGATAATGATCCTCCAAACGCTGGACCGGATGGACGATACCCGGCACATCGGCAACGTTTTCGTTCTAAGAGGTATAATCGAATCATTTTGGAAACAACAGGACCTTCAGGCGGATAGCGGCCGCAACACTAATATCAAATGGTGGAACGTCGTCAACCTAAACATCCCTGCGCCCTGGTGTATCTAAGACTGTCGCCGCCGCCATCACCATCTAACTCCGACTCCCGCTTCCCACACGCCACATGTACATCGCCGTATCGCGGTCTGCCGACAGCCGCAAACTACTTTGCCATTTTCTTCACGTGTTCATCCTTAGTGGGGTTGACGAGCAGGCTGAGCAAATCCGGCCTTGCGTAATGACCGACGACGTCGATGAATGCTTTCGGGTAGTCGATGTCCCGCAAGTCGACATCCGCTGTCAGGATACCTTCCTCGCCGGCGTCGATGGGTTCACAGAGCGGCTTGCCGTCGGGCCCGAAGATCATGGAGAACCCACCGCCAGGCTTCAGAGAGAGAGAGAGGTGGTTGTGTTAGTAAAAAAAAAAAAAGAAGAATTTGGGGGAGGGGGTAAGGGGGGTTGAAGATGCAGAGCGAAAATCCGAAGACCTCACCGTCTTTGTTACAGGATTACCGGAAAGGTTATTCTTCTCCAAGTTCTTCTCGGTTAGGATTTGCGACGCAACCAGGACGAAGCACTGCCCTTCTATGGCCATGAACTGACTGGCTCGGTAGCTCGCTTCACCTGTTTCGTGGTATAGCCACTTTATTTTTGCAGGGTCGGGCATCTCAAATTCTGCGGGCCAGCTACACGTACCACAGTCAGCTAGGGACAAAGAGGAGGGTACGGGAGAAGATATATATCTCTTAGGGGCGAAGGAATCTTTTTTAGGGGGGTGGGGGGGATGGACCTAGCGACGTGTATTTGAACTCCCTGCGAATACTCATAGTAACGAAGCAAAGGTTGCAGATGTTCCCAGCAGTTCAAGCCGCCGATCTTGCCAAACTGTGACGGCACGACGCACTTGAGCGACTCGGCCTGACCCTCGCCCCAGATCGTGCGTTCTACATGGGTAGGTTTTATCTTTCGTCGGTGATGGACTATCTCTCCGGCCGGAGAGATGAAGGACTGGGCCATGTAAAGGCTCGCGCCGTCTCGCTCGCTGTATCCGAGGACCACAAACATGCCTGCCTTCCTTACCGCGGCAAGGATGCGCTCCATATGAGCCGAGTCTCGAGGCATCGAGTTGGCCATGTAGTCGTGGATGATGTGGGTGTTGTCGATGACGCTCGAGGTCCAGATAGACCTTGGCGAGGGGAAACAAGTCGACGTTAGTGCTGCGGTTCCCGTCGAGACCTTGACTCGGAGCCTACCATGGGTATCCCGGGATCCAGACCTCGGGGAATCCAAGTACCTGTACGCCGTCTGCGGCGGCGGCCTCGATCAAGGAGATGGTCTTATCTACGCTTCCATTAAGGTCGAGCCACACCGGCTCCGCCTGGACGGCGCCGACACGGACTTTGGTTGTCATTGTCGAGCTGGAGAGAGGGAGCGGAGGTGGTGATGAGCTCTCGAACAGATGGTCTTGGTCGAAGGGGAGGGGGGTGGGGAGAAGGAGGGTTTGCTAAGGACACACGAGGCACGACATTGATAAACGGCTGCCAAGGACTACTGCTGCCCCTTTTATATAATATCCTGTCGGCAAAAGCGTCTCACTGCAGCAGACATACAGGTGCGGGGAGGGGATACGGCATCTGCAGTCAGCACAGGATGAGCCCCGGAAACAGCTCTGCTCGAACGCCGAGCCCTTTACTTTCCTTGTCACTCACTACTCGCTTCGGAGGGGGTTGTAGAGAGGAGAGGGGAGGGAGGGAGCTAGCCTACCTGCGGTGGCCGCGTCACTACGGAAGCAGGCGGTTTTAACCTCGTCATTGGCCGTCGAAGCTGTCGAGCACTGGAGATGCCCAACAATGCTACCTCCCTCAACCGTCCTTGCAGCCTGTCTCCTCCTACATCATGCAGCAAGCCTACGGGGATCTCGCGGCTGTCCCCATATGGCCCGAGAGCAAATATAAACCTGGCAACGTCGTAGCCTCTGCCCATGCCCCGTAGGCGCATCTCGGGAACTGACATTTCTGCATAATACCGCATCGGACGATAGAGCATAGCTTGGCCCCTTCCCCATCTCCATCCCCCCCCGTGCCCCTCTCGTCCCCCCTCATCGCCTTCTCCCCCTCCCGCGCTCGCCGGGACCCTTCCCCCTTCTCTCTCCCCTCTTCTCTCTAACCACCCTCCCTCCCCCCGCGCCCCTTTCCGGCAGGTGGTTGGAGCGTTGCCTCCGCAAAGCACCGTCACTCGAACGACGCACGACCGAGCAGCTGCCCTGCTCCCCCTCCCCCCCTTCCCCTTACCGTCGGAGCCCGAAGGCCGAAGGCACCCAGTCGACGCACCACACGCACGAGCGCGCGCGCGCGCATACCAACACACACCGAGAGAGGCACACACAGAAAGAGACGGGCGCACAGGGAGAAGGCGCACAGAGAGGAGTAGGACGGAGGCGAGGGACAGAGCCAGGAGACGAGGCAAACGAGCCCGCCCCGCTTGTACTAGCGGGCTAGGCGATCGCAGAGTCTTTCCAAAGCTTCGCCCGGCTCTCGCCTAGCACGGCTCACCGCGTGGGTCCCGTCGTCCAGATGGAGGCAAGCTCCGGTGCTAGCGCGGAGCGCGGAGACGGGTAGGGGCCTTGCTTGTGCGATCGTGGAGCGCCTGGGGCCACGGCCCAGCTGGCGACCCGCCGTCGCCCTATCAGGGAGGGAAAGGGGGGGAAGGAGAGCGGACGGGAATGGGGGTGGGAATGGGGACGGCAAGAGGCGAGGCAGGCCCTTACTAGTCGCGTACCCTTGTGGCACGTCCTGTCATTTCGCGCCCGGCCTAGGTCCCCCCTCCTCTTCCGTCGTTAGGCAAGAGTCCGCGAGCACGCGAGAGCGAAGAGGTGAGGAAAGGGGGGGGGGGGGGGAGGCGAGGCGGAGAGAGGGCGAGCGAGAGAGCAAACGAGAGAGACGGAGAGGCCGAGAGACAGAGAGAGACAGGCAGAGAGAGACAGACAGAGGGAGGGAGAGAAAGAGAGAAAGATAGAGGACCAGCTGCGGCCTCATCCTTGGCCTTCGGGATGTAGCCATGTTTGTCATCAGCGACAGCAGCAGCAACACCGGGTGTTGGGGCAGGGGGTCGACTTGTGTGGATAAGGCCAAGGCCATCACAATCCCGGAACGGGACTCCGCAAACGCTTAACTGCGCCTCTCTTCGACAACTCGCCCCCTACCCAGACTTGTGGAATTGTGGAACCTCACCATCTCAGACATGCTGGACGTCTGGCGGCCAGTCCCGGTCGAGATCACCGTCTCCCATATCGGTCTCTGAAACTAGGGCGCTGTCCCGCGCCCCAGGCCACCGGGTAGGGAGGGAGGTGACACGACCCTTTTCTTTTTCTCCCCCTATCTGCCCCTCTCTCGCGCCCTCGAGTTTTGCTTTCTCTCTCTGTTTCTCCTCTCTGGTGCCCGTGTGTTTTCGAGATCGAGGGGCGGCGGGTGGGTCGCTGAATCTCCGAGTCTTCGCCCCTCTGCGGCGAACCCGCGCCTCTATGTACCTGGGTAAGATATAGGTATAGGTAGGTAGGCAGGTTTGCGCCCGCTCTCTGGCGATTGGGGCGGTCGGCCTTGGGGGCGCGTCGGCGATGAGGATGGGCAGGAGAAAGCGGTTGGATGGCGGTCGCTGGACAGCAAATTTATAGGGAGCGTCGTCGCTCTCTCCCTTTCCCGCGGGCGACGAGCGCGGGCGACGATGGTGTGCCGGCGACGCTCGGGGCAGGCCTGGGCCGCAATTCGGCCAGCGGGCGAGCAGGTAGACGGCGGTAAAGGAGCGGTGAATCGCTCTCGAGTCATACAGCACAATACGCGCACGCAGACGCACGGGGTGCCGACGTCGTAGTGTATAACGTTATATACATAACGCAACGCATCACCCGTCCTGTGCCCCCCCTGCCTACCTGTCTGCCTGCCTGCCTGTCTGCCTGACTGCGCGGGAAGGGTGGATGAGATGAGCAGCGGGATGCTACACGAGCCTCGCGGCGCGGTCGTGGGCGTAGGCGAGCCCAGCCAGCCAGCCAGACAGCCAGGACTCGTCGACGAGCCCCAGCCCTGCCCAGGCTCGGCCCAGCCAACCAGCCGAGAGAACAACATGCCATCGGCGCGGGTTAAAGAAAAAACCAAGGGAAGAAGGGGGGAACGGCCATCGACCAATGGCGGCCCGCGGCGGGAGGCTAAGACTCGAGAGGACGATGATGCGTGTGATTGGCGCCGCGATATCTCCGGGGCACCCTGCGAGATCTGTACGCTACGGGCTTCCCTCTCGTCTCTCTCGCCTCTGCAGCACATGCCTGCTCGAACACGGGATGTGGCGGCCAGCGACACTGACGTCGGTAGGCTGGCTGGCTGGCAGTCAGGCAGGCTGGCAATGCCCGTACATACATATGTGCGTGTCGGTGCCGATATCAAATTACGTGAGCTCCAGACAAATCCATACCTATCTCGTCCCCTCTCTTGCGGTGGCGTCCGCGTGCGTGCTCGCCCCCCCCCCCTTTTGTCTCTCCCTATCTCTGGCTCCCTGCCGCCCTCGCGCGCGGAGCGTTCGGGAGAACTGCGTCGGTGTAACTACATACATAGCACCGATCTATCGGCCCAGCTGTCACCGCCGCCATGGCGGTCGAGCTATCTATCTATCGGCCTACGTGTCTCCCCGCCCACCGTTCTAGCAGCCACACACATACACACCAGCTGTGTCGCGCAAGCCAGCGTAGGGGGGTATTTAAGAAGCCGCCATAACCGGAGGGAGGTAGCCACATGTTTCATGTCTCGCTTCTCCGTTTCTGCGGACTCAGAGCTCTCAGATTTTCCCTCCATCGCCGTGCCACGTTGGACGAGTGCCATTCTCGGCTCGAGACCCGACTTGCGCGCACGCGCCTCCGCTTCTCTATCTAGCAGTGATGGTCGCCCGGAGCAAGCCTTCGCCAACGACGGGCGAGGGCCGGCTGCTACCCCGGCTGTCGAGATTGACAATGGTTGCCCTGACATTCGCCATCCTCAAGTAAGCAGTGGCCCCCTCCTCCCTCCCCTCCCCCTCCCCCTTGTCTCCTCCACCACCTCCTATTCATCCTCCTCCTCTCCCAAGCTCTACGCGTAAGCCCTACCGTGTCTGTCATGTCCATTACCCAGTGAACAACCCCCGTCACCGGGAGGTTGATCCAGTCAGACGACTCGCTGCTGACAGTCGTCCCTGGCGCGCGCAGCACCTGGATTGCGCTGGCGGGGTCAATCGGACTCGTCCTGCCGTCGGGTGGGCCCGTTGCGTTTCTGTATGGCTTCATCTTCTGTGTCTTGTGCAACCTCGCGCTCGCTGCGAGCCTGGGCGAGCTTGCTGCCATCTGGCCAACAGCCGGCGGCCAGTACCACTTTGTCTACGCCCTGTGCACGGAGCGCTGGAAGAAGGTCATGGTGAGCGTTTTTTTTGACATTTTTATTTATATATCCACTCAAAGGGGTTTGGCTATCGCGAGCTTCTTGACTCCTTTTCCTTTGTGACTGCCTCGCAGGGCAGGGGGGGGAGGCGAAACGAAAACGAAGAAACGAAAACGAAAAAGGTCCGTTAGAAGCGACATGGGGGGCTAAGGACGGGTGAGGAGGAATGAGAAAGGGGCCAGGATAGGCAAATGATCCCCAAGGAGGCGCCTAGAGAATGGAATAAGCTGATTACAGACTTCGCGTCGACAGAGCTTCTGGGTTGGCTGGACCAACATCGCCGGATGGCTCACGCTTGTGACGACTGAGGGCTTCTTCGGCGGTGAGCCTCTCCCTTTCCGTCTCCCCCGTCCCCTCCCTCTTCCTCTCTCTATTGCCCTCAGGCGGTCCGAAGGATCTGTCCAATTTACTCAGCTGACGGGAGCTCCCCAGCCCAGTTCATCCAGGTAAGCACGCACCCTCTCCTCTCCTCTCCTCAGGCCCGGGCACCGACCAACGATAAGGGCGAGGAGGGTGATGTGCGCTTTCTGACTCCTTCCCGGCCCCCCTGTAGGCAGCGGCCGTCATTGCGTCGGGCGGTGGCTACGCGATCGAGGCGTGGAGCACGTACCTGATATTTGCGGCGATCGTGCTGTTCACGACGGGCGCCAACGTCTGGGGCAACCGGATCCTCGGGCGGTGGAACGACGCGGCACTGTACTGGTCGCTGCTCGGCGTCGTGGTCATCAGCGTGGTGCTACTGGCCACGTCGCCCAAGAACGGCGCGCGCTTCGTTTTCACCGAGTTCCGCAACGACTCCGGCTGGCCCGACGGCATGGCCTGGATTCTCGGCCTCCTCCAATCGGCGCTCTCGCTCATCGGCTTCGACGCCGCGCTCCACATGGCCGAGGAGATGCCGACGCCCGCCATCGACGCGCCCAGGGCCATCCTGTACACCGTCATGGTCGGGGGCGTTACGTACGTGGACTTTTCTTTCCTTGGGTCTCGTATCTTGGCGCGGGGGTGGGCATGGACAGAAGTGAGAGAGGGAGAGTAGAATGGCCCCCACCCCCGGCACCCCTTTCTGTTGCTTTTCTCTGACGAGCGTCGATTGGCTATCCAGGGGAACCGCCTTTATCTTGGTCATCCTGTTCTGCATCACAGATCCCGAAACGGTGCTGAACAGCCCGGCGAACATGCCCATCGCGGAGCTGATCCTGCAGGCGACGGGTAGCCGCGCGGCCGCGACTGTGTTGTCGTTGATGATGGCAGTCTGCTTCATCAACGGCACGAACGGGTCTGTGACGAGCTCGAGCAGGCTCCTCTTCGCCATGGCGCGCGACAAGGGGATAGTCTACCACAAGTAGTTGAGTGCCCCTAACCCCCTTTCTCTCGTTTTTCCCGCACCCCTACCGTACACATAATCCCGGTAAGTTGTTGACTCCTTTCGGCTCCTCCCCTTCAGCTTCGCCCATATAAGCCCCAGGCTCAATGTGCCGGTGCGCACGGTGGCGCTCACCTGTGTGTTCAACCTGCTCTTCGGGCTGCTGTACCTGGGGCCGTCAGTCGCGTTTAGCGCGTACGCGGCGAGCTGTACCATCTTCCTTAACGTCTCGTACGCATTTCCCGTTATCGTGCTGCTGGTCCGCGGCCGCGGCATTCTCCGGCAGCACCGGCCCGGGCGGTCGCGCTTCTCGCTCGGCGTGGGTGGGCTCGCGCTCAACCTGGTCGCCGCTACCTTCGTCGTCGTCACCTCGATGGTAAGTTGTACATCGCAGTTGATGGCGGCCGGGGATATCGAATGATTCGCGAGATGGGAAAGCCACACTGACACCCCGACCACTCTCTTGTGACCATTATTAGTTTTTCTGCTTCCCAACCGGCCTGCCAGTGTCCGCCGACGAGATGAGTATGACCCCTGAATCAACCCACAACGTGATGACCAATTTTGGCCAACCCTATACGTGTGTGCAGACTATGTCGTTGTCGTGATCGGCATCTTCCTGATCCTGGTCGGCGCATACTGGTTCGTTTATGGCAAAGCATTCGAGGGCCCCGTAAGTTGACGAAGTTCCATTGGCTATAAATCTTCCCTTCCCCCAATCTGATCCGTTATGTGTCTTCATTCTTCATTCGGGCGAATGCCTTTGGGCTGACTCGCGGCGGCGCGCAGCAATTCGATGCCATCATCGGCCACGCCGTTGGCGACGAGGAGGCGTCTCGCTATCTGCCGGGAGATGTGGCTGGCGACTCTAGTAAGAAGGGATATCTTGAAGGAATGCTGCCCACCGAACCTCTATAGCAGCCGGTGCGTCTCCCCACAGACGGACGCGGGATGGATGACTAGGTATTCGAAGAAGGGCATACCTTGGGAGCAAGACTCGGGCCTAGACTTTCGTCCGGCGGTCTTCGCTGGCATTCTATTAGGTAAGGGCTATGGGGGTCCTCGTAGAAAAAAAAAACTAAGGCATCATAGGTAGGGTCTTCCACAGCCAGAATTAGCCTGGCTAGCATATCCAGGATCACAGCAGGCACTGGCAGATATAATAGAGAGTTGAGAGGTCTGTGGCGGACTCTTCAGTCGCCAGGTATGGAGTAACGATCACTGGTTTTATTTTGTGCGAATCTTTCGCCAGTCACACTTTGTGTTCTTTGCCTTTCGGCGTTTGTAGAGCACTGATAAGGAGATAGATCGGAGTTGTTTTGGGGAGGTGTGGCTGGTGGTGCTCTTCCGCGCCACACTTTTGTCCTAGACCCAATTGCCGAGACGGGCCGCACTCGGAAGGGACGTGGCTGCGCCCTTTTCTTATCGTGCCTTATCAGTCACATGCTGAGGTAGCCATGGCCGGGGCTACCTAGGTGGGATGTCGGGTGACGTAATTGGATTTCTAAGCCGTCTACGGGATGTGCCTCTCTCTGCGGGGTGGACGAGGTGGTAGCAGATAGGGCAGGTACTTGAGAATTATTATTAATTCACCTAATTTCCTAGGCAAATCGCCGTCTCCATAAGTACCAGAGATACGTAGCCACCTAGTGGGGGTTCGCAGAGCGATCGGTTGCTTAGCAGACGAGAAAAGAGGAGGGAGAGGGGGAGGAGGAGAGGAGGGAGGGAAGAATAAAAGGGCAGCGAAGGGGAGAGAGATTTTTTTAAAAATACAAAAAAGGAGACAGAGACAGAGATGATATATAATATTATGGTATATATCATATAACCTACCTCCATATACTGAGAGAGTAAACGGCTTTACTGTTATCTCGTCACATGATACCTAGTACATACCTAATACATGGCGATATCTACACCAGTACCTCCTCGTTGCTAAGGGACGCCAGTTACGCGCGCTTTTTGTACTCATGATACCGGCGGCGCCGATATCCAGAAGTACCAGCCTATACTCATGTAAGTCGCACATGCATACGCAAAACGCGCGATACCTATACCGACGTATACATCATCCACGCCCGGCCGGTACTTCGACTTACGCACTCCCTTCTCGCTCGCTCACTTGCGCTCCTACACATCCCATCTCACGCCTACACACTACCTGACATATCACACATACACATACACACACACACACACACAGAGAGAGAGAGAGAGAGAGAGGGAGAGACATTCCCGAACCATTTACACATGTCACGCCTCGCTAACGGCAGACCACGTTAGCGTCGCCGTTTCTTTTTCATTTTCTTCCCGACATCACACGCCTCCACCCGTTCGATCCCCAAGCAAGGGGCTGACCCTACGAGCTTTCTAGTCCTCGTGAAGGTATCAGCCGGTCCAGTGGCATGACCCCGGGATTGCGTGCTTCGACGCGCCATTGACATACTATACCACCCACCTCTTTGCGCCTGTACTCTCATTCGCGGCCATGCCATCGAGACCCTGAATACGGCGTGGGGGTTGTTTGTTACCGTTACGCCTCGACAGCGAGGCGCATTCGAACCCGAAGCCAGCCGCTGGAGAACGGGCTGCCCTCGACGCCACTAGGGATCTACCAACCCCCCCCTTTTTGATCTCCCCGTCACCGTGTCGAGTTACCTGGGGTCAATTCGGAATTTTGTCGTCGAGAGCGAAGAGAGCAAAAGAAGGCTCGGGTCGGCTTACCCGTCTGTGGCAGCATCTACGAAGAGACGAGGAAGAAAAGGGGTCATCTGCTCATCAGTTGATACTCCTCGATTCTCCGGAACGAACCCCCTCCGTCCCTGGAATAGAATAGCAAATAACCTCTAGGTTACCGATTTGTTTATCTATTGGCTTGTTTTTTCTTTCCCCTTTTCTATCTCGGAAGCGCCCCAGCGTGCCTTTCCGTGCCGTCGAGCCTGTCCCCGAGAAAAAAGGGGCAAGGGTTTCGCTCCTCGTGTGTTATCAGGTCGCACAGCTACGAGACACGGAGACGGGCAAAGATGGGCCTGTTGTATGTCGTCCCCCAGCCGAAACTGGATCCCGAATCCGATCTAGAGAATCGCAGGGGATCACTAACATCAGGCATCTAGAGCCCTAGGTACCGCTCTTGATTGGCCCGAGGCCCAGAAGTATGCGCAGCAGGTGAGGGAATGGGGTATCAAGGTAGGCTCCTTATCCCCGCCATCCTCCGCCCCCCCCCCCTCCCTCCTAGTACCCGTCCGGGCTAATCTGTCTGTGGTATTCTAGCAACTGCTGGAGATATGGAACAAGGCCAAGCGCAAGGAGCGTGATGCCATGTTGTGGGGTGACGAGGTAGGTAGTCGTGTCGAACATGCGTCTTCCGTCCCTCGTTGGGCCGCTTCGTTGACCGCCCTGGATAGATAGAGTACCTAGTCGTCAAGTACTCTCCGGACGAACCCAAGGTCCTCCTATCGCTCCGGCAAGCCGATATCCTCGAGGCCCTGGCAGCTGATGACGAGCTATCCGATAAGGGCGGATGCGTCCCGGCTCTCCAAGAGGTCGAGTCGCAGAAGTCGAATCCCCTACCCGTCTTCCATCCAGAATTCGGCAGGTTCATGCTCGAAGCTACGCCGGGAAAGCCCTGGGGCATCGGGTTTAAGGAGCTGTTGGATGTCGAATCTGACATGAAGAATAGGTGCAGTCACTCTCGTCGGCGTGACATCGGCGTCCGACCCGGTCGGTAACTAACCGAGATCCTAGGCGGAAAATTGCCAAGGAGCATATGGACCCTGCGGAATATCCTATCACTCTCACCACATTTCCCCGCCTCGGCGCCCCCGGCGTCTTCACGGACCCTTACTACCCACCGTCCGGGCCCAAGCTCCGGTCACAATTCGTCCCAGATGAGATTGCCAATCCGCACATCCGTTTTCCCACCTTGGCCGCGAACATACGCTGGCGCCGTGGGAAGAAAGTCCAGGTGAATGTGCCAGTTTTCCACGACGTAAATACGCCGAACCCGTGGAAGGACCCCACCGTCAACTACGACTTGCACAATTGGCCAGAGGACGACGACGTGAGGAACGGCGCGGCCCCGGACAACTTCATCCACATGGATGCTATGGCGTTCGGGATGGGGAGCTGTTGCCTACAGATCACCTTTCAGGCGAAAAACATCACCGAAGGCAGGCGGATGTACGACCAGCTGAGCCCCCTCGGGCCCATCATGCTGGCTCTGACGGCTGCGACCCCTATTTATAAGGGGTTCCTGGCCGACACGGACGTCCGGTGGAATCAGATCAGCCGCGCCGTAGACGACAGGACTCCCGAGGAGCTGGGAGAGAAGGTAAGCCCGCCGAAATATAGTTGTAGCTTCGGCCAACCCTTATTTATTCGTCGGTCTGCTAATGTCTTCTTGTCCAGCCCCTTAAGACCAGCCGGTGGCGCATCCCCAAGTCCCGCTATGCCTCTAACTCTACCTACATCAGCATGGACCCGCGCCTACGACCAGAGTACCTCGACCCAAACCTCGTCGTCGACGAGTCAATCAAGGCACAGCTGCTCGCCGGCGGAATGGACGACCGGCTTGCGACGCACTTCGCGCACCTGTTCATCCGGGACCCGATCGTCGTGTTCAACGAGGACCTGCAAGAGCTCGACCTCGCGAAGGCAGACCACTTTGAGAACCTGCAGAGCACGAACTGGCAGCACATGCGGTTCAAGCCACCGCCGCCGGGGTCCGACATTGGCTGGAGGGTCGAGTTCCGGCCGATGGAGATCCAGGTGACGGACTTCGAGAACGCCGCCTTCGCCGTCTTCATGGTCCTCATCACGCGCGCCGTGCTCAGCTTCGATCTCAACTTCTACATCCCCATCGCCCGTGTTGACGCCAACATGGAGGCAGCGCACGCACGCGACGCCGTCCTTGAGCGACGCTTCTACTTCCGGCGGGACGTGTTCCCGCAGCGCGCCGCGCGCAGCGGCGGTTCCTCGAGCGCGACGTCGCCAGCTACGAGCCGACCGGCGACCCCTCCGCCACCCGGATGGCGGGTCGAGGAGGAGTACGAGCTCATGGGCGTCGACGAGATCATTAACGGGTCGCCCACGTTTCCGGGGCTAATCCCGATCGTCGAGAGCTACCTCGACTCGGTCAACGTCGACGTGCGCACGCGCTGCGAACTCTCGATCTACCTGGACTTGATCCGCAAGCGCGCCAGTGGCGAGCTGTGGACTGCCGCCCGCTGGATCCGGCACTTCGTCGCGCGCCACCCTGCGTACGCGCACGACAGCGCCGTGCCTGACGCTGTCGCCCATGATCTCATTGCCGCTGTTATCGACGTCGGCGCCCGTGAGCAGGCCGGCCTCGGTTGGCGTGACATGCAGCAGTCCGCCCCGGATATCGAGCGCTTGCTGGGGAACTTTCGGAGCGCCGGTTACGGCGGGGACGCCAGTGCGAGCGGGCCGTCGTCCGCCGCAGCGGACTCGCCCTGCTCAAATTAGCCGACTAGTGTATGGGACGTATGGCTAGATGGATGAGTAGATGGCTAGTAGAGAGACATACACGAGGACAGGTGGAGGTACGGAGCACACGATGGAGAGAGAGAGAGAGAGAGAGTGACGAAGATGGGTCGATAGGATGGATGCCGGACGGGGTTGATCATTATTAGGTGTGGGATGTGATGTGACGAAGAGTCTTGTCGGTGAACTTGGGCTGCCCGCTTACGCATACGATGCCTGGGGGTGCGCGCAACTACCTCGAACAAACCAGTCTCTAGGTAGTTCTAGGTGGGCTCCGTTTTTGATATTATACCACACAAACCCGTCTACATACCTCAACCGCCTATCTAGCTGTCTGCCAGGATACGCACTAGCACGTCCAGGCCCCTACCTCTACATTGTCTACCCTCCTCGCCGATAGCTAACTCGGCCGCGCACACGTCGCCTCCACTAACTACTCCTATTTTGCTAGTGGCCTAGGAGCTCTACGCTGACTTCGTAGCAGCCGCCCACCACGGCCATCTCAGAACTAATACCTACATATAGATTCGGCTCGGCACGGACGCCGGCGCCTCCACCGTCGCGCCCGTGTTTCCTGTCAAAAAACAACCGCACTTACCGCGCTGCTAGGCTTAGATACTTACTCCGTTTCTCGCGCAAACCAAAATGGCATGGGCCATAGAACGGGGCTGTGATATGTACGCGGGCGCTCAGCACGCAAATGAGTCAACTTAGACAAGGAATTTGCGAGTCCAGCGAGCGGGGGAGGGAGGGAAGGGGGCACGCATGAGGCAGCCATATACCGATGCCACACAAGGCAGGACTGCCAAAGGAAGTGGCAGAGTGTTTACGCCGTGTCCACCGCCGGGGCCGCACGGGCGAGCGATCCTACAGGCGCCGGGTATGCCTCGCGGCGGCGGCGGCGCGGAGGTCGCGGATCTCGTAGGGACTCTACCAAAGAGGGGTCCGGTCAAGGCTTCACAGAAGGAAGACACAGCGTAGTCTAGGGGGCGTGTCTATGGATATGGTGCAGGCATGGGCCAAGTCCCGCGGCTACTCGTTTTTCTATATCATTAACGCTGAAGATGTTTGCATTCTTCCGCCCGATATGGATACAAGATGCAAGTTACGGGCAAGCTAGAGGAGTCTCGTGTGCCCCTTAAGCTAAGCATGGAAGGCAAAAATTGGGTTATTTTGACAGCGGGAGTCTTATTTAGAATTCGACTCTAGTTCACAGCCACACCCCCTAGAGTTGGTCGCTGCTTTAGTCTGATGTCTACCTCTCTAGCCGGATCAATAGTCCTTTTTACCATACACAAGACACCATGAGGAACTAAGTCTCTACGGTTACCATGCCGATATCTATCCACGAAAAAGATGGCAACGAAATTAAGCTGTAAGGCCGCATGCATACAGCAGTTAACGTCTGTCAAGACACTACAATATACTGAGCATATTATTTAATTTAGCGCTAGATAGCTTCACTAGGTCGAAGAGACCATGGTAGTGCAACTATCTACATGTAAAATTCAAGTTAATAATGGGTAGCTTCTACTCTACATCACTCAGACCGGTCGTCGGTCAGCAAAGTTTAAGCGAGCAGCTTCGATGCCGGTTGTTCGTATGACACCTGTCGGATCGCCGAGGGGGGGCAAGTCCGCCGGAAGCATCTTGTGACATACAAACCTGGACGACGAAGTCGGCTGGGAAAAGGGGGGGTTGGCTTGGAAGACGGAGGACTCGGGCCTATGAGTCGCTAGTAGCGTCGTGTCTTGGAGGGTGGTTTGTAATCGTGCCAGGTAGACGTATGCGCGCGGTATATCGTGTGAATCGTAGTCTGGTATCGGGCTGGCATGCTGCCACGACGTGGCCCGCGGATTTGTTTGCCCTCCCTCCCTCGCCCCGTGCCCCCGCGGCAGCGTGTGTGCGAGTTTCCACGAGGTCCGTCTACGCGATCGCCCAACGGCGGGATGCGACTATTGGCCTGAGGCCACCGTCTATCGCCAATTACTGCGACGGGTAGGGCCCATACCAAGGGGGCGAAGGATGCCACCAGAGAGACGCTTGAGCCTCTGGAGCCTCTGGCCCCGATCCCTCGATTCCACGCAAGCTGATCCGTAGGCTCCCGGATAGACACGTGGAAAGATGTCCGCGGCGCGCCAGGCCAGTTTCTAATGGTCGTCGCCTAGTCCTGAAGCTCCCTTCCGGTGGTGCTTGCGATGAGTAAGGATCCCATAATGAGGTCGGTTTCGGCGTCATACGTGTGATGTGGCGATGGGACTGCAGGTGTGAGCGAGAAATGTGCCTCGTCATCCTCCATTCAAATCTCGCACAAATCGCTAGCCGGTGATGGAGCCCCGATATAGATCTACCCTGAGGCGACGCAGATCGCATATTTTGCCATCTGGCAGATGGACATGACATTACTCCGCTACCACCCAAATCCCAACAAGTCTCTCTCCCCTTACGCCTCTTTGTCGGCATGCAGGTCGGAAGCGACATGGTTGATTACCCCAGCGCTCCTCTCTGTTTCGGTCTCTGGCTCTCTCTCCGCCTCTCATTCTGCCTGTCTCTCTCCGTCCGTCTCTCTGTGTCTCTCTCCTCTCACCCTCCCTCTCCCTCCATCCCTCCCCTCCTCTCTCGGCCTCTGTCTACACATGGATGGATCACCGGGTCGAGGAAAGTGGGATGAACACAACTCGGGTTACGCAAGCACGATAATAAACGAGGACGGGACAAGACGAGACGACGTGGGGAGGGATGAGTCAGGCGCGACGGCAGAGGGAGTGAGTGCTGATGCAGCCACCGTCGCCATGGGGCGCCACGCAGAGATGTTGCAGCGAGTAATCAATCTGAAGCGAACGACACCCCAGCCAGCGGGATCGTGCGATTTACGGCCCCGATCAGCCTGATCAGCCTCCCTGGGCTGGGGAGGTTCCAACGAAGCGACATCCAAGTGCCGAATCTAAGATACGCCACGGAAAGCCTCACATCTCGCGGGTGATGTCACCTACCTACTATGCACCCAGCTTACGGAAGGGATGTGCCGCGCACGGGCGAGCAGATCGCGATAGCTGGAGGGGAGAGCGGGCTATGCTAGTAGTAATATCTGCGTCCAAGTCGCGCGCGTACGCATGAAAAAGAAAAGGGGGCGGCACACACACTCGTGTGATCTCGAGAGAGACACGGCAAACGCACTGGGCTCGAAACGGGACGTCCCTCACCCCCAGATACCATCGCCGTACGACGTATTCCCGCGTGTCGTGCGTGTATATGTGTATATGTAGGTGTATGTAAGTATGTGTTGTGTGCGTCCGTGTGCGTTGTATTGTGTTATCTGCGATCTTCAAGACAGCTGTGCCGTCCGTCGTAACTCTTCCCCTCCGTGGCTCTGCCTTCAGTCAGCCGACGAGCAACAAAAAAAGAAAAGAAAGAGGAGGAGACCTGTCATATATCAATCGGGAAGGGGGCAGCGCCTCACAGATTGAAACCGGTCAAGAACCAAGAAGAAAAGCAACCCCCTTGGGACCCGAGAGCAGATCGCCAACGACGCGGGAGCGCTGCTCGGCAGATGCGACGGGGAGGAGGTATACACACGCCCGCCCCGGATAGGTAGGGGTGGTGGGAGCATAGGACGAAGATGTTTCCGGGCAGCTCCCCCCTTAACAACTCCGGATATGGTACATGGTTCATACGACGGCCACACACACACACATACACGCACACGCACGCACGCATACACACACAGGCTGCCTCTCTCGCCCACTCGCACGTCACTCCTAGCACACCACCCACTACCCACCCACGCGCGCTTTCTCGGGAGTCATGGACAAGAATAGATGGATGGACGGGTGGGTGAATCACCGACGCAGCAGCAGGTAGCAGCAAGGCGTAAAAGCGTGCGAAAATGGCAGCACTGCGTCATTATATTTCGATATATAAGAGTTTCCTTGGAGGGCGGGGGGGAGGATGAGGAGGGAACATTGCTGTGCCGTCCAACCAAAGGCGGCGGTGGTTCCCCGTCGCTCGCTCGCCCTCGCTCCTCCGCCATACACACGTTTCCCCCTTCTTCTCCCCACGGGCACCAGTCGGAAGGGGACTGATGATTCGAGATCGAGCGCGGCCATGCAACCACCCGGGGAGCACGCGTGATTCGCCCGCCCTTTGATGGTGGCTTCTCGGGTGGTGCATGTGGAGGGCTGGGATTGGCCTGCGAGACTCGGCGGAAAAAAAAGAATGGAAGAGAAAAGGGAAAATAATAGTGAGGGAGGAGTGAGGAGAAGAAACACATACACAAGACACTCACACACACACACATGCACCCGCACGGGAGGGATCAGAGATACGTAGGCTAGGCAGACTTAGGCGTCGGCGGGCAGGCAGACAGGTAAGCAGGCAGGGCAGGACAGACAGGACCAGGCATGTAAGAATGGAGGGAGGCGGATGGGGGGGAAGAAGGGGGGTGGTTAGGGGTGGTGGTGGTGGTGGTGGTGGTGGGTAGGAAACAGATCATAAGAAGGCCGCCTCCTGCAAGATTGCATGGAGAATTTGCTAGATCGGGTCGAGTTGCTCAGACCAAAAAGCTAAATGAAACGACAGATCTGATTTTGCTTTTTCCTTTCTTTTTTGTTTCCCGTCTCCCGTCTCTCTATTTCCTATTCCCTCTTCGCTCTCCCTCCCCGTCCTTCGCCCGCCGGGTGGCACACCCCCCCAGCCCCCCCCTACCCTACCTTCTTCTTCCCCCCCCCTTCCCCTTACCTCGCCCTACACCTACGTCCACACCTACAGCCAACCCACCCTACCTGTTCGTCTCGGTGTCCAGCCCTCCTGCTGCTGCTGCTGCAACCTTGACAGTGGTGGCTTACAAGATGTTGAGTAGGTACGTGGGCGTGGCGGCAGTAGGGCTACGTGATCCGCGTAGGTGTGTGTGTACACACAGAACGCGTATACCGTCTGGGTACCTACATGCCTGCGTGGAATATATACGAGCGGCGTATACGGCCTTTGTACGGCTCCGAAGGCGCCCCCCCCCTCCCCCATTCGGGCTACTGGATGCTGCGTCGAGGTCAGCGTGCGGCGTGTGGTGGCGGCGGCAGCAGCAGCGCCGCTGCCATGAACTCGATACGCACGCCGTATAGATTAGATGGACAGGTATCTAGACATTCATACATACATACGCACGTAGGCACACGCGGCAAGAAACAAACAGGTCGCGGGCATAGTAAATTGGCCCTGGCACTTAGGTATGTGATATCGTCACCTACCTAGGTATGTAGGGAGGAGGAAACCTGTCAGTGACATCTGATGAGTGCGGAAAGCCCGCGCATGTGGCTTCATCTGCGTTATACCTGCCTACCTATCTTCTCACCTCTTGCTTATCCACATACCTACCCAGATATACATGCCTATATATGCGGCGAGGGACCGGGGGCAGAGAAGGGTAGCCCGAAGTCGACTTGATTGTCTCGGGTGCTCGGCTAGCTGCATCTCTGCCGTGCTGTCGCTCAACCCTCTGTATTGCCTCTCGCTCGCTCGGCCACTTGCCGCTTGTTCGTGGGAGGCGCCGGCCTCGAGAGCATCGTGGCACTTGGCTGTACCTTATCTGCCTGCCTGCCTGCCTGCCTGCCTGCCTGTAGCAGCAGAGGAGCGGCGGACGGGCGAGCACGCGCGTCGGTCGGCCTAGAACCGCGGCGCCCTCATCGCCCCCGCCCCCCCCCCCCCCTCCTCTCCTCTGCCCGCCGACACCGTCGTCGTTATCGTCCCTAGTCGTGCGAGGATCACGAGCGGGTGGTCAAATCGACGGCGGCGGTGGGGGCCGCCGTCGAGAACTCCTCTCTTCGGGTGCTACGGTAACGTGGGTATCCCGGTCTCCTGGACGGGAGGGGCCGCAACGAAGGCTTCGCTTAAGAGGGAGCTGGAGGAGGAGGAAGAAGAGGAGGAGGAGGATGAGGAGGAGAAAAACCGAGGATCTACCTGCCTGACTTACTGCTCTCACTACGGCTAACGGTGTACGTAGGTACTATTTTTACCAGCTCAGACAGATGGTTCTTACGACGGGCGGCCGTCTCATCGGGTAAAAGCACAACTACTACTACTACGACACAGTACGTGCGATGTGGATGGGTGGGCGGACGAACGGAGGGATGGGGCTTGGTTGGTTGGGTGGGCTTGCTCGGAAAGCCTCGGTTGAAATGGCGCGAGGAATGGAAAGGACAGGACGACCAACTTTCGACGACAGCAAGGCTGAAACGACTTCGATGCTAGGTAGGTCGCCTAGCAGCCAACGTACCGTGTCGTATCTGTAATTATGTATCTACTTTCGGGAGAGGGAGGGAAGTTGGTTACGGAGGGGAGCAGGGGTAAGATGCCGGGCTAAAGTATTGCGATGCATAAGATCGTGATCTGGATTTTTCAATCTGGGAGCGGCGATATTAACGACTTGCTGCCTCGATGCGTAAGTATTAGTCCGCGGCCCCCTCCACCCCTTCCCCTTCCCCTCCCCTCCCTCGTTGGCGACGGGGATAGAGAAAGGGGGCCGTTACGTTGATGTCTGGCGCTTATTCGCGAGGGGCTTGCCATATCGCAGTCCGTCAACCCGTAGGTACACAAAGGCGACCCGTGACAAGAGAGAGAGGAAGAGAAGGAGATCGCCGTCGCAGAGCCGGTCCGATGGGCATAAGGTAGCGAGTGCTACGGCATGCGCTACCCGCCCTGAGCCCAGAGGAGAGAGGAAGACGGAGGGAGGAAGAGAGGTAGAGACAAAGGGGGGTGGGTGAGCAACCATCGCATCGGCGACCATCTTACTGTGTATCTCATCATACAACGTGGCCCGGGATGGTCCCTTTGCCCTTACAAACTTGAACCGTACAACCTGACATGCGGAACGGTGATAGATAGATAGAGTGGGTGGGTAGCACCCATCTCTAATAAGTGGTCTTGTGCCACATATAGTTCCTCGAAGTAACGAGATAGATAGGTATGCATTTTTCTGTCTTTTCTGTCCGTGTTTCTCTTTTTGATCATATCTATCTATCTATATTTATTTATATTTTCCCTATAGTGGTAGTAGGCAAGGCGAGAAGAAGGCAACCAAGTACGGGAACAACGATAGCAACAGTCTACTCTCTCACTCCCCCCCCTCTCTCTCACCCACATACGACGACGACGCCCACACAATCTTACGCACGCTTCACAGCTCATACCTGCAGCGCTGTGCTCGCTCGCTCCCGACCCTCTCTCCTTTTCGCGCTCTTCTTCCTCCGCATGCGCAACTCGCGCGTACATACAGCCTACCTCAGTGCATACACACATCCGCGCATATACAGGTTGAAATATGACAGGTAATAAAACGCTTCGTCGTGAGCCGAGGGCTATACTATGTAGGCATGTTATTGTCGGAGGGGGGAGAAAAAAGAGAGGAAGACGGAGAGAGAGAGAGAGAGAGAGAGAGAGAGAGAGAGAGAGAGAGAGAGAGAGCAACACGCTGTCAGAGAACTCTGTGCCCAAACCCTGCCCTATCGCGGGTTGTATAGGTATATATGTAGCATGTTATCTCTGTGCTGCAGGCGTGTAAGTGCGCAAGTCTGCGCGTGTACAGTACATACGATGCGCTCCCATCCCGGTACCGATACGGCTGTATGGCGATGGAGCCCTTCGGAATCACGTATCCGCGGGGTCGAAGGACCGCTCCGCTGGAACGGCAGGCCAATAAGGGGTGGTGGTGGCGGCGGCGGTCGAGTTCGTCGTCGTCGTCTCGCCTCGTTCCTCAAAGGCCGTTTCTGGGTGCGCCCCGACCCCCGGGCGATGTATGAAAGTCAGATCCTGCAATGCATCTATCTAGCAACGACAAGACGGAGAGGAGGGAGGAGGAGGGAAGAGGAAAAAAACGCCCCGATCTCATTTCGTTCAAGGACCAGGCCTCGAGATGATCTGCTGTGTGGGTGGGCTGTGGCCTGTTTGCTTTCATCACCGCTCCTCTCACCGGAGTTTACTGCGCCAATGGGACATGTCGAATTCCGTCCCTCGCTGGGTCGCCGGGGGACTGGGGGGAGAGGGTGGGAGGGAGACGTCGTCGAAGAGACCCTTTACCTGATAAGCAGCGCAGAGGAACGTCCCCCCCCCCCTCTCCCCCCGGCCACCAGGGATCGTCGGGACCAAGCCACAGCGTAGCGTAGCATTCTGCTTTCCCGAGCGGCGCATTGGGAGAGCTTCATCGCGGTTTAGGCTAGGGAAGCTCATGTGACATTCCCAGATTCATTTGGCCTTGGCTTTGGGTACTTATATAGCCAACCTTGGCAAGGATGGGTCCCTCTTCCCACCTCCTATCGAAGATGACGATCCCCGGGCTGGCTGGCGTGGTCTGGCCAGCCAGCCGGCCAGCCGGCCAGCTAGCTAGCCCTTTGTTTCTTTGCCTATCTGGTGATATAATACCTACTCTCCTGTACGATATAGGTAGTATTTCTTATATTGGGCCCGGGTTCGATACATGCCTCAGTACCGGCCGACGGACAGGCATGTTACTTACTGCGGACCTATATTACAGAGGCATTTAGTCCACGTAGCATGGGGACACATGATAAAGTGCCTTAATACCCACTCCTATGGCTGTATAGGGGTCCTACGCTCCTCCTCCTCCTCCTCCTCTCTCTCTGTCCATGTGTGCTTCTTAAACGTCTGACATCGTCGACCCACCTCATCGCCTATCCCGTTATGGGGTATTCGGCGGGCTGACTGCCTGCTTACCCGTCCGTCCGTGAGCCTGTTCGCGATGCGTGTAGATACAGTGTATATGTAGGTGTAGACGCAATACCCAGCTAGGTGCGCACTCGGGACACACACACCATATACACATACGTATATGTCCATAATACGCGCTCTCGCACGCTCGCACAAGTCACACTCTCATACCTCGCCCACCTTGCGATGGTCTCCAACGGCCGGATTGAGTCGTGCAAGCGAGGGGGGTCCAATAATCCTGAGCCACGGACACAGGTCGGTGCTCACGGCAGAACCGTGGCCACAAAAAACCATGCGCATTCCCTGACAGCAAAAAAAGGTGACAGGTCATAAAATCCACCCGGCCTCCCCCCTCCAGGGTCGCAGCGCTTGATCTCTTTTTTTTCTCTCTCTTTTCCGTCTTCTCTTCTGTCGCTCTCGCTCTTTTGTCTCCTTTCCCTCCCCCCCCCCTCTCCCCCTTCCTCCTTCTCCCTTTCCGGTCGACGCTATCCAGCTAGGCCCACGGGACAGCGCGGTAGGATAGGGGATGCCGATAGGACCAAGACGCGACGGCGTAACGAGGTATGCGTTCCGCCATGTCGTGTCCTTGCTCTCTTCCCGCTGGTGCTTTAATATTGCCATGTACGCATGTACCATGTCTCCGCGCGCGCGCCCTTGGGGCCTAACAGCGGTCGCGGCAGGCAACGCAGAGCAGATCAGACCAGGCAGGCTGGTTGGCAGGCAGGCTGCCTGGCCGAACCAACACGCACCCACACTCTCACCCACATAATACGAATCCATACAGTCTCCGCGGACTACCGTGCACACATACCTACGTACTCACATCCGCACACACGTACACACATAGGCAACCGGCGCCGCCGGCGTGCTGGACTAGTTGCGATTCCGCCCGCGAGGAAAAGGAAAAAAAAAAACGGTGAGGGGGCAACGTAGTAGGGGAGGTGAGGAACACGAGTCGAACGCCGGGTGCCCGCCTGTCTCCAGACCGCACGCAACGGACAGCTAGAAGAGAGAAAGAGAGAGAGAGAGACGGTACCAGGTACGTACGCATGTACAAGTACGCACGTACAATCCCATGGGCCATGACATTATAGGCACTATCTGCCGACGAGCTGAGGCGGCAAGCCAGGGTTCGCTCCCGAGGCCGGAAGACCTCCTGTACGGCATCGTCGCCGAGCGGTAAAGCGACGCAACAACCTACAAGCCTAAAGGTCTAGAGCTTCCCCCCTCCACTCCCCCCCCCCGCCAAAAAAAACAGGACCCGCCCCAGTCCAGGGATGGGAATGGGAATGGGAGACCAGCCAACATCATCACACATTGCATATGTACATCCATGCCCACATACTATACGTACGGTAACGCACGCACACAGAAGGGCAGGCCGGCATGCCCTATCGTATATATATCCCTATCCATAGAAGGTGGGTGGGCTCGTGGGTAGATACGCCGACAGATGGGACATGGACATGCGCGCATGCATAATATTACGTAGACGAACGACCCGCGCGTGGAGAGAGAACGAACGCAGAAGCGTCGGGGATGGGGAGGAGTCGGAGGAAGGAGGAGACGGTGTGGGGAGGCATATATCATCGGCCTTTCGGCGAACGATGACAACAACAACAACGACAACAAGACCCTGCGCGGGCGGGCGCGTGGATAACCATCCTGCGCATGTATATGTACGTATGTACGTACGTACGTGCGTGCGTAGTCGGCGTACAACTCACAGGTGGATATCTGTGAATGTATATCGTGACCTCTTTTTCCTCTTCTCCTTTTCGCGACTCCATACTCGGATGGTGGTCTATACCTACACATAATATGGGACGCATACACACATACACACATCAGGTAGTATACATTGAGACAGCATACGCATGCCTATATGCATATATACATACATATAGGTCCCGTGATCTATACGCAGTGGATGCCCGCTCGCCAGCTCTCTCTGGAACTGGGTTCGGTCGAGGCATCTGCACACACACACACATACATACATACACACACCCATGACGGCTACGTACGTTCGTTTATACATCCCGGGCATGCTGGCGAGTATAGAGATGCGCATAAACGTGTGCGTCGCCGTCTTCTCACGCGCTGGTCTGCCCAGAGCCAAGCGAGTTTGGCAGCTTCCCGATCCGGCCTAATGGCGATTTCGAATATAGCCCGGTAGACGAAGATGGGATGGACGATTGTTGAAACTGGGTCTGGTCCGTCCGCTGAACATACACACACACCATCTGTACATACTCATACACACACCTCCTCGTGCTCACGCTCAAACTCGTACGCACGCGCGTACACGCTCACACCTATTCTAGGTGCATCTGCTGCCGGCCGCAGGATGAGATAAGGAGACCGAGCATCGTCAGCATATACGTACATAACCGCACCAGCCTCCTCCCCCCCCCCCCCCTTACGAGACGTAGGGTATGTAGTTGGTGAGAAAACGGGAAACGCCCCACGCAAGATCTGACTTTCTGTGTACCCAGATCAGACGATCATACGTGTTGGGTGTCATTGGTTTGTCGGCGGGAGCTCCAGATTTCGAGGAAGGGGGCGTTTCCCATTTTAGCCTGATCACGTCAATGAAGATGTTTCCCTCCTTCGCTTTTCTTCATTCCTTGAGGGGCGTCTCGTAAGGAATACACACATACTGCGTGGTAAACCAATGAGAACGAAATCCAAGGCAAGAGGGACGCGACGCCAGGCGCCGACGGTATCTGTAAACATACAACGATAATAATAATAAAAATCCAGCTGTCACATTAACTTTAGGGGGACATGAGAGAAACCCCGGGAATGCGAAGGAGCGCTCACAGGCGAATCAATTTAAGAGTAGGGTTAAAGCTGATCGTAATAAAAATGGTATGTTTCGTGTACCATTTTACCCTTTCCGCCGGACACTTTGGGAGAAGGAGGAAGAAAAAAAAGAGGGAGAGGGAGATATCGCACCGATCTAGAGTCGTTCATGGTTATTGGCAAGCGGGAATGCACCACAAGACGCCTATTCGGAGCATGTCTTTGGTTGGTACGGAGCGAGGTCCGCGTTTTAAAGCCGTCTCTCTCTTCTCGCGGGAACAATGTTGGGCCATCGGCGAAAGCGCGCGATTCCCTGCGTATGGGGAGATTTCGCAGCATCGTGCTTTACGTAGGTTACATATGTATTTACGGGGGGCGGTTACGTGCAATTCTCGTCCCAGAACCTCTTCGGCTTTTGGCGATGGGGCCACACTCCCGTTGCCCGTTGCCCGTGTGAGGACCCAGGGTGTCGGTGAAACAGCAAAGCAAATCCGGCACACAACGGCCGGGTCGGGCAGCAGTGGTGGTTGCGCCATGGCTGGAGCAGGATCTAGAAGGTCAGAAGAATATTAAACAATCTAAGCTGCTGCGAAGCTAGCAGTCAAAGAGCGTCTCCGTCCCTATATTTGCATACGCCTTCCATTTCCGTGTTCCCTAGGCCGTTCGTCGGATCTGGATGATTGTCGCTAGTGATCTCGCGCAGAATATTAGAATATTAGGCACCCACCGAACCTCTCGCGGCCAATACTAGTGCATCGCGGGAGGACGGAAGAGGAATCGCCTTACCATGGTTCCGGGTATGGCGGAAGCTCGAGGGTCGCCCGAGGACTGGGTTTGACCGCACAGTTTTGCACAAGTTCTGCCTACTCATTCGCGAGCTCGCGACCCAGCGATCGCCTCGTGCTTCGTAGCGGGCAACTAAGACTAGTTTAACTCCGACGCCGTGCACCGTTGCTGCAAGTATGACAGCTGCTCCAAGCCAGGTAGCAAGATAGGACGGCCGGCTTCCTCGCCGCTACCAAGCAGGCCTCGACAGGGCAGCGCTGCGCCTCCATTCGTTGATCGAGTAGCGTGCGTCGCAGTATACGGGAGGCGATGACGTAAATGAGGTGGTGCCGGTGGCACTGGAAGGGTTACGAATCGTGAATCTGCCCAGCGTGCGTTTCGCCTGAGTCGTTCATCTCCTGTGTCATCGCGGAAGCACCCTCTGATGCAACGACGCTTACTGGCAGTATTACCGGTACCTAGCCGGTGGAATGCATACGCTATCCTGGTGCGACGCCACCGCTCTAGGGGGAGAGACTGGAGAGAAGATGAGATGCGATACAATCCCGCCGGGGACAAGGTACGCGGGCAGAATAGTTCACACACCCCCTTCGGCCAAATCCACACCAGGGCCGGTGCGAAAACTTTTGGCCAACGCCAGTCCGTCTCGTCTCGACATCAGGATCTGGTTCGGGCATCTTGCTCCTAGCCAGCCAGCGACATGGCCTGTTGCATATGACGATCGCCCCGATTCGGGCGAGCTCCAGGGGTGCGGATTCCTGAATCGGATGCTAACCCGGCAGTCTGGGGCATCTTGGTTCCTTCTAGACTCCTTGGAAATCGACCAGGACCCTCGGCGCGTGGGGCCAACTCGAATGATTCAGATGCACGACCCGACCGGGGAGGGAAGATGGTCGTGGATAGGAGATCTGGGTGCGAGACGAGAGGTACCTGTGGACTCGCGAGGGGGCCGCCTCGTTTCCCCCTGACGATATACGTACCAACTTCTCTCTCTCCCACACGCTCGATGGGCTCTTTTTCGCATACCAGCAAATCCCGGGGCTGCCGCAAGCGGTTGGAGCAAACCCCGAACAACTCAGCCTTGAGCCACTTATATTATCAGCCCTAGCTGTTATTTCGATGGCACAATGCAGCATTGCGTTCGCCGACCCCATATGCGCAGAGCGGGTGGTTCGCCGACATACCCGCACCTGTTCCGCGGGAAGATGCCTCTGGCAGCGATGCACCCGCCAGCCCGTTCCGGAGAGATGAGCCTCAGACAGACCGAGCAAGGTGACGAAACCTCGTCGAGGGGGGTCGCTCGACACTCCCGTCTCCAGCGACGCAACCTCACTTCCCGAGATAGACACTCTACCGCACCCAGGAGGCGGGCCTAAGCTGGGCGACGCATTAGCAACTTAAGTCCTGGCATCATCGGTGTCGAGAGGGGATCTCTAGGACTTCTTTCCACCAATTAGAAATCGGCCAATTGAGCTCCTCTTTTGGCATGGGTGATGAATTTCCCTGAGCGTGCGAACCGAGCGTTTCACGCTGGCGCCGGCGAACTCGCCTATAGTAGCATGTACACAACATGTATTTTGCCTGGTGGAGAGATGGCTAGCTGTTTCGACCGTTGTGCTGTCAGGCTGTCCGGGGCTGGCTGTCAAAGGCGAAAAAAAAAAACAAATAAGACGGGCTGATCCACAACAGGCTGGGTGGGATGTCTGAACCGGCGATCCTAGCCTACTTGGCGATACTAGACCCTCGTGTAAATCCTAGCTAGAGCTGCACACACTGAACATTGTAGCAGGTCCGATTCTTTTAGGCCTTTAGCGGGGAGACCTAAGTCTATGTGTGTTATTCGTTGGGCGCTTTTCTGTCTTCTAGAACCCACCCGTGTTGTCCACCTTGCTTTGAGGGTGCTACCCCTTGTTGCTCGTCGCAAATCAAAATCTAGTCGTCGATTTGACGATCTCGAATCTTGATTTCTGAATTTTCTTCTCCTTTCCTCCTGAGATTCGCGATGCGCAGGCTCTAACATCGTATCGCTCCCGTAGGGATGGATGGTATTGGTAGTTTGATAGTGTCCGGCGGAGTCCCACTGTTAGGTAGAGGGTCAACCTACCAGGTAACACCAAGTCGCAGAATTGCGTCCCCTGTATGGGACGAGAAATGAAATGCCGTCTCCATTAGCCCCCTCCGATTACACCGAAACCTCGTGTTGACGAGTTGAATATCACGGGCGCCAACAAAAAAAAACGAGGGGGTGAAGCAAACTCCCGCAGCATCATGACACGTATGACCGAGAAGTCGATCGATTCCCTAGGGTTCGTCTCCGCCTATCCCCTCGAGAACCGCCTGGTAGAACGAAGCAGGCAGATGGGACCCATCATCGTGATGTAAATCGGCGTGCAAGCTCGTGAGTGACCCCGAAATGAGCAATGCCGACATTATCTAGGTTCGTAGCTTGACGGAGTCTCGAATGGGCATGCAGAGCCGTTCTTTGGTGAAAAACTCGCGTAGGCAACCCCGAGGCCGTGTGAGCGAGAGTATATTGCGTGAAACCACCACACACTCTCTACCTAAATTGCGCCTAGCTTAGAGCGGTCGGAAATGGGTATCCGGTTGATTTGGTTGGTACGTCAAAAGCCACAGTCCTCTCATGCATCGGCTACGCGAGAATCGGAATCATGATGACCTACGACATAAGATTCGTCGTGGTAACACGTTCGCGGGATTGCTGCGAGGGGAAACCCGCTAACTAACAGACAGCAGCGTTGGCTGGCGGGTTTGCTTGCTAGATCGGACGATGCAGCTTGCCATCATCTAGTCGGTACCGGCAAGAGAAGCCACAGAGAGAAGACACAGCCAAGCGCAACGCTCTGGTCTTGTGCCGTACCATACCCGCAACCCGCGCGCACTGTGTGGTTATTGTTGTAGTGTGTAGTGGTAGTAGTAGTGGCGGCAGGATAGATCGTGAGACTGCCGGTGGAAGGGGGGTGGGGTTGAATACCTGGACTCACGATGGCACAACCTCCTCTCATTCCAAGGGATATTGATCCCGGGCCATCGAGTCTGGGACGTCCTTTGGGGATTTTTCTATCGTCTCGAGATCGGATTGGACGGGAGTGGCCGCGCGTGTACCACAACGCTGATCGTCGAACGAACTTGGATGTAAGATCTACTCATATGTAGTAGAGAGGCTGACAGCATATCGCAACCCCCAAGGGCGGAGCTAGTAACTTACCCCCGCCCCGCAACCGACTTTGGGCAGGCATTTGGACTGGAGATGCGTGCATGGCTTAGGGTGTGCCTCGAAGCCGCCTAAGTAAGGCCTCCTGGGTGTGCGAAACGGTGTGTACGTGCGCCGTCCTTGCGGCGATTGCGCTGTCTACCTACGCCCCTGTCTTTCCCATTGGCGGGACGGCATGCATGCCGGGCGCAGGTAATCGGCGACTCTGTAACGGGTTATAAAACGGGAGATGCTTCGGCTAGTTTTCCCGAGTGCGATCTCACGGCTTTTTCTCCTAGCGATACCGTAGTAGCGACCGCTATGTAGAAAGCCTCCGATGAGCCCGGCTCGGATTGCCAAGAGAGCTCCTAACGATAGCGGTCGCTAATCTATCGAAACAAACCAATCTGGATGCAAGATCTCCGAGGGAAATTTGGTCTAGCAGCATGGGGGCGCAGGCAATCTAGCCGAGAAGGAGGCCTGATCGATTGCACGCTAAGCCGCAGTCGAACGATTTGTCCACATGGTTCTCCAAATCTGACCAAAACGCCGGGATGCGATGGGAATCTAGGATTGGCCGGCCGGCGCCAACTGCTACTAAACACTCGCTGGTTGGGCTCGGACTTGTCCAGATCCACGCTTACACCTGCACGAGACATCTGCCCACCGCAACCTGTCCGGCTGTTGCGTGCAATGAAGGGCAATGCGTGGTATGGGGAATCGCACGTATTGCGTGGGGGTGACGTGAGACATCGCCGACATCGATGATGATTGCTGATGACGGTGATGGCCGGTCTCAGGCGGGATTACTACGCCCTTGTGCATGCATACACGCATACATATACCCAGGCATGTAGGTAGGTAGGTAGGTAGGTAGGTAGGTATGTATGTGTGCGCGAGCGGGCGCGTGAGAGTTGTCAGTTCTGGATGTGCGAGAGGGCGTGTGCGTGTGCGTGTGCGTGTGCGTTGCGTGCGTGTGTTGGCGAGTAGGGAGGATGGAGCGGGACATTATCGAAAACAGGGTGGGATCGAAGACGGGCGTACGAAGTAATAAAGAGGAAGATCGTATGGATACGTTAGGAAGAGGGTTGGAAGATCGAGGTCGAGTTGACGAGGTCATCTGTCATTAGGCGGGATACGAAGTGGAGGCAGCTGCTACGATAGCTCAGCCATTTGGCGCCGACCTGAGGTACCTAATCTAGGAGGAGATCTGTTAGGACGGCGGGTATCTTCGTTGCGTCAGGCGTATGTATGTATACACGGCTGCCGAATCGAAGGGGCTGGCCTGCAAGTCGTAAGCTCCCAGGCCGGAAGGGTTTCTACCACTCCCGCCCTACCTTCTTCCCTCCCTCGTCCCTCTTCCTCCTCTCTCTGCTTTTCTGCTTCGTTTCTTCTGCTTCTCTTCGCTGTCCAGAGCGTACCGTGGGATTCCTCTCCCCTAAGACGTGTCGCAGCCACGTAAATCTGGTTTCCGTCGAAGTTATACAGAGACAGGCTGAGAGTCGACACAAGACAAATGTGTTATTCTCCGATATGCCTGTCCCTGGCGGGAAGGTCTCACACGTGCCCCCAGAAACGTAGAACGCGGGAAAAAAAAAGGGAAAATGATAAGAAGGTGAGGGAGAGAGAAGAGGGAAGGGGGGAAAAGGGCAAGATTTAGCGGGTGCAACGGGTTGCGACCGCTGCGGCTGTTGCAACTCTACTCGCTGTAGACATGCGAGTGAGAAACCACGACTGCCTCAACTGATCATTGTTGAACTCATCCCCGCCTAGATTCTGTACTTGGATACCTTAGGTACCTCCTCTAGGGGGGTGACAATGCCTGAGGTTCTTGGATACAAGATACCCACCTACCTACCTACCTGCGAGATACTAACGTAGTTATGTGTGTCCAGCCTCCTAGTCTAGGCTATATCATATTATATCGTTTCCGCGCTTATCTAGCAGTAGCATCGCTTCCAGTGTTGTCTACTAAACTCGTACGTATTTGCGAGCATAGGTGCGATCCTCGCCTTGTGGGTCAGTTAGGAGCCCCAGGTTAGGAGGTAGGTAGGTAGGTAGGTACCTATGTCTTGTCTGGTTCCCACCTTGGTTGGAGGTAGATGGATTGGGTACCTACCTCTCAAGTACGATGTACGACCGGGAATACCTAGTAGTGCTGCTGTAATGGAATGCATCCAAGCTGTGATCAAGCTGTGATGCTCGGGTTGTCCTCTCTCCTCGCATCGCAACTACGGACGCAGGCCCGATGCTCAGTCTTGTCATATTAGGTAAGTACTTCACCGCATTAGATTAATTACCCTCCAAGTTGTTGTCTACAAATGGGCCATGTTACGTGTTGTGATCCGGCCCAGCGGCGGCGACGGCCTATGACTGTTCCCGCCCGCACGTCAGGGAGAGGGAGTGTTGTCCTGGGACTTCGGGGTTTAACCAACGCCTCAACTGGGTTTCTAGTCAGCTACCAACTTGCGAGACATTGCCGTCGAGGTAAAAGATGACGGGCGGTTATCATCTCCCGTCAGCACAAATCCCCCGAGATCTCTTCGCCAAAACGGTCTTCTAGAACGGTTCTAGCTGCTCTGGGAAGCGTATCCGATCAGGTGAGAAACGATGAACGGTACAACATAGTATTCACGCCGCGTCCTCCGGGCGGGGCGCAGACTAGATTTATCGAATTTGCGGACGACTACGTATTGCCTTTTTTTCTTTCCTTTTTCTTTTTTTAATCTCCCGTTGCGGAATTAGAAGTTAGGAGTGGTTCCACTACCGATGTGACCCGGGCTGCTTGCGGAGTTCTGATATATGAGTTCTGAGAATCCCACTCTTCCATGATTGGATGCGTAGGTAGACAGGCAGGTGAGCAGCAGGCAGTTATCACGAGTGTACGGTGACGAGGCCGGAATGATTATTGCCTCGACGAAGGCCTCCGGTACTCGACGTCAAGTCACTGGCAGGCAGGTAAGGGAAAACAAAAGTCAACATATGCTTAACCAGTGGCTTGGGACGATCTAGTGAGTTCATCTGTCCATAGCATCGACGCCCCTGCTAGAAAAAAAAAGGCGTTCGAGTCTGATCAGGTCGACAAGCCGGGTTGGGGCAGACTCGCGGGCTACATAGTTCCCAAGTTATTTCTATCGCCGCACTATACAGATCGCAAACACCTGATGCAAATTCAAGGGTCGGTCGCTGTTCTCACTGTTGCATCGACGGAGTGACGGGACGATCGAGAGTATCGATGCTTACGATGGTCTTTAAATAAAGGTCATCCGGCGATCACTCCGCTGAGAGAGGCAATAAGAATGGGAATAAAACAAAGACCGGCCAATTCTGGATAATAGGAGGGATTAAATACCAGGTGTCCAGGGCAGACGGGCGGAAAACACAAACATACCTAGGTGTATTTATGTACCTAGGTAGGCTGCAGAAGTCGCGCCTACCTCTAGGAGCCGCCGAGGGTTAGGTACCTACCTACCTATAGGGTTAGTGGGAGATCGGAGGCAGCGCCCTCTAACCTGCCTCCTAGATTAGGTACCGGTACCAGGGAGCAGCCCAGGTACCGAGATACCTACGTAGTCTACGTAGTTATACCTACAGATGGGTACGTGATGCGATGCAACAGTGATCCTTGCCCTAGGCTACTTGGATATCTCCTGCGCGCTACGACACAGGCACCTCATCGTCAGCCTGCATCTGGCCACGAAGTATAGGTACGCAGACACCCTGGGCCGGCAACATACAGCCGCCCTGGCCTGGTTCCTGTCAACCCAGGGTTAGGCACCTACGACTCCCATCAGACGAGGGAAGAGGTACCCGGGTACATCCCGGAGAAGGCAGATTTGGACGGGCGGGCTGCATGGGGTGGAGTGGATCGCTACAGGTAGGTACGTGGTACCTAGGCACGGTATTCAGGGATAGGCACCCTTAGGACGTGCGGCCCAAAGACGCTTCTCCACGGCCCCACCTCTTTTCAATGAGATCCATCTGCATCCACCAGCGGACCCTCCTATGCAATCTAAGCTGCGTACCTCGGTACGTGTGTCCCACTCTGCACTGTACATAAGGCACCTAGCCCATGGGCTGCCCGCCCGGACTGGTTACATTGCCCGCATCCGGTTAGTGCGGGTCGGCACGTCGGTATACTGTACACCCACGCCCGCCTGCGTCTCGCCCATCCGTGCGATGTACTATATACACGTATCTGTACCGAAGATACTGGGTACCTCCCTCTCCCTCCTCCTCCTCCTCCCCCCTGGGACAATGGATCCACCCGCGCGTGGACCCATGCAGCACACATGCTCGCCATGTTCTCTTCCTGTCTCTTGTCACCCTGCTCTGCTTCTCTCCTCTCGTAACCTCGAACCCCAATCCATCCGGTCCCATTTTCACCCCGGTCGCTGAAATCTCACGGCGCCAAAGCAGCAATGATGTTCGCCTGCCGCCCCATATGAGACCTGGCACTTCTGCTGATAGGATACCCGCAGATTTGCTCGCCGCCGCGCCCAAGGACGAGAGCGTAGGTACGTTGCCCGTTCGGCCTGGGCCTCTGCGAATACATACACCCACCGATCCGTGCCTACGTGTGCCTGTCTACATCACATACAACGACACATACAGGCCTACATACGATCCCATCCTCCCGGCCAGACCGGCCAACCAGCTCGCAGATATCTGGCTTACCTACATGCCTTTTCGTCTATGTACTAGCCCAGCCCTAGTGGCCCTGGGTCGGTGCGTCTACATACCTAGGGGAACCCGATGTTTTCAGGAGGACACCAGTCAACAGAAGCGACACCAGCCGTGCGCCGTCTCTGTCCGCGGATAATCCCTCTGTCCTCTCTGTCGCCTTGGGTAGGGATTGGGGAAGGGGAGGGAAGGGGGGCGAGTCCGTCCGCCTGGCCGCCCATCGGTCAGTCATCCGCCATCTGGATCGCGGATTGCGGACTGGGGATTGGAGCCGAGAGATCGTCAAATCGAGGACGATGTTCTTCGAGCGCACCGAATGGTACCCTCAACCCTCCCCCCCAATCAGGAACTCCCGGTATGCGGGACCCCTTCCCACCCACCCCTCCCCATTCCCCCGGTCACCCTACCGCCATCTCATCTTCGATCTGAGCTGCCAAAGGGTTGGCAACGATGCTAGTCGATGGGGTCTATCGCCACCCAGGGCCTGTAACTCTCACCGTCTACTATGTAACAGCCCTGGATCCCCAAAAAGTGGTGCCACCTTATTTCGCTGTGAGGATAATGGCGTGACCTGACAGGTTTCGGAGACTCGTCATTCCCTCTACAAAGTTAGTGCGAGGTATGGCTGCTGTACCGTACCCAAGTCTTGGGCATCGGGAGCGATCCGTTCGCGCTCAGATTCGCCCAGAAGTCCCATGCGACTGGGGCTAACTAACTGGTACTATACATACATACATGTACGCCTGAGAAACAAAAGAGATCGTCATCTCACTACTCCCAGGCGATCATACCCGGCTGTCCTCATCACCGTCGTGGACCTTGCTCGCAGTCGTGCAGGGTAGCGCCGTCCTGCCTCTCTCTCTCTCTCTCTCTCTCTCTCTTTCTTCTCCTTCTCTCCCTCCCCTCCCCCCCTCTCTTTCTTCTGCCCTGTTAGCATCTACCAACTCGCCAAAAGTAGCGATGATCATGTTTGCCCAGTGGACGTTGCAGGCGTGCGACGGCTGAGGGAAGGGGGCCCTGCCAGGCTGGCTGGACAAAAAGCCCCGGACATGACGATGACGATAGTGACAGCGATGCTGTCCCTGCTGCCGCCGCCGCCACTGCCACTACAACGACTATGTACTCTTACTACTTCTCAACGAGAGGGTGGGGAGGGCATGGCGGGACAGGGCAAAGGTAGTGCGTGCACCAATCGCGGGCAAATCTCTCTGCGCTCGCTGTCCTCTTCTCGCGCTCCCCAGGATTCTGTCACGACCGTGGACGGAGACCGCTGTACCAACTGACTGGCTGCGAACCCTGCCTTGTGAGATTCGCACCCTTGTCCTGATTCCTTTTCGTCCCCCGTTTCCCCCACCTCGAGTGACCCAGGTTAAAGTCTCCGTACCGTAGTCACTGTACATGCTGCATGGTAATGTACGGTACTGCTGTAGATACATGCGATAAATTGGTGGACAAGGGTGCCCGTTCCCTATGTACAGGTCCCTTCTTGGGGCATATTTGCCCATTCACGAAGCACTGCAAATCGCTAGACCGCGCTATGTATGGTACATCATACCATCATAGCCATGAAATTAGGAAGGGAAAAAAAAAGATACAGGCCTGTATCGGTCCTGGTCCCATCAATCTGCTGTGCTTGTTTTCCATAACCTCTTAATACAATGCATCGCCCGCGTTTTCGTCACTGTGCTTCTGGGTCTTCTTTTTTTTCTTTCTTTCTTCTCTCTCTCTCTTTTCTTCCTCTCCCCTTTCCTCATCTAGTCCATCTAAGCGTCACGAGGTCCCGAAGGTTGACCCCCCAGCATATCTACGATCAAATATCTTGGTTCGTCCGCGCTCTATTCCGGCCCACGATTTTGGTTGAGATCCTACCGACCTACATACATACATATATACACTTATACCATACCCATACATACATATACATCCATCCAACCCATCCCACCTCTCTACCCATCTTCCCGTCCCTCCGTCCATATACACGTTACCTATTCTCGTCTGCGTAGCGCGGCGCTTTCGGACGTGCTGCCAGCTCACTCGACGATTTCCCGTCACCTGACGCGAAAAGATACCTCGTCGCTTACCGTTGGCGATTCGGGACGGTCCATAAGTTCCCAGCCAGACTTGACAACGACACGCACATACCCGTGGGCCGAGAGCCAAATTCTAACCTTCGGAGTTCGCTCTTCGGACCATATCGTAGACCCACTTGTAGTGGCTACGTCAAAAAAAGGTGAGAATGCTAAGAATGTCGTGAAAGGGAAGAGAAGAGGAGAAGAACGGAACAAGAAGAAAAAAAGAAAAGAGAACACAACCCAACCAACCCCCCCCCCCCCTCCCCATGCCGCTACTCATCGTGGTAGTTCGGTCCGGTCCTGTCTGTATATACAACATACGAGGAGTCCCCTCCCGTCCTCAAGGCCGTCCAGGAGCAGACACACACGAAGCTTCTGCACCGCCGTTCCTACCAATCCCTTTCCCGTCTTGCTGCGTTGCGTGCTTCTGAAGTTTTCTAATCAATTCGGGTCCCAAGATACAGTTTCGACATCCTGACGCCACTCGTGCGTGTGCCGGTCAATAGACGGGACCTTTCTCTGGCCCGAGTCCGTGGGTTCTATGTCACCTTCAGTCTGAAGGTCCTCTCGTCCTCGCAGTTTTGTGGCACCAACAGAAAGCTGCCCCGAGTCGACTCTTCTCCCTCCACCCCTTTCACCTTTCTCCCATCTCCGTAAGGCGCGCAGCGCCGAAGACCTCCAACAACGCCGGCTTTTTTTCTTATATCGGCTACGATCGATCTAGCAAACAACGAGGGGAACCAACGACATCTCCGATGCGTGGGCAGTTCTAAGCTGATCGGTTGGAGAGATTGGTATCGCGACTGGCAGTAGTCCCGCTATGGAAGCGGGTGAATCTGGCACTAGGCAAAGGTCCGTTTCTTAAGTCGAGCTGCTAAGCTCCATAGCGCGTCTGGCAGAAAAAAAAAACCGTCTTTTGGAGCCAAAGTTGATCAGTATACCTTCTTTCGTAGTGGTTTCACCTCCGCTAGCAAGCTTGATACCTACAGCCAGCGTCTTCCGGAACCCACAAGGCGACTTGCACGCGAAGCGCCGACCATGGCCGCCACATCTCTGATAAACCCGGCTCCCGTATATCACCCTCACAAACCGCCGTTTCCTCCCGCCTACCACCAGCCGCCGTCGGCCATGCCCGGCATGATCTCGCCCGGGGAGAGCAGGAGAACATCTAATGAATCAGAACCCTCCCAGCGGCAGTCCCTCCCCTCCATATCAGAAGTGTTCTCGGGCGCTAAGCCGAGCCATTACTCGCCAACCACCCCTACGGCGTTGGCCGGTTCCCACAGCCTCCCTCATCCCTTTAGCTCTTCGGCGCCGCCCAGGTCGGAACCGCCGCCCGAGCCGCGACCAGCGCCGCCTTCGCACGAAGACAAATTCTTTCGTTACCCTCCGCGGCCGGACGTTGGTCCACCGCCGGGCCCGCCCAATTCTGTGTACGCATTCCCGGAGCAGCGCGACCCTACGAAACCTCTAGAGGCTGCGCCCAACAGCGGTCACGCAAACCCTCCGCCCCAGATCCCGTATCCGCCAGGCCAGTACCCGCTGCCCCCGGCACCCATCTCGCCACACCACCTGGGTCCTTCGCTGCCTCCCTACGACCAGCCTCGTCCACCGCTTCACAGCGACGAAGATTATGGGATGCATAGGAGTCGCTTCGATAACACGGCTCTAAATCAACACTTTGAGTCGTGGGGCTACCAGGATACTCTCCGCAAGGTTTGCCCCCCCTCCCCTACTGTCCGGCGCGACGCTCTCCCGACTAACATATCCAGCAGTTGTCGTGGACTTCGAGGACGATCTGCAACTTTGCAGAGGCGTACGGCAAGATTGCGATGGAGCAGCACGGCGGACAGCCGATCCCGGAACGGCTGCCTAGCGAGTCCGAGGTCTCGAGCATGCTCGGCAACGTAGAATACGCCAAGCACGCGCTGGAGAACCTCCGAGAATTAGTGCAGCGGAGTATCGCAACCGAGAAGGCCCGGGAAGGCGGGCGCGCCAAGGGCCCCTACGACGGAGATGACGATATCAGCATGTACGGCGAAGGTATGAACAAGCCGTACGGCCTTGCGCCGGAAATCAAGAAGCGGCGAGGGGTAAGTCATCCATCAAAACGCACGGTGATCATACAGAGCCACTCACCGCTCGTAGCGCGCCGCACCCCCTGGTCGATGTCATAGTTGCAACAGGATCGATACCCCAGAGTGGCGACGAGGGCCGGATGGCGCGAGGACCCTGTGCAACGCATGCGGGCTTCACTACGCCAAGCTGGAGAGGAAACGACAGATGGAGCAGCGCTCTATCCGACCGAAGACTGTGGAGGAGCGAGTCTGAGATGTCCGATATCCGACAGATCAATCTTCCCGCTTACGTTACAGGGCGACACGCATGAGAACGAGCCGCCAGCCAGTTCCTAGAGACCTTTGCAAGCTCGGACTGGGTGGTGGCACGACTTCCGATCGACAGCATCGGCCAGTCGATATTCGAGCGAAGCCAAACCCATATCCTACTGACCTTCGACAACTCCATACCTACAACTAACATCTCTCCCTCTCACCCTTTTCGACATATATACTACCTATAAATACATATATATATACACTTCTACGTTAATTATATACCCAATCTGGATTCTACCTTTTTTTTTTTCCCCCGCCATCCGGTCTCGTCCTCTACTTCGTTAGCTTTCGTTGTATATACCCCCCTCACCTGGGAAAAAGGATTCGGCAGGTCACGTCTTGGCATCGTTCGGCGTCTGGCTCCCCTCACTACGTTTGAATTTTTATTTGTCGTGGTACGCTTTCTGATACTGCTTCCTGGTTCGATTAACGGGATCCTGGTGAAAAGTGCTACGTGCTAGCTAGGAGTCGCATATAGGAGTTGAGCTTGGGTCGTTCTAAGGGGATTGGTACGAGAGCAGCAGTGTAGGAGATAGAACGAGCCCGAGGCGCGGACGTACGCATGGTATGGGTCCGCGGGAGGAAAACAAGAAAAGCGGGAGATTTGAGCGCACAATTTTTGGTGGTGATAGAGAGGGACGGGGTTCGAAGGGATTCATCATTCCACCCCGGCGATGACGACGCAAGTCCATTTTTGTCAGTCTTAGCACTGGTAGATAAGCATACAACCATTACCCAAAAACGCTTATTTTACCGGGTTAGACCTGCTTAAAAAATAAAATATCGAAAGAAAATAGTTTACGATATCGTTAGTTACTGAAGAAGGCGATGTCGGGAGGAGGAGGGGAGGAGGGATTCGTTAGGAGAGTGATTGGCCAACAGGGCTTGACCGGGGCAATATCAGACAAGCGACAAGTGAGCGATCGCTGCTGATCGAGACCCAAATTACAGAATAATCTTCTTCCCTTACGGGACCTCTTAGTACTTCTGGCCGGGGTCCTCCAGCTCCCTGCTGCTCCCTGCCATCCCTTTCCTCTCCCTGCGATTGGCGTCCACAGGAGATAGGTAGACGGGCGAGATAAGAGGTAAGAGGTTAAGAGAGGCAGTCAGCCACCTACACGGTTCACGGCCAAACGTGATGGTATATGGCTATCCGCTTGAAACGAACAGCGCATGCGGTTTCACCACGATGGAAACCCGCGTGCGACCATGGCATCCACAAACACGGCGGCTTGTCAGGAAGCGCATAGAGGAGATATCGCTGGTCTCGTACGCCCTTCGGCAGCCTTCATTTATCGTCGTTGACATTATTGCTTGGCTCGCCTAGAGACTCCCCCCCGTATCTTCCCGCTGCCCGTAGTAACACGACGCGGGGTGGGAAAAGAGGCCTCACCTATGTCCTTACTCGTACCATAGGACCAATGGTAGTAATGATCGGTTCGAGATAAGGATACCAGCTCGACATCCGTTCCCGGTCTCCTGTCTTTCTGTCTCTCTGTCTTTTCGCCTTCCCATCTTCTCCTTCCGGATGCCTTCCCCTGTTCCAGCTCTGCCTCTCTTCCTCCTCCCCATTTTTAACCCTAGAGGGAGACGAAAAGGGTACCTAGACAGACGGTGGGGCAGGAGAGAGATGTGGGCGGATGCGCTGTGCGTCCCTAACGCAGCGCGACGGCACAGGCCCGTGCCGCCGCTCTCGAGCCTAAAAGGACGTGCTCATATGACTTCTTCTCCAAGAAGGCGGAGAGAGCACGGGGGATGGGCGAGAAGAGAGCAGAGCCGGGTCAGGTTTTCGCGTGGGTGTATCAGAGGCTAGCTAGTACGGACACGTCGGCACGTAGGTATGCCAGTATACATTCATGGGCAGGGGGCGGGGGGCTCAAGGTCGTATCGAGTGTATTCTATTCGGATGAGGCGCTCTGGACGATGATGGCAGGGTGCAGTTCCTTTCTGCTGCCGTCTCCTCTCCTCGGCTTGCCCTCGACTCCCCTCCCCCGGCCGACGTCCCCAACACCTACTACATGCTTACACACACCCTCTTCCACGTCTATGCTTACACTCGCACTCACTCTCACACACACACAAGCACCCACGCGGCGGCCTTCTCTGCCGCTCTCCCTCTCCACAGACCAGAAATGCTGTGCGATGCGACATGTCAGATTGATGACATGCCAACCTCGATTTGACGAAAAGGGCAAGAAAAGAGAGGACAACAAAAACTTGCCTCGAACCCCTTTCCTCCCCCCCTCCCTCCTAGGACCTGCTGCTCTCTCTCCCACCCCGATGCCGCATATGGCGCCCCAGGGTCGGAAAGTACATCACATGTGTGTAGTATGTGTCTATGCACGCGCGCACATTACTTACTACTAGTTTTACGTGATTCTACCTACCTATATTCCAAACCATGCCGTGCCGTGTCATGCCGCCTACGCGTACTCTCCCTCCCCGGACTCTTACTCTCGACATGGCGGACCTGCGGCACGTGTGCTTACCTGCCTACCTGCCTGCCCACCAACCCAGAGTGCAGGCCGCGCGCGACGCATCCCATCGTGTCCCCCACCCCCGGGAAGCGCGGGAGCCTCTGTTCTCACTTCTCGAGCTCGTCCCGTTTGGTCGCTGGTTTGGTTGGGCGTACGTAGTAGCAGGGAACCGCGCCGTGCCTCACCTCACTGCCCACTAAGTAAACAACTAACCTACCTATCTACTTGCCTGCTTCCCTCCCTACCTCCTATGATCGTGACGGGTATCGGGTACGTTGCAGCAGCAGCAGCAGCAGCAGCAGCAGCAACAGAAGGGATCCGACGTGGACAGGTCGGCGAGGTTGGGCGTAGCAGGTGGACAGGCAGACAGGCAGGTAGGTTGCAAGCGAGCGGACAGCTAACCTCGATCAGCAGAGATCGGCTCGTGGGATCCAAGGTTGGGCAAGGTTGCGAGACACCTTTTCTTCCTGAGACCCTGAATCTTTCAACCTAACCTCCATACAGAATGCGGATCGGATCCCTCCCTCCTCTGCACACCACGATATGTACTTCTTTCTTTTCTCGCGTTCTTCCTGTTCATTTCCCTTTTCACTACCCCGGTCTTCCCGCCCATCCGGGTCCTCCCCTGCCTCTCTCGTCTAGAGTACGATGTCGAGTAGGTAGATAAGCGTGTAGGTGTGAGTTATTCGTAGTGCATGCCCGGTTTCCCCCCGTCTGCCCTCTCCCTCCCTCCCTGGCTCGCTTCTCGCGGCCCCCCTCGGCGGATGATGTGCCTGCGCGCGCGCGTGTGGCTGGCACGAACCGCGGGCCCCGAGGCCGAACGCACCAATTGCATGCCCACACGCGTTGGGCGACGGCGATGATGGAGGGACGGGAATCTTGTACCCTGGTGCGAGATCATCGTGCCCGCTCGCTGGTAGCTGGGCTAGCGAAGCCCAGTTCTCTCTTACTCAGGCACAAGTGCTTCGTTGCGACCCTACACTAGGCCGTACCCTCCACACATCCAACACGGGCATATACTCGTTCGTCCTTCTCTTGTTCGCTTCCCGCTGAAGGCCTCTCTTTAGATTCCCCTCCCCCTCCAATCCCCCTCCCCTGCCGTGGCGACTGCGCGTCGCGAGGCGTCCTGCAGGTTGCGCATATATATACGTATGTATGTAATGTATGCAATGTAGGTAGGTGGGTAGATATAGGTATATATGTAGGCAGGCAGGCAGGCAGGCAGGTAGAGAGACGTAAGTAGATGATATATAGACATGCATACGAATTATATAGGAACATGCGCCGAGTGACATTCAGATCCCAACCGGTCCACCAACCAGGCCGCGTCTGAAAGCTCGCGACGCCATTTGCACGACCCTCGCCCTTCACAGAACGGCCCAAGCCAGCGGGAAGAAGAAAAAGCCCGTCGAGTCTTTTTTCGGTTTCTTCCCCCCCCCCCCTTTTTCCCATTCGACCCCGGCCCCCCACCTCCCTCCGCCTACGTTGGGCGTCTGCCTACCCGGCAGCAAGCCGACCTACAGGACTGGGGAACGAGAACGCGAGTCTCGGCCTCCCTCACACCGCCGTAGGAAGTCCGTGGGCGGTCGAAGCCATGGGGCGCCGGGTGATAATCAAGCATTAGGCGTGGTGGGCCAAGCAGGGCTCGAGAATCCTGCAGGTGAGGGATAAGATTACCTAGGGGATGGGAGAAGAAGGGGGGCATCGGGAATAAGAGACCGACGAAGCAGAAAAAAAAGAAAGGAGAAAACAAGACCGGATATTTCATTCATGCTCGATTGAAATGAGAAATGATCCGCGGTTTTCAGCTGCTGCTGCGGCGGCGGCTGCGACGGCGGCGGCGCCCTATACGTAGGTAGTATGTGTGTGCGTATAGCCCAGAATGTGTAGGCCTGCACTATATTATAGGTAATACCTACATAGGTTTACAGGCAGGTCGCGGCGCCCGAGGCTCATATATATCTCACAACACGTCCAAGTCAAGGACCGACAGGGCGTTTCTCATGCGGGCTATTAATAACAGGTACCATCCATAATCCCATATATATCTACTAATATATGCCAGGTATAGGCATATAGGTATATACCTATGTAGACCTACACCACCAATCCCACCACATCTGGGTCCCTGGCCTCCCCCCCGCCCCGGCCTACCTCGCCCCCCTTATACATCCACATCTACTTAGATATATGCAAACAGAGATAGACGTCAACGTAGGCGTCGATATAGACTGGATCTCGCGGCCGGATCTGGCCGGACTCAGCAGCTACCTACGTAGGGAGGCGAGGCAGGCAAATGATAGCTAGGCACGATACGAAACACGATTCGAGATTGCCCTCCCTCCCTCCCTCTCACAGACGCCGGCAGCGCGCGCGCGCACGCGCAGCCTACTTCCGTGCCGACGCCGCACGTCACATCATCGTATACGCGGTGGCGCTGGCGCTGGCGCGAAGTCCTGCGACGCCGGCGCCGGCTGCGCGCCCGGGACCAGATCGCCAGGCAGCAGAGAGCGGGCGGGCGGGCGGGCGGCCCAGGCTGTCACGCCCCAGGCCAGGCCAGCCCACTCGCCGCCACGCGCGCGCGCGCCCCCTTTCCCCCTTTCCCCCTTCCGCTCTGCCGGCCCCGTCCGCGTGTGCCCCGTACGTACATCCGCGACGCATGGGGGAGCTGGATAGCTGCGTATACAATAGGCAGGCGCAGCGATGTATGCACGCGCGCGCGCGCGCGCGTTCCGGCTGATTGCATTTCCCGCGTTCGCTCGCCCGCAGAGGGCCTCTGGGTGGCGGTCCGGGTTGCGGGAGCGCGAACAGGAGGAGGAGGAGCCGAGAGGGAGGGAGGGAGGGGTCGATGGGGAGAGGCCCGTAGAACGTAGCTGGCCGGGCCCGGGGAGACAAGGGGGGGCGCAGATGAGAAGGGCGGCGCTACAGGAGCCAGGCGCCTCCGTCCGTCCGTCGCTCCTCAACTGATATGCATACCTGCCTACCTACACGCACCTATCTTTATCCTACGCAGCAGGCGTGTTATCCCGTTCCGCGCTGCGCCGTGGCACGAAAGTGTATCACCGACGAAGAGGAGGAGAGAGGGGGGGGAGTGAATACATAACTGCGCAAGGAAGAGAAGAGGTGTAAGGATGTAGGTAAGGGGCGCAGCGCGGGCTTGGGAGAATAAAAAAAAATCCAACCCAGTTCGCCTCCATGCAGCTAGGCGGGATCTGCATACGAACGCCCTCCCCCTCCCCCCTGTATGTACGCAGGCCGACAGATCTCGCTCACAGGCAAGTATGCGACGTAGCTCGAGCTAACCTGGCCAGCCAGCCCGGCACGCCGGTGGAGGCGGAGGGCGTATGTGGCTGTTATCTAACTACCTGCCTCGACATAATACCTACCTAGAGCGCCTAGGTAGCCACCCACGCAAGCAACCTGGCCTAGGAAACGATGTAGGTAGGCGGGAGAGGGAGGGCGAGCGAGACACAGCCAGCCCGCCAGCAACGAGGCCACGCCGGCTTCGCGTCCGTCGCTTTGCTTCGATACCTGCCTGCCTGCCTGCCTCGCCTACGCGATCTTAGATACCTACAATGCACGGCATGTGTTCACGTCCCACACACACCTCCGTTTTCCCAGCGCACGCGGGCGCGTACGCGTACGCGGGCACTGTACACAGGAGACACAACCCCCCCTCTACCTACCTACACCTACCTAGGTACCTACCTACCTCTTATATGAAAGAATCCCGTACCACCACCCTCCGCCTCTCGCCCGTCCTCTACCCGGCGGCCTCCCTCCCTCCCTCCCTCCCTCTCTCTCCTTGCCGCTGCGCTCCTACCACAGGTTCGTGGCAGACGGGACGGCACGGCACGGCACGGCTCGGGTGCGTGCGCGCGCGGGGGGGAGAGGGGGGGAACGTGCTACGCGCGGCCGCACCCGCCCAGCGAATCGCGTCGAGGACCACGGGTGTGTTAGAGACCTACCTACCTAAGATAGGGTGGGTAGGAAGGGGGTGTGATGCGGGCAGCGCAGAGGGCGGCGGCGGAGGCGAAGCTAGGGGACGCGTTGCCTGGCCGAGAAGGAGAGAGAGAGAGAGAGAGCAGGCAAGGGAGGCCAGACAGACAGACAGACAGGCAGACAGGCGGGCTGGTCGACAGTGACTGGCCGTCGGCAAGCCGCATGCGCGCCCCCCCCCTTTCCGGCCGCGCCACCGCTGGCTCCCGCGACCGGCCGCCGAGGCCCCCAAGGCGCGCTCGCCGGCTCGTCCCCGTCCCGCTTGGGAAGAGGGGGGAAAGGGGGGTGGACTGGCCTGGCCGTGGCCGCGAGATGCCGGCACCGGCCGTGCGGCTGCTGCACGGAGGTGCGGTGTCGTAGGTGGGTAGATAGGAACCTAGGTAGGTAGGTAGGCCAGGGATGTAGCAACGTAAGGACGGGAGAAAGCAAGACAGACAGACAGACCGACAGAAGCGGGCGCTACATGCACACTTTCCGATTCGCCGGTTTCCTCTCTGCTCTCCCTGTTTCCCTCTTCCCTTTTCCCTACTTTTTCTTTTTCTTTTCCGTGTCAAGCAGGACTCTTCCCCCCGTCCCTCCCCCAATTCTAGATACGTATGTGGCTTGCATCTCCCACATGCCTACATGCGAGACATCTCTTTTTCGGGGGGTGTCTTGGGTGAGGTATTACCTAGGTACTTACGTAGCAGAGGCAGCAGCAGCAGCAGCAGCAGCGTCGTCCGGGGTCTCAACACGTAATTCGTACCTAATAACAGGATAGGCCATGCGTAGGTACGTAGGTGGTATACCATGGATGCAGATGGCCAGATGGCCGGTACCGAGACCGAGAAAGCATTGTGGGTATGGATCCTGGAGCGGGTTTAGGGGGAGCTGGGATGTTTCGATGCGTTAGGGTTGTAGCGAACTCCGTCTCGGGTCAGGAAGCTAATCTCCCCATCCCCTTTTCTTTTCTTTTCTTTTCTTTTCCCCTCTCTTCTTTCTTCCTTTATTCCTCTTGACGTAGGTATCGGTGCATGGAAATAGTACGGGCCCGTTGTGTTATATAGGTAATATGTGTACCCTATAAAGGGCGGTTAGCAGCGAAGAGAGAAAGAGAGAAAGAGGGCCAAGTCGGTGAGTTAGTTGGCTGTCCCTTTCTCTGTCTCTCTGTCTCTCTCTGTCTCTATTCTCTCGATTAGGCGGAGACCGTTTCGGAGATTTTAGGATCGGGGTGCATGCCGGGTCGGGCATAATAGTAACGGGCTAAAGCCGTCGATCTCGAGAGGAAGAAAAGCATCATGTCTTCTTGCTTTTGCTTCTTAGCTACTGTATGGCCTGTCAGTTGACATGACGAGAACCCGGTTTCCTCTACCCCCCCCCCTCCCCCCTACCTTTTTTTTTCTTTTCCTTTTCTAACTCTTGTTGGGATATTCCCGCGACGATCTCGCCTATAGCGTTGTGTATCTTTTGGAGCGTTTCTTAGATTACTTGGTTACATAGCGCGTGTGCTGCGTGGAGATAGCCGAGTTCGCCTGGGATCTGATATTATTCTTCTACCTGTCTTACCTGTCTCGCCTGCTCATATCCACCGCTCCGTCGCCACCAGCCCTTTTTTTGCTTTTCTTTTGACTTGCCTTCTCCTCCTCATCCCTCCAATGCGGCCTCGTACAAATCTAAGACCCGGATCGACCCTTGATTCACTCTCCCACGAATTCGTGTCCCGCCCTACCCCGTGTGTCAAACGTGGCACCCGAGATAGTGTGCTTATGCTGGGTCGTGGGGCGGTGGTTTCAGAGACGGAAAAAGAAAGACGGGGAAAATCAGGTCATGGCGTTCTTGTGTCGTCCCCGCGCGCGTACGGGGCGGGTTAGGTTATTGCTGACACCTATTAGCAAGGTTACTACATGGCCGTAGTAAGGGGCTTTTTGCTTTTCCCCATACTTCTTCTTCCTGCCCCGAACTTATGCGATGGGCGACAGGAGACCAAGACGGGATCGTCTGATTCGCATGTAGTAAGGGGCACGCCTCGATGCCTCTTTAACCCGCACACGGGACGTGATGTGGCGTGGTGTATGACCGGCCGGCCCGCCGACTTCTCGCCCATCTTATCCAACCCCCCCTTCGCTAGCATGGACAGCTGGCGAGATGTCGCATAGATAGACAGATACGCCAAGGTACACGGCATGGCCGTACACTTATGATGCGATCCATGCATAGCCACTCCTGCGTAGCGCGCATCGCGAGACAGCAGCGTTCCCTGGAACGCGCCGCGTCTGCGTCTGGCCGGTGCCGCGGGATCTATGCGAGATGGGTTGTCCAGAGACAAATCGATGCTATCGCCCGAAGCGACCCGGGCCGCGTACGGTAGTTGGTTGAGACTTTGTCTGAGGCGGCGGGCCACGACGAGAGGAGAGAGAGATATAGATAGAGAGAGCGTTACAGGTAGAGAGAGGCGGGGGGAGGGGGGGGCAACCCAACTCAGCTCGTCCCTCGCGGTCGCACCGTAGGTGGAAACAATAGGAGGTAGTCGATAGAGGTAGAGGGCGAACCCCTACCGGTATAGGCAGGGGTCCGCTGGCTGACACCTGCTAGTGTCGACCAGAGTCCGTCTCCGTGGGTATCCCTCACTCGGTACCTCAAGGCGCCTACCTTGGGTGCCTACGGTGTCTCTTGGGATGCCTCTAGGTACTAGCAATTAGGTACATTAGGTGCCTAACAGGCCGGAGAGAGGTATGCTAGAGAGGTCTACCCGGAGGTAGAGGTAGGTAGGTACCTGACTTGGGATGGCGAGGCGCCTGTTGGGTCTGGCGCCGCTTGGTCTGGTGGGCTAGCTGGTTTCCTCGCCCGCCAACCTGCGCACCGACGTGCACCGACATAGGTAGGTAGGTTAGGTAGGTAAATACGGCGCTGGTGTGCGCATACGTCTAGGTAGGTAGGTAGGTAGGTTAGGTACCTATTCCGACTACGAGTAGGTGTGCCAGTCGGCATGTACACGCTACCTGGCTTCTAGAAGTGCAGATACCTCCTTCGGCGCCACGTGGTGTCTGCTGCCAGTTTGCCAATCGAGATCTGCCCAGATCCCCCCCAGATCCCCCACCCTTCATCTCGCAGCAGACCGCAGGTTGCTCGGCCGTTGTACCGGTACATGCGCATATTCCCCGTTTCAGGCCCCCCCCCCCCGACCACCACCAGATCCTTCGCCTGCGTCTTCGACAGCCGGCCTAGCCAGGGTGCGCGTCCGCCCCAATCTCATCTCACTTCCCAACCCCATCGCTCCCATCCCTAAGCCACGGCTCTGGGGGGGAAGGGGGACGGTGGCCTGATTGTGGAATCCTACGCGCCAAGCGCCCTCGCTGACTTGAGCGCAGCGCAGATCCCGTCCTCTCGTATAGTCGTCTGTAGCCTATTAGGCCGCCGGCTTATTCTGATTTTCTCCCTCTCTGTGTGTTTCTTTTTTTTCTCCTTTTCTTTTTCGCCGCCATCGCACATCACGTCTCCTGCGCGCAGTGGCTCTTCGTGCTGGCGGCGCAGCTAGCTACCTGCTTGGCGTAGCAACGCCGCTCTTCGGTGCCGGGCTACCGTAGGAGGACGCAAGCCGCATCGCCCGATCGCTGACCGGTCGCCTACTTGGTGCCGTACTCATACGCACTCCTGCGCGTGGGAAGGAATAGATTCCTGCGCAGGGCCATGCGTCTACCTCCCTACTTAGGTACTCTACATAGGCATATCTCGTAGCCCGTAACCCGCAACCACGGCCACGACCACCTGGCGCGCTAGGCACGTTCGAGAGAGAGAGGCGGTTGGCGAGTTCCGGTTCCGCAGCGTCCGGCTCCCCGATCCACGCCGCATCGGTCCAGCGATTCGACGTCGCCCATCTAGCCCCCTCCTCGCGTGATCTGGGCAGGCGGGCAAGCGCTGCCGATGGCCTAAGCCGGATTCGGCCAAAATATCCCCCCCTCCCCGCCCTGGGGTTGGTTGGGTAGGTACCTCTTAACCTAGGTAAGTATCTAATGAATACTCATAAATACCTACCCTTACACCTGTATTCTGTATTACAGGTACAATCCAAAGGTACCTAGCCTACCTGGCCATGAGGTAACATGTACCCAACCTCACCTCGCCGCCGCACCTGGTAATGTACTCGACCGCTCTTGCTTGGCCTGCGGTCCCGACCGGCTTCGGGCGGGTCCCACTTACATCGGCCTAAGCAATTCCTAGGCAAATTAGGAGTTGGGGGGGAGACCAGTCTAGACCTGCCGCTATCGGTACGCAGATACCTAAAGTATAGAGTACCTCACAGTGTACTCGCGTACCTTCGGCACCTTAGGTACCCACAGGTAGGTACCTAATCTACCCTCTCACCCGAGTGTGTGGCAGGCCCAATCGGGGCCCTGTGCGTACTTCGGTACCTCTCCAGGTCAGCCCGCACACCCTCCCCCCCGTCGGCCCGGGCGACGATGGAGCACCAGATGGACAATATGGATCTCGCCTACATCTAGGTAAAATAGGCATGGAGCATCCGCCTATGCTTTAGCGCGTACGGGGAGATTTCCAGCCTTCCGGTAATCGAGATCCCAGACCAACACCACCACACCGACATGTACGTGCACTGCTTACGGACCGCGCACATGGATAGCCCGCCCACCTCCTTTGGCTGACCTTGCGGGAGTCCCGTCCGGTCCCCCGAGACCGACAACCTGGCCATGGCGTAAAGACTTCGTATCTCTACGCGCTAGCCAAGCGGCGATAGTGTGTCAGTTTGGATACCGGTTGGCCCGTTCGAGCGACGAGCTACCTGACATCTGTCTTATCTGAGAGCCACCGTCGCCCCCCGCCGCCCTCCTTTCCCGCTTCGATTTGCCGTCTTACGCTTACGCTCCCTGTCTAGTCCGGTGGTCCCCCCTCCGGCTGTTAGTAGAGAAGGGGGGGAGGGGGGGCGAGCTGAGTAAGAAGAAAAAGGAAAGCTGGACGCAGGGGATCTAGTAACCAACAGACGCTCAGCTCGCTCGCGCGCTCGCTCTACCCAGCGGATAGTAAGGTCGGGGTCGACCCTCGGGAATAAAACCTCGCCCCATCCCACCCATCCCACCTACCGGTGTAGACCGGTGTAGACCGGTGAAAGGTGTCACGGGGCGCCGAGGAGGCACGTCGTCGGGCAGGCTCTTCCGCGCGCGCGAGCTGGCGGACTAGACCAACTGGACTGGCAGGGCCCGCCGCCTTCGTGCCTACGGCGCAGCGCCAACACGGGACGTACGCACCCCACCTGCTGGGCTATCTACTGAGGCCACCTACCAACAATGGCTGCGCGTACGCACCCATGCGTGTCGAGTCGAGCGCGCGCGGCAGGGCACGAACAACGCTCCCGCTCCAACCAAGGCCCGTTCTGGACCCATCCGCTGGGCTCTCGTCGACGCGAAGCGCCGCCGTGCGCCAGTCGGCGTCTCACTCGCGCGTCGCTAGCAGTAGCGGATAGACGACAGCGAAATTCGGTGAGGTCAGCGAGGTCAGCAAGGCCGCGAGGGGACGTATCCACCCATACACGCGTACACGTGTCCGGGCCCCTTCGCTCATCGTGCGCTGCTGCTTTGTCGACAGACAGAGAGAGAGAGAGAAACCTGGAAATAAAAACAAAAATAAGGAGGGGACCCAGCATCAGCTCAGCTTACCGGTCTGGAAACACACATCCGCCCCATCGCCCTCCCCAAGGCCTAAACGACCCTGGTTCTCCCTCCCGGTTGGGGACGAACTCGAGGCGGCGGCGGCGGCGGCGGAAGAAGACAGGAGGAGGAGGAGGAGGAGGAGGAGGAGGAGGAGATGCGAGGCAGACGAAAGAACCGCGCAGGCCAACTAGCTGACTGCGTCCCACATCGCTTCCCCTCGAACCTTCTTGCCCCATCGAGGGAAGGGTAGGGTAGGGGGGGGAGGGAGTGGTGGAGGGTGGGATGACGAGGACGTGATTCCTTCACCCCTGCTACTGCAGCATCTGGGTAGTGAGGTAGGTAGGTACAGGCAGATCGGATCTCGTTGCCCAGCTCGCTTGTACTGCCCGCTCCGCATTCCGACGCCCTGCTCCGAACCGAGGCGGTCCCGCTCCCGCCCCGCGCCGCCGGTGCTCCGCGTGAAGAAGGAAAAAAGGGGCGGATGGGCGTCTCTCGGTCTTATGTAGGTGAGGACAAGCTTGTTTTACGCGAACGTGCGCTCTACGTCATATCCATACGACCCCGGTACGGGGAAAACCCGGGGGCCCGGCCGTCGACGCTTCGGCCGCTTGCCCCTGTTGCTACCTCGGAGCCGTAGCCTCCGCCCTGGTTTTGCGAAGGGGAAGTCCTGCTAGACAGGCGGTCGTTTTCACCTGGTCACACGACCCCTCATCCACCGAGACTCATGGGCTAGTTCCGGGGCCCTGCCACTTAGGTGCCGAGGGGCACGCGAGCAGGTCGTCTCGAGTCGTCTCGTATGTCTGCGAGCACCCTCCCTAACGCCTATAGGTGTAGTAGCCAAACTCTAACTGCAGCCCCTCGTTTCTCCGGAAGGCCAGGAGGAAAAGGTTTACTCGCAGTCAGTACGCCGTCCAACGAGGTGTGTCCAGCTTGTTCAGGCACATGCATACATAAATGGACGGTGACTATACTGTCCAGTATCTGGATCTAGACAGGCAGTTCTGGAGACGGACGTAAATAAATGTCTACCTAATCGATCATAAACTCTGCTACTGTCCAGTCTGATCGGGATGTGATGTAATCGACGAAAATACAAGGCCGAAGCCGTATATGTACGGCAAGATCATGCCTTGTCCGCCTATGTCTATGCATGTTGAAGTTCACCCTCCTCACTACATCCGCGCCGGCGGGCACATTCGCCGTCTACTCCCGCCGTCGCCTCTATGCTGTTGCCTCCTCCGTAAGAAAAACTCTAGACACTCCTGCGCGAGACGGTCGGTTAGCAATTTCTCTTGTTATCTATTCTATATCGGCGGGGGGGGCACGCGCGCGGGCTACATACTCACATCTGCCGTCGCGCGAGACGGCTCTCCGGGAGGGAGGGGGTACCGGGGGAGAGGGGGTAACCGGGTTCAGCCCCAGCGCCTCCAGCGCACGGTAGTGTTGCCGCCGGGCGGCGGGGGGGGCCCGGGGAGGATCTCGCGCAGGAGGTCGTTGATGTCGAGGCCGCGCTCGTGCACCTCGCGCCACTGGCGCGGGTAGCCGAGGCTGCACTCCTCGAAGCGCGTGCCGTCGCGCCAGTCGGTCCGGGGCACGTGCAGGTGGCCCGAGACGACCACGGCGGCGCCGAAGCGCCGGTGCCAGTCCTCGGTCGCCTTGGTGCCGCACCAGAGGCTGAAGCGCGGCACCCGCGGGATGTACACGAGGTCCTCGCGCAGCGGCCAGTGGTTCGCGAGCACCAGCGGCAGCACGACCTCCTCCTCTTCCTCTTTCTCCCTCTCCCCCTCCGCCGCCGGCTGGCCCGCGTCGTCCCTCGGCTCCGCTCCGGCGGCCGTAGCCGCAGCCAGGGCGGCGCGCTTGCGCGGCTTGCGGGCGTCGGCGAGGCGCGCCTCGGCGCGCTGCACGAGGAGGCGGCACCAGGCCTCGCGCGAGGGGTGCGGGTCCGGGTGGAGGAGGAACTCGTCGGAGGCGACGGTGTCGGCGTCCTCGGCCCAGCGCAGGGCGTCGGCGCGGGCGACGTGGGCGGGGCGGAAGCTGTAGTCGTAGAGGGTGAAGAGCGGCGCGACGAGCGCCGGCCCGCCCTCGCCCTCCCACACCGCGTACGGGTCCTCGGGCGTGCGCACGCCGAAGCGCCGCGCCACCGCCACGCAGTGCGCGTACCGCGCCTCGCCGCGCAGCTGGCGCGGCCCGCCCGGCGCGCCGCCGCCCGTCGTGTACAGCTCGTGGTTCCCCGGGCACCACCACACCGCGCCGAAGTTCCGCGTCGCCGCCCCGAACGCCAGCTCCAGGTGCTCGTCCGTCTCCCCCACGTCCCCGCACAGGATCAGCCCGTCCCCCGGGTGCGGCCGCAGCTCCCCCAGCGCCGCCCGGTTGAACTCGTGCCCCAGGTGCAGGTCCGCGATCGCGTACAGCTTCATGGCCGCTGCTGCCGCCGCGCGCCGGCTAGCCAGCGCGCCAGGAACGAGGGGCCGTGGTGGGGAGCGAGGCCGAGGCCGATTCGGCTGCCGCCGCTGCTGTTTGCTGACAAAGCTGGGGCTGGAGAGCGCTTGCTACCGCTGCTCACGGCGAGGAGGCTGCTGTCCTGGGCACTGCTGTGCTTCAGGCTGTGATATTCCAGTTGTCGATGGCCGAAGGCTCAGTCTCGTGCGAAGCTATGCAGGGGCGTGTCGGGTTGGAAGGTGGAAGTTATTGTTATTATTTTACTTTAATTCTCTCACTCTGGTGGCGCGCGCTGTGTAGATGCAGGCAGTAAATAAGGAACCAGCCGTGGGATTTCTGGATGTCCGAAGGGCCAATTATATGCCTTTTGACACCCGGACTTTGTTTCGTCTCCCATCTGTTGCCGGGCTGGCGCTTACCGCGTACATAACAATGCCCGTGTATTTATTCAATGGCATACCTAGTTGATAAACAGGCAAAGCTGGGCCTCCTCGATAATAGAACAGGTGGTGTAAAAACAAATACACAAACAAAGACATTTGTATACCCACAGTATACACCCGCACCACACACGCACTGTGTGAACTTGTTGAGCTATGCTATAACTTAGGGAGCTGGAGTTGCGAGGGAGCAGATGAGCGAAATGACGAAGACTACCAAGTAGCGCTGTTAGGAATCGAACCTATCCTCCGTTATATAACCTAACTGATCTGGAGCAGGCTCGCTCTCTACTTAGACTCGGTGGCGTCGCCGGCTGGGAGCGTAGCAGCTAGTAGCTAGTAGTCGGGGCGAACCAAGACGGAGGGACGGGCTCGTAGGAGAAGAGAGAATATAATGCGAGGAGGTGGAAGGCAAGAAAAGAAGAGGTTAGGAGCAGATTACCTAGAACGAGGAAGCGAAGCAAGAGCCACTGATTTGGTTCAACTATTATACATCACACCCTTGGGCCCCTAGGCCCTTAAAAATGATGGTCAGTCTAATGATGTGGACGATGATGTCGATTGGTCTTTGTATTCGGTGTCGGAAAGCCTCTCTCTCCCTCTCTTGAGTTCCCCGAGCCACCTATGTACTTCTCGCCTTGGGACCGGTGGTAAATGATGGTCGGAATTAGAACCTATACTAAGGGGCGGAATACCTACCTATGTATAGGAGGGCACATAGTAGGTATGTAATCCTGAGGCGCCTTGATAAAGTTGATTTTATATCTGCCACCTAAGGAGACACTTCCCAATCCTACAAGGATATACTAAACCTTCCTATCATATCTCTTGTCGTTTCACTGCATGGCACGATTGCGAATAATACAACACACTGTTGTTTATGGACTATGTGAGAACTAGATATGGCGTATCGTATGAGGAATCGGGTGCTTCTTCAGGACCGTTCGTCTCCCCTTCTACTTCGGAGCAAGGCGAGCAACCCCTCATCGATTTCGATGCCAAGAAATAATTCCGTCTCCAGCGAAGAAAATAATAGCTACGTGTTCCTCCTGCTGTCGTTAGCTACTCTCCTACTATTCCGCCTGCTAAAAGGCGCCTAAGGCCCCGGCTTGTTCGCGATACCGAGCTAGTTGCTGGCCGGCTCCGTCGGCAGGATGAAATCGGCCTCTGCAAGATGAATTAGTTAGACGCGAACTCTGCTGCTTTAACGGGAGATGGTAAAGGGAACGGACCGCCGCTAGTAGGGGAGGGCCGACCAGTCGGGCGACCAGTAGGCAGTGGGCGGCCAGTGGGTTGGGGTCGATCAGTAGGACGACCTGGGCGGCCAGTGGGCTGGGGTCGATCAGTAGGACGACCCGGGCGGCCAGTGGGCTGCGGCCGGTCGGTGGGGCGTCCTGGGCGACTAGTTGGTTGGGGTCGACCGGTAGGACGTCCCGGGCGACTGGTGGGCTGCGGTCGGCCAGTTGGGCGACCGGGACGGCCCGTAGGTTGGGGCCGGTCGGTGGGACGACCAGGACGGCCGGTGGGTTGAGGCCGGTCAGGAGGCTGAGGCCGGCCCGTGGGGCGATCGGGTGCTAGCAATCGTTAGCCCGTGCCCGTCGTATAAAGCAAGGGAAGGGATCTCTCACGTCCACTGGGCCGCCCCGTCAGGCTAGGCAGAGCCGGACGGGAGACAGACTTGGTGGGACGGTCATCCTGTTCGAGCGGAGCTGCGGCAACGAGGCCGAGGAGCAACAGAGCGACGATTCCCTTCATGATGTAGATGTATGAGGATATTCGAGAAGAACTCGTAGACGTTGCGTTGCTGGATCCAGTGTTGCTTGCCACGATCTCTCTAATTCGGGTAGGAGGAACAAGGCCCTCAAGCTAGATATATATACACATCCCGAGCTCTCGACGGTCGACAAGGAGCCCCCCTCTCGAAGATCACGCCATGTCTACGCGAATCCATGACTGCTCGGGGATGAATGAGCCCCTCCGGAGAAGCGCTGGTGCCCGTAAACGATATCCGCCTCGACGGACGTCGACCGCCGCGGCGGTTCTAGATCCAAAGACGACATGCCAGCCACAACAGTCGTGACACATGGCCGAGACTGGTAAAGAGATTCAGGCACATCCGAATAAGCTTTGCCAAGTCTCGAGAATTCCCAAACCAGGCAGCATGCTGGGATTTTCGGACCCGCGGTTGGTCAATTGATGGAAGGGCGTCGACCTCGGTTTGGCCTGTTACCGGAGACACAGAGCCTACGCCGTAGCTTAAAGGGTCTTAGATTGGCGCCCGCAATTTCCGTCCTAATTATCCGTAGGTTGTCCCGTATTTGGTGCCACGCTGGCCGCGTCATCTAGATGGTGCAGAAGCGACGACGTGCCTTATTAGGGAGACTGACGCCATCTGTCCCTGTGTCGTTCGAGATGATGGCGATGCGAATTAAGTCTCTTGTAGCCTAGCCCACAGCGTCGCTATAGTGCCCAGATGTCGACAGCAAGGTTTGGGCAAGATGGGGTGACGATTTAGCCGTTTACCCTGTTGAGGTGTGACCATCTAGGATGAGCTTCACCCCAGAAACTGGAAGGCTGCCCGCGACGTATTTGGCGAGTGCGGGGACAAGTTGTCAAGTTCCAGACATGAGGCCATAACCATCGATCCAAACATAGCTCCCGACGGTCTGCCGGCCTAATAACCACGCCATGTCTAGGTTAGCCAGATGCACGTAGTTATGGAGCCGGGTGGCTATTATTGTATTTCGGGAGGCAGATCGTCGTTCGCGGGGCTGGATTTTCCTAGGGAGTATATTCGGTTTCGGAAATGCATCCGTCGTTACTATAACTGAACAGCCGAGCTGTCAACTCGGGAACACGCTTAGGTGTAGGTATGGCGGCTCGATAGGAACAAGACTTGGGGCCAGTGCGAGGAGACGGGCGTGTGAAAAGCGGCCGTCGTCGCTAGCCAGTCTGGACCAGTTCTTCTCCGGCTCGCCGTGCGTTGAGCTGTTCGGGGGGAAGGTTGCAGATCGCATCGAAACAGGTCAGCAACATTACGTATGCTAGTGTGTGTGTGGGTGAAGATGAAGCTAGGTGTTTGGTGAGGCGAGCGTTTCCGCACAGCTGGGTTGGTTGTAGGTGGTAGGTAGGTGGGCGGATACGTATGTGTGGCTGGATGGGTTAGGTGAATTAGCCACATGTGGCGTTCAACGCCCGCGTACATGCGACACATTTGAGACCCGGCCACCATTAACCTAGGTACCTACCTACTCCATACTAGATGTGGACCAGACGAACGCGCACGTGGTGGCAATACCGACAGAAGTCGTAGAACCTTCTTCCTTGCTTTCTCGATGACGAACCGAGATTTCCAATCCTGCTGGGTTGGAAACAAGGCGTGCCAGCGGCGACGAGATCCACTCCTGACGACCGAAGCCAAGGCACAGGTTTTGGGCAACCTGGTCTTGGTCCAGTTTGACAGTAGCGGCTGGGGGGTAATTGTGGTGGATGTGGCTTAGCAGACGCTACTACCACCCAATGTAGGCATTCATATTGTGCTTGTTGGTATACCACGGAGGACGCACGTTGGCAGGTATGCGGTACGTGCCAGCTGATGACGACATCATGTAGCGACGATGTTGGGAGTGCCCTGCGGGCTGTGGGGGTGAGGCACGTCGGTACCTTGGAGAGCATACCAGACGACGTACCTACTTACCCGACAATCTGACGTATGCATGTACCTTAGCTACCTACGCGTACCTAGGTACCTATCTCTAATCCGCACACCTCCACCAGGAGACTCGTAGTGTACTATAGGTCCTCAAGATGAAGCACATAATGCCCGTTGTTGGTGCCCATCCCCTCCAATCCCGGCCTCCGTCTCGTCTGCACAACACGGACCCCTGCAGGACAACAGAACCCGCGAGAATTCTCCTCGCGGACGAAATTGAGACAATTGACAATTCCCTGTCTCTCGAGCCCGAGATCCCGAGACGCAGAAGGACGGAGAACCGCGGGTTCGTCGGATTCAGTATCGGTAGGTAGGTCGAGGCCAGCTATTCCGCAGATATCCGTTATCGGTACGCCTGCGGACACGCTGCAACCAACCTCTGCCTGCCTGCCAACCGGTGCAGAGAACATCGCCTTGCCCGCTCTGGGTAGAGACGCAGCAGGGAAGCGGGCCTGGTCTGCCACGGCGTAGATGAACTACGAGACGATACGAGAACCATCCATGCAAGCCACGGGACCTCCGTGCAGGCGCACGGAAATCCGCCATCACCAATGAGACCGCGGCAACCGACCCAGGAGGCCTAGATCACAGCCCCTCCTCCCGCCGACCTAGCCTATGATCACAAGGTGGTGAAAAAAAGTCTCACTTCTTGCCATCGTCATTTCTGTCAGCAATCCGCATCACCTGCCTGGCCCCGTTCGTTAGCCACGATGCGGGCTAGCCAAGTCCTACTGCGGCGACATCGATGTTATGCATAGGGCACTTCCAGATAGCCTACCTGTTCCGGGTGGTCGAGACGGCGACATGTCGCTGAGGCATAGCCTCTTCGGGTCTTCATGCACCTGGTCCTTACCGCCCCCGTCTTCGGCTCGTGCGACGGCGAATTAGCGAGACGGGAGCGAGAAGAAATGCGGCAGCTAGTCGAGTTTGTGGGCGAGGACGCCGAATGAATGTGTTCCGCTGCTGTTGTCTTGTTTTGCCGTTGTCGTTTTGCGCGGCTACATCGGAGACCCCGCACCGCACACACAGACGGGGAAGGGAGGGGAGGGGGCAGAGTAGAGGCTGGTCGAACTATTTTCTTGCATTTTTGTCCGCTTGTGCACGAGAGGAGAGGAGTGAGAAAGAGTGAGAAGAATAAGCCGTTTTTTTTTCTTTCCGTGGTGCGGCAAATAGGTAGGTGATGCAGACGATAATAAGTAGGGCGTGCGCTTGCGCAAGACATTTTGGGATTCCTCAGGAATTACAACGTCCTGCTGTTCGGCTCTCGGTCGCTGCCAGGCATCGGAGATATCGAGAGATAGATCTGTCAGACTGCCCTGTCTCTGACAACTAGAACTGACTGGGCCGTCGGCGGGCTAATAGATAGCAATATATCCACGCGGCAGGGCAGGGTTGGCAAGTGACGCTTCTTCGCGCCACCACTTATAAGCCGTCGGGAATAGCGCTGTCACTCGAGTCTCACCCGCCCTTCCCAGGCGCCGGGCACCAAGTCCATCATCATACCTCGTTCAGCAGCAGCAGCACGTACGAGCAGCCCGGATGAGGTGCTAACTGGCTCATCTGCTAATCTGCTAATCCCAGTCCCATGCCGCAGACTCGATCGGGCAGACTGGATCGGGCAGACTGGCCGGCAGACTGCGGGAGGGTGGGAAGAAACAATCGGCCACACATCCGTTGGGCCATCGCCAGGTCGGCGGAGCCAGAACCGGGGTGGCCTCTTGGGAGACGATCGTGCCCAGCGTGTCCATCTGCCCACTCAGCCCACCCTGCGTCATCCCGCCGTCGCCCATCAGTGCCCTTCCTTTTGCCCCTCCTGGTCTTCTCGCTCTGCCCCGGCCCTCCCCTGCCCTTCTGAACGCCATGAATGCTGCGTGACACCGTCCCATCGTCTCGCACTGTCACCGGCCTTCTTCTCTCCCGGCGGATGCGACATATTAATACTCCCTGCTTATAAGCCCTCCTCACCATAAACCTGCCCTACTTACATACTCGCCTTTCTGTCAACTCCCCACGCACAGAAGTCATATCTGCATACAAACCTCATCCCACCAAAACCCCCCTCCCTGGTTTGTTTCCTCCCTTGCACTCATACATCTACTACCTACACTCAAACCTATTATTACACTTGGGACCATCAATCTTCTGCGCTTCGTGACATCACTGTCGCCTTGCTGTCGAACACCGGAACACTCTGCGACAATATGACGCAGGTCTATCGCGAGCGCGATGTGCGCTACACGAGGGAGCACAGTCCTTCCTCGTCCGACGACGACAAATACAAATCCACCACCGTGAGACGGTATAAAGTTAGTGGCGGAGGCAGGGTCGTGGAACACGATCGCGTAGACCGCTTCGAAGACGATGACGACCGCCGATCGAGACAATCGCACTCTCATTCTCACGCCGGCCGTTCGTCCGGCGACATGTTGGAAGTCGAGCGTCGCGTCGAGAGAACTTCCTACCCCGAGCGTCCGCGGTCGGCCCTCGATTCGCACGACAGATGGCGAGTTGAATTTGAGAGAGAGAGAGAGGCCGACCGAGACCATTACCCCGAGCGGCATTCTCGGACCAAGGTCGTCGAGGAGACGAGAGAGACCTCGTCGTCGCCTCGCGACTACTACTGGGAGCGCCAATCGAGACAGCCGTGGGACGAGTCCCGGGAGGTAGATGTTCGCCTCGAGAAACGTGTTGTACGTCGAGAGCCCGACGGCGACGTGGAGATCAAGGAGAAGGCTATTGAGGAACGCAAAGAAGATCCCCGCGACTACAAGGAACGAGACGTTAGGATTGAGCGCCGCGTCTACGAGGAAAGGGACCCCCGCGATTTTGAGGTCGAGCGATACAGAAGGGAGGTTGAGTACTACACAGCCCCCTCCCCGCCGCCCGCGGCTTCGCCCGTCATCGTTCGCCAAAAGGCTCCCGAGCAGAAGGTAATAATCAACGAGGCCCCTGCGCAGGCCCCCGTCATCCTCCCGCGCCAAGAGCCAACTGTCATCTTCCTGAGGGACGAGCGTCGTGAGGTCGCGCGTCGTCCCGAGCCGCGAGAAGAGGATTATGCCTACCACCGAGATGAGCGGCGCCGCCGCGACGAGCGCGCGTACGAGAGCGACGGATACGAGGAGGATTACTACGTGAAGCGGACGATAATAACGCGGGACCGTAGCACGAGCTCAGACCATCACAGAAAACGACACCTTGCCGAAGGCGCTCTCGCCGGCGCCGGCCTTACGGCCTTGCTGGCGGGTCGTGGCGGCAAGGATGGCGAGCACCGCGACCATAGAGGCCGCAAGGTTATTGCCGGCGCCGCCCTGGGAGCTCTCGGTACCGAGGCCGTGCGACGAGCGAAGAGCGCGTACGAGGATAGACACGAAGACTACGAAGACGATCATCGCCGACACCAGCACCGGAGTAAGTCACGTAGCAGGCTTACTACCGGCTTGGCTATCGTAAGTTTTACCCCTAACTGTCAAGACAAATCCGTACTAATTTGGCCGAAGGGCGCCGCTGCACTCGCTGTCGCTGGTGGACTCAAATACATGCAGAACAACAAGGTCGAGAAGGAAGAAGCTACCCGTGGACGTGCGCGACGTCGGCATTCCGAGGGCGAATATTCGCAATCACGAAGCCGGTCCGGTCGTAGCCATAGCAAGTCGAACATGGCCAAGGCAGCTCTGGCGACTAGGTAAGTATCACATTTTTCGTTTCAGAGTCCCCGCCGGACGCGATCGCTATCGACCACGTGGATCCTTTCCTACAACAACATTCATGTTACTAACTGCTGAATGTTTCAGTGCCCTCGCTGGCCTGGTGAAACATTATAGATCCAAGTCTCGAGGGAAGTCCGGGTCGAAGTCCCGGTCGAAGTCTCGTCTGAGAACTGGTAAGCGACAATCCCCCTCGCTTCCTCAAATATTTGCGACTGCTGACTCTCGTTCAGGTGCCGAGATCGCCGCAGCCGGGCTGACCGGCGCGGCGGCAGAGAAGCTGTGGGAGCATCACAAGGACAAGAAGGAGCGCGAGCGCGAGCGCGAGCGTCATAGGGACTCAGATGACGAGCACGAGCATCGCAGTAGGGGCCGGAGCTATTCAAAGAGCCTCTCCAGGTCCAGTTCGAGGTCTCACAGCCGCAATCTGCACTCGCGAGACTCTACGGCTGATAGAGAATTAGGACTGGTTCCCATTCCCGGCGTGGAATACGGCAGTGAACCAATTGACAGTTACGACTCCGCGACCGAGGAACCAGGACGCCGGCGTCGCGGCAACCATCATCGGCCGTCCTCCGCATCCGAAAAGGAGGCGAAGAAGAAGAGTCACAGTGCGCTTCGTAATGTCGCAGCCGCGGGGCTCGGCACCGCAGCGGCTATCGGTATCAAGAAGTATCATGATCGGCAGAAGAGCAAAGAGCGAGAAGAGAAGTCGAGAGAGAGCAGTCGGAGTAGGTCTCGGGACAGAGGGGGGAAAGATCTGGAAAAGGGATCAGGGGATCCAGAGAGAGGAGGAGGAGAGCGAGAAAGACCAAGAGCTAGGCGGTCTCGCGACCGTGAACGGAGGCGTACGGGACAACGAGTAACACCCCACGTCCCGAGCCGTTAACTAACCTGCGATATAGTTTACGAAGAAGCAACAGCAGCGGCGGCAGATCCGTACAACGGGTACGATGTCGAGGCGCCACCCCCCTCCCCTCCTCACCAGTCAGGCGGCTTCCCGCCGCCACCACCTAATACCTACACGCCACCGCCGCCGCCGATGGCGACGACGGGACCGACTGGGTTCACACAGCACTCCAATCTATCGACGACCAACATCGATACCTACGCACCGTACCCTCCCTACAACCCGCAAGACTACATCAACCTGCCACCGCCGCCGCCGGGTCCACCGCCGCCAGCGTCCCGCGCCGCGCCGGGCGCGCGGCCAGGCCCAGAAAACGTGAGTCCTCACCATCATGACAATGATCCGCCCTCCGGTGACACCCAGTCCCACCCTGATGCCTCCCGGAGCACGGCCACCGAGAAGGGTGCGTCTCCTTGAGTTTTCCGTCCCACCGTGTCCGACGCGACACGTGAGATCTTTTCCTGTCCCCCTCGATATCTGCCCCTTTTGCCTATTCTAACACCCGGTGACTCCTCACTAACCACCTCTCCCTCTTCCCCCTTCCCCTAGATGGTCTAAACCTACCGCCTCCCTCTCCCGCCGCCAGCGTTGCCTCGGCGCCCTCAGCCACCGCATCGAGAGTAAAGTTCGTCCCGCTCTCACCCAAGTCTTCGCAGACTCTACGTCGCCTCCGGCGTAAGCGTTCCCTCGACGAGGGGGTCTACTACCATCGCCACCACAACCATGAGCGCGACGCTGACGATGGCTCCCCTTCGCGCCGACATCACCATCACTCCGCATCTGACACCGAGGCCTCCGACCGCCACTCGCACGCGCACCACCGGCGGCAGCGGAGGCGCGAATATGCGGGGACTTATCGCGACAATAGCAGTGAAGACGACGTAGAGGTTCTCCCCGACCGGTTCGACGCGTCGGGGCGGCCGCTCGACGCTGTCGCCGCCTACAACAGTAGCAGCAACAGTCGCGGCGCCAGGGTCCCGAAACATGGCACGTTCGAATTCACGCCCCGCGACAACCGCGACGGGAACTGGCGCGTGCGCGGCGCATGGAGGACCATCGGTGGTGGTGGAGAAGGACGCGCAGACGGAGGGGATGCGGACGTTGGGGAGCTCGCACGGACGCTAGGGGGCCTGCTGCTACAAGGCGGAGGTGGAACGGGCTGGACGGGGGTTCTGGGACGCGCGCTTCAGGCCGCGTAGAGGAGGAAATGGTGTTGCATCTCTCGGCTCCTCTCCTTGTGTTTTTTGGTGGTAGCGGTGACGGTGTTGGCGTAAGCAGCGCAGCTTTGGGAACGAACGCATCGATGACGAGATACGACGCGTGACTCTTTCCTTCTTCTCTTTTCCAAGTTTTCCTTGTGTATTTCCTTCCAAGTCTCGGCATGACTTTTTTTCCTATTTCCTACAACCCGGCCTCGCTGTCGGCTATAGACGCGCTATGATGACGATGACGAGGACGGTTTCCCTGACCCACGCGTCTCTCCCCCGTCTTATCTGTGTCTACAGTCTAGAGTTCGTATCACGACTTTTGGGAATCTGGTTCACGGCGGCCGGTACGAACTATATATTACGATCTCTGGTATAGGTACTACTTGGCTGAACTTGATAGATGAACGAACTGAGATGTCTGAAAAAAAGGGGGGGGAAGAATATGGATAATGACCAATGACCAATGACGAAGTCTTCTATTTCCTTTCGGCTTTCCTGACGGGCCGCGTTTTGAGCGGGTGGATAGATGAAACAGGCGAATATACGTACGTAATGGACTCGATATGGCTGACGGCTTCGCTTGTGAGATCTGCGGTACGTGCTGTGTATACGCGTCCCCGAGCCGTGAGGGCAAAAGGAGGGGTGTAATACCTGATGCCTATGTGCGCTGACCCTACATTACTCCCAGTAAGCCGCCGTTTACCCCCGTACGGCTTACTGGACTGCCTTCTGCTGAGCGCTCCAGGAGTACATCGGCATCAGTCTCGGTTTGTATGTCCCACCGGGCCGAGGTCCAGGGGTCGGCACAAAGGCGAAGAAGGGGCCGGCCCGGTCGTTAGTAAGGGGTGTATCTCGCGTGTGTGCTCTACTCCAAGTGTGCTTGGTAGGGCTCTGCGTGGGTTTCCGCTTGTGCCTGATCTGGTCAATAATCTATCTGGATTGTTGAGTACAGACGAGGTTCGTTCACCGTGGAGATTGAGGGTTGGCATTCGGAAGTTATTGATACTGAACCGTCTTTCTTCTTATTCGTATATATGGTTGAGTGGCCGTTGGACGCGATAGTGAAAAGGCCTACACATCCATTTCTAAGGTCATGCAGCTGAAATAGTAGGGATTTGCTCCCGCGGGTGCGGTGTCCTACGGATACGTGTTCAATAATACGCCGTATTACTTCTATCACTTACGTGCGTTTTAGGTACGCCGAAAGCGCTCACGGTCCCCGCGGAAGGCGAGGCAGATCATAAATGGGCTAATTACGAATGGGTTCGTCGTGGCCGATCCGATAAGCAGAAGCTACCAAGAGAGAAAGCTGTCGCCAGGATGGTAAGCAGACCGTCGTCGGGTGCTTCTAAGGGCATTCTCTCCCCTCACGGCGAAGTCCCTCGATCGATGCTGACGTACCTAGCGTATGACACCCAATGATCTTCATTTTTTTCTGTCTCATGACTACAGAGGAAAAGGAGTACTATTGGTGTGCTCCTCTATTCCTTTCGTCACGGGAGAATGCAGATATCGACACTTCACATCAGCATAGACGACACCTTTACATATGGCCTCATATCGGTAAGGCCTCCGCTGAACGGCTCCGCTGGTCGTATTCGTCTTCTTCTAACCTAAGCTATTGCTGTCACCCAAGGGGAAACCTGTTAAAATGTCATCGACTATCGCCTCTTTGGGCCTGGTAAATGTCTGCGTGGCTTCCTCGGCCGTGCTCGTCCTGTGGTACATCGTCTCAGCCACGGCAGCCTGGTATCGTCTTCGCCATATCCCGGGCCCGTTCTGGGCCTCGTTTTCCTACGTATGGATGGTAAGGAGCATACTCACTGGCAGCGTCGGGTCAGACTTCCGCAGGCTTAATAGCTATGGGAAATTCGCGCGCGTCGGGCCCAATTCCATCGTGACGAACGATCCCAAGATTCTCCGGCGCATCTCCGCGGCTCGGACCAAGTACGTCAAGGATGAGGTTAGCACGACTGAAGCTGTGCTCTTCGCGTGGTGTATCGCTAACGACCTGCGCCAGTGGTATAGCGCCATCAAGGTCGCGCCTGACCACCAGACCATGGCGGTTTCGCTGGACAACGAGACCCACGACGCGCTGAAGGCGAAGACCGCGGCTGGGTATAGCGGCCGCGACAACCCCGACATGGAGGTCGCCATCGACAGCCAGATCGCGCACTGGGTGGATGTGATCCGCCAGAAACACCTGACTACGAGGGCCAAGTTGCGCAGCGTCGATTTCGCCTCGTTGTCGCGCAAATTCACCTTGGACGTCATTACTCGGCTCTCGTACGGCCGGCCGTTTGGGTTCCTAGATGCGGACGGGGACTTGTACGGATACATGAGGCAGATGGACGGGTCGATGAAGACGATGGTCCTGGCTCAGGAGATCCCCTTTTTCAGACGCATCGTGTTCTCTCCTTTCGTATTCGGCCTGATTGGGCCTAAGGCGACGGATAAAGGGGGCGTTGGGAAGATGATGGCGTGCGTCCCTGCTATTATTATCGTCACATCTTGGCCAAGGTCTACTTACATTGCCTGACAGGATCACGCGAGACATTATCGACGAGAAGTTCATAGACAAGACGCCCAGGGATGATATGATGGTGAGTCGTGGACTCGGCTTCTGGTCCCTCTTATCCCGTTCGCCGCGATCTGTCGTTGATTGATGGAAGGGATCCTTCATCCGCCGGGGGATGACACGAAAAGAGTGTGCGGACGAAGCTATGCTGCAAATCATTGCCGGGTCCGACACGACGGCTACCGTGATCCGTTGCACTATGCTATACATAATGGCTACCCCTCGGGTATACACACGGCTGAAGGCTTTAGTGAAGGACTGCGTGAAGCGGAACGAGGCTTCGACGCCCATCACGTTCGAGCAAGCCCAGAAATTGCCCTACTTGCAGGTATTATGCTCCCATATACCAGTTTCAGAGATCTTGAAGGAGTCTGGGCTAACCTTGTGATTCTTGGCAGGCTGTTATTTACGAGGGCCTTCGCATTAAGAACCCGATAACTTACGGACATTGTGAGTGACAAGCACTGCCTTTACAGCGATGTGCCTCCAACGTTTGCCGGTCACGTCACCACATTGTATAACACACAGAGACAAACTAAGGCCGCGGAACGAGTTACAATAATAGTACTGACACGAGCTAGATAAAAGGGCCCCTCCGGAAGGGGACACAATCGACGGCGTCTTCATCCCCGGAGGCACCGTCATCGGGGATAATAGCGTAGGCCTGACGTACAACGCCGAGGTCTTTGGCGAAGACGTGGATGTTTTCCGGCCAGAGCGCTTCCTCGAGTGTAGCGACGAGAAGAGGGTCGAGATGGAACGTGCCGTCGACATCGTCTTCGGCGGCGGCCGATGGATGTGCGCCGGAAAGACAGTCGCGTTCTTGGAGCTCAACAAGGTCTTTTTCGAGGTCCGTAATATTAATGCCTGCGTTGATACCTATTACCCCGGGTCAAGGTTCCGACCCCCGCCGTCGCTGCTCGCTCGCTAACAGGACGCGTCCACTCGCGCGTATTGTATTAGCTCTTGCGTCTGTTCGACTTCCAACTGGTATATCCGAACAAGGCGTGGGACGAAGAAATCCACTTCACCTTGTTCCACAAGAACATGTGGGTGAGGATCACAGAGGCAGATGCGGCCGAATACTAGGGGGACGGCCTTCTTGGTCGAGTCTCGCGCTGTCTTTCTGCGAGATATTCGATATTATTACACCCGGGCAGTCTCCACCAAACCTGTGTCCGGACGTAAGCGGCAACGAGCCGCGAAACGTGACGGCGAACACAACATCGTATCGCTCCAACATCACATTGCTAAGCAGACCAGGGGCAACATTGACACCGGTTGCCTAAAAACATGCCTAGGTAATACCTATAAGGAAACCCTAGGTAGGTAGGAACTCATGAGCTAGCAAGTATTAGAACCTACGTGCTCGGCGAGCCTGCGTGATATGTACACACCCTTGTCCAGTTCCGATACCGACCCTATTCCGACCGGGCACTCTCTTCATGGCTGCCCCCGGCCCCTCAGTCCCCCCGCCTCCAACTCCACCGCGCCCGTCTCGAACCGACGTAATCTGAAGTCCTACTATGTGCGTACGCGACCCGCGTGCTCGGAACTTGTTCGGCCGCAAAGTGTTTGCTTACCGCGGTCACTTGGGTGCTAAGGGGGAGGGGGAGGCCCCTGGGAGGCTCCGCCGCGGCAACGAGCCGGGCCAGGATCGCTACATCGTGAACGGGGACGGCGATCCGGGACCCTGGACTGTTAGTCTGAATCCCGTCTGCGCGTAGAGGTGTGTATGTGTGTGCACTCGAGCACGCCGTGTCCGTCTTTTATTCTCTCCTTTTTTTTTCTGGCTCGCTTTACTGTCGCGGAGGTAGCTATACATACATGTAAGCCTTACACCACTACATACGGATACGGGCTTCTGCGTTTTCCTTGCACATTTAATATACCTAGTGTGGGTTCAACGCGTGAGGCTGGTTCGGTAATTCAACGCCGGGTGGGAGGTATAGGGGTAGAAAAGCGCGCTGAATTGTAAGTATATTAATTAATATGTTGCCTAGGATATAATCTAGCGGAGGCACACTAAAGGGTGCTTGTCTGCTCGTAAAAAACGTGCGATGTAGGTAAGGGAAGGTTACTGAGATATTAATGCACTGAGGGAAAATGACGGCGCCGTGGTCTTTTTTTTTTCAAATTGTCACATAGGGGAGGGATTTCTCAACTGAAAAATTACCCGAATAGTTAAAATGTCACAAGTATGTGGTTATTTATTCATTCGGTCATCTACACCGAGATTGTGGTGTGTGGTAAATTGAGCGACGTATACCTACCTACGATAATAGGATTGGGATGTGACATTATTATCACCAACCAATAATAAACCGAAAGCACCGTTGGCGATGCAATCCGCCTTGCCAGTCCCCCCCGACTCTAGGACCATCACGGCACAATAGCATCGGTAATGGGGATGAGGGTGTCGACGGGGAAGGCCGAGCTAATATAAGAAGTAAGAATCCCTACGGAGATCTGAAGATTCAAGGATGATCGGCATGGCAACCATCAACGCAGATTGCCGACAGAAAAAGAAAGAAAAAGGGGGAAATAAAAGAAAATCGTTCTCCAAGTGCCGACTGCTAAAATGTCCGCGTGCGAAGTGCGCGAGGAGAATGAGAATAGCTATAGGTGGTGATGCGCGAATAGCGGGATGCGAAATACTTGCTGGTAAGCAGCGCGGAATTCCCTTTTCTTCTTTTTTTCTTCTGGCGCAGTTGACGTGCCTTGGCTTCACGGGTGGCGTCGTGACAGCCAGCACGATTCCTCCTGGAAGGCGGCGCGGATAACCGGAGGTACCTAAACGCTCATCATGGCAACAAGAGACGACGGATGCACAACATGATTCGCCTTGGGTCGTAGTAAGAATCTGACGCACCACGGGCTATAACTGACGAGAGAACGCTGAGGCTATGATCACGACCAGATGGCGAGATTTGGCCCTCCGCTGATGCCAGCCCCGTCACGAGCGAGTCGACATTGGCCGCTGCGCATTGCAGCGGCTCTGTGATCAGCAACTGGTACCTGCAGTGAGGCAATGTTTGGACCGACTGTCACTGGCTGTCGAGGTTGGTAGAACTGGGCTTGGCTTGGCCGGGGGGGGAGAGAGGCCAGGCTGGGTTGTCCTGAACCATCACGAACGACATCGACACGATGGCGTTGTCGGACGCTGTGCTTCTGTGTAAGTGAAAGGTCCTCACCTACCTACTTGCCGTCTTCTTCCGGGTTGGCTGGCTACCTGTCCATCCAGCCTGCCTTGTTTACCTACCTACTATCTCGTCCTACTTCCTACCTCCTCTTTACGACGCACTGCCGCTGTCACTATCGTCACCACTACTACCGTCACCACCACCACCACTACTACTACTACTGCCGCTACTTACCAGAGCACGACTGTCAGACTACCTCGTAGCCGAACGCAGGACTGCGTCAGAAGGACGACGGCTGGACGAGGAACGGGATGGCACCACCGCCGGGCCAGCTTTGCCCAACCCCCCCCCTGGTCTAGCGGGCGAGGGAGGAGAATAACTATGGGGTAATGGTTAGGTACGAGAAATTGAGCCTGCAGGTCTCATGATGCCCCCAAATGTCGTAGACCCGACCGATTCTGCCAGTCCCGGAGCTTCTGTTAGCTAATGCCATGCTCATCGCGTCCCATCACGCGGTTACCCCGGATTCCGCTACGACATCCCTTGCCTGCTAGGGGCGCCCACCTTACCACATCGTCGCCAAGACTGACGAGGCCACCAAAATTCTCCAGCCCAAGACCGCTGGAAACTTCCTCCATTTCCTGAGTTTGTGCGTAGCGTCCCTTTTCGTAGCTATCCGTCGACTTCGCCGAGCGAGCTGGATTTCCTCGCGTGGCCGTGAAAATTTTTCCTCGAGACGGGGCACTTCGGCCGGCGTCTGGGGATTTACCTAGGTGCTATCCGCGTATGGAGCAGGCGGTGCGCAAACCTAGCCAGCTACCCTACCCGATCACGACCAGCTTCTTTGTCTTCCCTTGTCATCCATCTCCCGATGCCACGTGCTGGAAAACTTAGAACGTCCTCGAGGCCACGGTGTAACTATGACAAAGGGGTTATGCACTCCTGCTCCCTTGTCCCTACCTCTCTCTCTCTCTCTCTCTCTCTCTCTCTCTCTCAGCGTGAACAATGGGGCGATACGTGGGTATATTAGGTCCTGCTCCCCGGGCCACTTCTAGAAGCCTCTCCTGCACTCCGAGCTAGCTCTCATCATTACGTACCAATTATCCATCGCGAGATCCTCCTCCTCCTGTGAGCCCGTATAGCAACGTCGGCGGGGCTTTACTTACCCTAATAAACCATATCGTACCTACCTACATCGCCACGACCCTCGCGGAATACCCACACACGGCACCATGTCCGGATACCTGATCAACGAGCCTCACCCGACGGTGTCGCAGGACACGTACGTGCTGTCGGGGCGGGGCGGCGCGGGCAACTTTATCCGGGCGCCGGCGACGACGCCGGCGTCGGGGGTGACGACGGCGGCGGTGACGAGCAACACGAGCAGCAGCAGCAGCAGCAGCAGCGCGCCGCGGTTCTACTCGGGGCGCGGCGGGGCGGGCAACGTGCACGCGGCGGCGGAGCGGCCGGTGCTGTCGTTCGACGAGGAGTTCGCGCACCAGCGGCACATCGAGCAGAAGCCGGTCGCGCACGTCGGGCGCGGCGGCGCCGGCAACATCTACAGCGCCGCCAAGGACAAGGACACCGACGCCTCCAGCCTGGCCAGCGCCAGCAGCGGCGCCAGCCTCACCAAGATATGGAGCCACCTGAGCGGCCGCCACTGAGGCAGACGGGCGGACGGGATACCCGCGTGAGCGACGCCGACCACGCGGCGGCGGGGGGGGGGGGGGGCGATCGGTTTGCGCGACGGCGCTGAGCTTGTGCTGCTGCTGCTGCTTTGAGCAAGCACACACACACACACACACATTCTCATACACACACAAACACACACACACCCTAGCAAGCGCGGCGTAACGGAGTTCCGGGTCAGATCGAGCCATTGCCGTCTCGTTGGGGGGCGGGCACGCACCTCGACGGCGACGTCATTGCCCTGGTCGACAGAAACACAGGACAGATTTTGATTTTCCCATAAGCGGTAGCGAGACAGAAAACAGAGGACAGGAAGGGGGGTTTGGGGAGAAAATAGATAGGATGGAGAGGAGCGAGGAGCGAGGAGCGAGGAATCAGTGAACGAACGCACGAACGAACGAACGAATGAATAAATGAATGAATGCTTCGCGCTGCTCACGTAGCCAGTCCGCCCGTGCCTCCCGTGCGACCACCCCCTCCCCTGTTTTTCAGAGGAGGACGGACGACGTGCCGATATCTGTCGGGCACTGTCGATCTATCTTGCTTGATGCTTGGCCGGAGCCGACGAGTGCTCAATCTGGGGCCAGACGGGTTCCCTGCGAGATCTCGAGACATTCGATAGTATACCGGCGCCCTTCTCCGTAGCATACGTACAGCTGCACCCCCCCAGGACAGGACTGGTGCTAGCCTACGAAGAAGCCATCGCGGGTACGGTCGCGTAGAAAATAGGACCTGGTTTAGCGGCAAGTCGTGTACGACGCCCGCCCTCCCCCACCCCCGCAATTCATTGCCCACCTACGCATCGTATATATGCACCCGTCGCGCGAGTCGACTCGGGGCAGTAAGAGTAGCAGTAGCGCACCACGGCACGCGCCGGCGTGATGCATCCATCTTCAACGCCTGGGTATCAAATTTTTCCATCTACGTAGAGGAGGACTGTAGGCTTAAACTTCCGCCGGTAATCTGACACACAAGCTGCCGCGTGTTTTTTTTCTCTGCGTCCCCTTCTCGTCGTCCGGCTTCCCGACCTTGACCCTCCTGCCTAGCATCGTGAATAAGATCCCCCCCCCTGTCGAGGCACCACCCCCTGTTTTCCAAGGGGCCGGCGAATCACCCCAAGATACCGTGTGTTTATCGTGCGCCAAACGTCGTCGCGACCGCGATTCGGGTGGCGGCCCCCTCGTACTGCTTCCTCGCGTTTCCCTCGTCTGCGCATGATCCATGATATTACATTCGGGTCTAGAGGCGTGGGGCGTTTTTCTCGTTGCATCCCCGGCGTCCTCCTTCTTCCCTTCTTGCTGTTGTAGACCGACACCTTATAAAGTGTATATGCTCTTCTACATCCCGCCCACCCCCGGTGGATGGCTTACGTCAATTTCTTGTGGATGATGTCCGGGTCCTCGTGCCAGTCGTCGATGCTAACCCACATCTGTTACTCCGAATCAGTACCGTTCTCGGCGGCAAGCGGATGGGGATGGCAAGGCATACCTTTCTAAACGTGCTCAGCCCCGCCAAGATGCTCCCTCCGATCCAGGTCGAGTACTTGCGCTCGGGCGGAGCAAAAATCTTGATGCGCATGTCCTTAACAGCAAGCTTCTTGACCTCGCTCAGCAAGCGGTCGCCGAACCCTTTCGTCAGGGTGCTGCCGCCCGAGAGCACGATGTTGGCGTAGAGCGCCTTGCGCAGATCCAGGTCGGTGCGGTTGATGGCGTCGGTGACGATCTGCTGGATGCCCGGATACTCGAGCCCGATGATCTCGGGGTCGAAGAGGATCTCGGGCGCGCGGAAGCGCTCCTGGCCCACGCGGAGGCGGTTGCCGTCGGGTAGCACGTACTCGGCCGTCTTGCCCTGCTCGAGCTTGGCGCCGGCCCAGTCCTTCTCCTCGGCCTTGGGGTTGAACGCGACGTACGAGACGGCCTCCTTGATGAGGCGCACAACCTCCTTCTCGGCGCTCGTGTGGAATACGTAACCGCTCTTGCGCAGCAGCGTCTGCATGTACTCGGTGACGTCGCGGCCGGCCACGTCGATGCGGCGCATCGAGCTCGGGATGGCAAACCCCTCGTACACGGGCACGGCGTGGGAGACGCCATCCCCCGAATCCAGCACGCACCCCGTCGTGCGGCCGCTGGCGTAGAGGGAGAGTACGGCCTGGATGGAGGTATAAAGCGCGGGGACGTTGAAGGTCTCGAAGAGGATCTGCGCGGCGGTGTCACGGTTCGCTCGGGGGTTTAGCGGGGGTTCGGTTAAGAGGACGGGGTGCTGCCGAGGGGGGAATAATGTTAGCCAAAAGGGTCGGGAAGACGGACAGCACGACGACACCACGATGTCGAAGCAGACAGAATATGGGAGTGCATCGCATTCACGCATATAGCACCCCGTATTTGCTCATTAATATATAACATGAAGGACAGCAGCGGAACCGCCTACCTCTTCGCTCATCGTCTTCAACCCCTCGCTGTAGACGTATTCCCATATCTTCTCCATGTCGTCCCAGTCGGTGACTATGCCGTGTTCTAAGGGATACCGGATCTTGAGCAGTCCCCTGAGCTCGGTGGCGGCCTTCTGGCCGATGAAGACCTCGCCTTCTAACGCGCCGGCGAGGACGCGCAGATGCTTGGGCCGGCCGACGAAGGAGGGGAAGTAGCACTTGGGCAGATCGTCTCCGGCGAAGCCCGCCCGGATGGTGCCAGAGCCATTGTCCAGTACAATAGGCGCATTGTGGAGGGAGTCTGCCATGGCGGTGGGCTCGGGCGGCGTAGGGCTTTCTCTCGCTCTCTGTGCTGCCTCGTCCACTCCCGGTCTCCCCTATGCCCGCTAACCGAATCCGTAGCCGTCACGCTCGACCCGCGGGCTGCTACACGTGCTTTCTTTCTTTGTATTATTTGGTACTGGTTCGTCTCTTCAGAGCCAGCGTGATGTCGGGCACTGCGCAATGTTGCTCCCAGCCAACTCTCGGTACGGCTCTAGTTGGGTGGGTTTCCCGGTGAATCGTCGGCTGGCTTCCAGGGTATTACGGAGCTGGGGCGGTAGGTAGATAAAATGGGCTAAGAAAACATGCGGTTGTCAGCTAGCGAATGCAAGACGCATCGCGGTCGACGATGCAGCTGGAGAGGTCGACGATGCGGCTGACGAGAGGGACGGAAGGACAGGAAACCGGCAGCGATCAGATTTTCGAAGCCACAAGCAGAACCAGAACCAGAACCCACGACGCGCCTTGTCGTTCCTGTGATGGTCACTGATTGTCACGAGCAGCTGCAGGGGCTAAGGCCAAGGGCACCGAGGTGGTCCGAGCGTCAAAATGTTTCGTGCACGAGCCACTAGTCTTTCGAGTTGCCAGCAACAGTATTAGGTACCTAAGGTACCTGCTCCAGCGAAGAACCTCAATCCCTCTCGTCCTCGCTACAATATCGATATCTACAGGTGCCTCTAGGTACGCAGCAGAGATGGTGTTAGCTCGTCGCCATACTAGCAGTACCTACTATCAACCGCTCCGCTCAGCGTGTTGCCGAGGAGAGGCATATATAATTGTACGAGGACAGTGCATTTCCGACAGTGTTAGGTAAGACGCAGCTTAGACAAGACGATTACACAAGACGATTACACAAGAGGGTTGGTTATAGGCAGGCAGGCAATGCGTATGTATTCTTAAAATCCACTTCTGTGCCGCTAAAGAGGATGCGCTGCTTCGTGTACCGTTTTTCTTCTTTCCATGCCGAATCCGCGAAGTACACATGCGAAGCCGGCGTCTGCCCATCACCAAAGATCGACTCAAAAAAAGACGAACCCGATCGTGACCTGAAGCATGGGAGAATGAGCAATTCCTATTGAACTCGGGGGCCCCAAAATGGACCTTGCCACCATAACCGTCCGTATTCTAACCAAAGTCCGATTCGAGACCTATGTTCTATGTCCTGATCCCATCTTCTAATCCTCGTGCATGAATTTGTCCAGCGTCTTATTCCTGGAGATGTAGCTCCGGATCCGCTTGCCGTACACCCACAGCGGGATCGTCAGCAAGTTGACGATGATGAAGGTGATTCCGAGCACGTTGAAGACGGCGAGGACGCCATCCTTGGCTAGCCAGTCGTTGACGAAGTAGGTCAAGCCAAACGTGACCAGGTTACGGGCGTTGATAGCCACGAAAGCTAGAAGGGGAAGACGGCAAGGTAAGCAAATGCTCCGTCATATTCAACGTTCGTCAAGGGGGGGGCGTGGGTAAGCATACCTTCTTCGCTGAGCTCCTTGTGCGAGTCAATGACATAACCGAACACGCTCGCGTTGGACAACGCCAGGCTCATATTCGCCAAGCCGAAGCACAAGACCGGTCCGGTCCAGTGCGTCTGGTAATGGATGGTGGCACCGAATCCGAAGAAGCCCACGACGCCGACGAGGAAAGAGATGATTATAGGCGGCAGTCGGAACTCGGGCTCGTAAATGCCGCGGTTCTTCTTGGCCAGGTATATACAGACCCAGTCGTTCAACGGACCAGAAATAACCTCGCCGACGAAGGTGAGGATGAACGGGGATAGTGAGATCAGGCCCGTCTCGGACACCGAGAAGTTGTACGGAGGCGCCGTGAAGATGACCGCATTCACCACGCTGAAGACGACGATCCAGGTAAGCGTGATTCCGTACAATAGGAATGCCCAGAGAACGGCCGGGTAGAAAAAGATGACCATGGGACGGAGGAAGATCTTCCAGAGAGGGGTGTCGGTGTAAATGCCGCCCCATAGCCTCATACTCTGCCAGAAGGTCTCTTTAGCTTCGGTCGCGGCCCCAGTTTCCACGTGTGAGGACTCTTCGCGCTCAGATGCCGTATCCTTCTTCTCCGAAGGATCCGCCTTGACATCGCGGCCTGCTTGCGCGAGGACCTCCACGGACAACGGCCGCCGGTATGCTGTTTCGGGGACGAAGAGAAGGACCAGAGGCAGGAGGATACCGAAAATAATGGCACACCAGATCAAGGTCCATTGCCAGCCTTGGCCCTACGTTCTCTGTCAGCGAGCTGCGCCGGCGAAAGGGTTCCCGGGGAGAACGAACTTCGATGATATAACCCGCGATCAGAGCGCCACCGCTGATGCCGCACAACAAGAACATGTTCCAGATGGCGATTCTGGTGGCGCGCTGGTGAACGTAGTATATATCCGCAATGGTGCACTGCACGAGAACCTCGTACGGCGCCATACCTATGCCGCTCCAGATTCGACTTCCCAAGAAGCTATTGTAATCCTTGGCGAGGGCACCCCATATGCTTCCGCTCAGCATGATGATGCTCGAAATCACGTAGACGGGGCGCCGCCCGATCTTCTTAGCGAGCGGGTTAAAGACGAATAGCGAGAGACCGATCATTAGGATGACCCAGGCCGTGGCTTGCGAGAGCGTATTGACCGTTATGCCGAGGGCGGCCGCGATCTCGACGAATCCGGGGGAAAGCATGGGCCCGTACGCGCCGACCACGCCGGCAGACAGGCCCACAATCACCAAAATGAGGTCCTTGCGCCATGTCGGCCACTACATCCCGTCAGTCAGTCAGTCTCCACGGAGCGGGTCCCGATCGAAGGCTTACGTTGAGGGGGTCGTTGGGAGAGTCGGAAGGCTGGGGAGACAAGATGACGTGGGCGTTCTTCCCAGTGCCATGCTTCAGCAACTCTCTGGGAATGGTTTGATACTCTGGGGGAATATCGGACTGGTCGGCAAGCACAACTGGATACATCCGTTAGCAGCGCTTTCCGGGCTTTGAAGCCGTGGGTGTCGAGTGGTGCCATACTCGTGCCAGGAACTAAGTCCAGATGCTTATCCTCTAGGAGTCCCCAAGGCATGGTGCCGGCGAGGTCTCGGAATGCGGTGTGGAGAGAAGGAGAAAAGAGCTCTGCTCCGAGTCACTTGAGAACAGAACTGGGGGTAGGACCTCATGCGCGTGTTTAAGGGGAAGGATTCCTCTCGAATATATACATATGTATATAATATCTTGCTAAGCATACCGACAATCCGAGCGTTCTCCTGCGACTCCCGCGACCATCGACGCGTTATCGAATCTATGCCAGGGTTTCGAGCGACTAGGTGCTCCTCCCTCAGGCCGCAGCATCAGGGCCCCCCGCCCTCGCCACCAGTGATAGTGCCACGAGGACAGATGTTCACAACTTACCGACCCCTGGCAGCTGGGGCATGAATTGATGCAGCATGGTAGCGCCGCTTAGATGATCTTCTAGTGATCATCACGGACCGCGGGCCAGTCGCGAAGGGCAGGTCTCGCAAGACAACTGCCGATATCCCTTTATGGATCCGAGATGCGGGGAATCCGATCCGACCCCGGCTAGATTGATGGGGAAATTGGGGATGGCTTCACGCCTCCACACTGGGGAACCGGGGAACGCGTAAGGGGAAGGGGAAAAAACGCATATATCTGCCGTCTGAACCACGCCAGCCATGTGGAGGCCGTAAGCATCTAACATTGGGGTAGCCTGCCACTAGCTTCACCATCCTCGGTGGCTACTTGGCACAGCACGCGTGATAAGCCCTTACTCAGCAGACGAGAGGGATCTAAAACGGGGGGGACGTCCAAACGAAATGATGAGGGAGATGAGAACGAGAGCCGGAAACCAAGCACCAGAGAATCCTCAGCAGACATGGCCGAATCACAGCAAAAACCCGCGCAGACCGGCATCAGCGTCATCATCGTTGGCGCTGGCTTCGCAGGCCTGACGGCAGCCATCGAGTGCCACAGGAAAGGGCACAGCGTCGTGCTGCTGGAGAAGTTCCCCGAGCTGAAGCTGCTGGGCGACATTATCTCCTTCGGACCCAACTCCTCCCGGCTGTTCCGGAGATGGCCCGGCGTGGCCGAGAAGCTGGAGCCTCTCAGCATGCGAGCCGACTCGATCGTGCTCAAGTCGTGGCAGGGGGAGACCGTCTACGAGCAGTTCTGGGAGCAGGAGACCAAGGATTTCGGCATCCGCTACGACGGGCACCGCGGCGAGTTCCACGAGGTCGTCTACAACCACGCGCGCGAGATCGGCGTCGACATCCGCCTGGGCGCGCGTGTCGACGACTACTTTGAGGAGGCAGACCACGCCGGCGTGATCCTCGAGGGCGGCGAGCGCCTCACGGCCGACGTGGTGATCGCGGCCGAGGGTGTGCGCAGCACGGGCCGCAAGATCGTGCTCGGGTTCGAGGACAAGCCCAAGGCCTCTGGCTACGCCGTCTACCGCAGCTGGTTCAGCGCCGAGGAGATCGCCAAGGACCCTGACACCAAGTTCCTCACCGAGGGCGGTGACAAGCACATCGCCTGGCTCGGCCCTGACGTGCACTTCATCGCCGCTTGCATGAAGGGAGGAAAGGATTTCTCGTGGGTGTGCACGCACAAGGTAAGTGATGACGAGTCCGCGTCTCCACGCCCCTCTCCTCCCCTGTTTTTCGTTTATATCCCCTGCCCTTGCCCCTGTTATCCCTATACCGATGAAATACAACAAAAAATACGCACAGAGCAACCCCCCCCGCCAAAAAAAGAAAACAAGTACAAGGGAATGAATATTTTTAGGAGGACGCTGACCTAAATGTCACAGGATGACCAAGATATCGAGGAGAGCTGGCAGCTCGAGGCGCCTCTGGAAGACGCGCGCAAGGTGCTCGAGGGGTGGGACCCGATCGTGCAGAAGATCCTGGACAAGACGCCGTCGCCGCTGATCGACTGGAAGCTGGTGTACCGGGACCCGCTGCCGACGTGGATCTCGGCGGGGCGGCGGATCGCGCTGATCGGGGACTCGGCGCACCCGTTCCTGCCGACGTCGATCCAGGGGGCGTCGCAGGCGATGGAGGACGGGGCGACGATCGCGGTGTGCCTGCGGGAGGCGGCGCGGGACGCGAACGGCGGCGGCCGGCGGAACGTGCCGGAGGCGGTGGCCGCGTTCGAGGCGCTGCGCTACGCGCGCGTACTGTCGGCCCAGAAGACGGGCGAGCAGACCCGCGACATCTGGCACAAGGCCGACTTCGCCGCCGCCCGCGCCAACCCCGAGAGCCTGCGCCTGCGCCGCGAGGCCTGGCTGCTCGCCTTCGACGCCGAGGCCTACGCCGCCGACAACTACGCCCGCACCGTCGCCGTCATCCGCCGCACCGGCCTCCAGGACCTGACGGAGGCCCGCCGCCTCCACGAGCCCGAGGCCAAGTTCGGCTACATCGAGTACAACAAGGGTGCGGCCGAATCACCCGCAGCAGCCGCTCCTGCTGCCGTCGCCGTCAAGGCTGCGTAAGGGATTAGGGGGGGATGAGAACGGGCACATCTGCATAGGTCTGTGTACTTTAGACAGTGGGGCGGGGGTTACTGGTTTTATAGAGACATCGCATAAGTTTATACAAAACTTACCCAGGTACATGACCAACTCGCGACTCAAAGGTACACAGGATTTTCCCGTGACAAGAAAATATATTTAAAACCTTCCGTCATGCATGAGTAACGCCTATGTTTAGTAGACAAGCCAACTCCTACTTTTCCTAGGCTCTCCTCCCCTGACTCGACCCCCTCCCGGTCCTTGGATTTCCCCCTTTTCGCCCTCCCTTGCGCGTTTCCACCTCGTCTCCACAATAATAATTAATATACTAAACCGGAACGCCATCGATGGGGCCTCCAGATAACCGATGTTCCTGAAAAAAGCACTCCGCCGATTTGTTGCTCACTGCTGGCGATAGAGTCCGAAAGGGGAGGGGGGGGTAGTTGATGTGTATGTACAGTAGAGGGTATATATATATATATGTTCATATGCAGCACTTCGTTCCGCCGAGTGGCGTGTGTAGATCTGTTTTAGATGTCGTTTTTGTGTGCGTGTGCCGACAAAGGGAATGATGGCGACGATATTGGTTTACATGCGCCCGTCGAGGGCATATTTGGCCACGAAGGGCCACGTCAGGAAGGTGCCCATGAGCGGGAAGTATCTGCAGCGTCTTTGTGTTAGTCTCTATCGCTACCGTCCGCCCCTCTTCCGTATATCTATCGCGAAGGGATCAGGGTAGATGAGAGTGGGAGGGTTGGTTGCACTTACACAGAGGCGACGCCGGCCCTAGACTTGACGATGCGGCCCCAGTCCGCACGCTGCGGGGCTACACTCACGGGGTAGGCCTCGGTCGGGCCCTCAACGATGCGGGCCGACTGGCGCAGGCCCTTGAAGGCTTGCCGGAGGATGGCGGAGAGGGGAACCTGACCACGGGAAGCGATGGCGGCCGACATTGTGTTTTATGGTGGTTTTGGTGGTTTCGTTGAGGTCGTTATAGAAGTGTACAAGGTGAGATGAGACTCGTGTGTGATTATACCACAATAAGAACTAGTGTACCAGATCCTAGATGAGAGAAGATTCCCAAAGAGACTTGGTCGTTTTCCGAATCGAGCTGAGTTTCGTGTGTGAAGATACCGTTCGACAATAGTGAAAGAGTTGCGATGCCCAAAACTTCTATACAAGAGTCCGGCCGGAGAGGAGAGGTGTTGCTATACCCGATGTAGGTAATACAACGAGGCCCCGAAGAGTGAAGAGAGTCTATGATGATTTCCGTGATCGATCTAAGTGTATGTGCGATGACCTCCTTTTTCTACCCACAGTCCCGGGGAGGCGTTCGTGGCCACTCTTATACTACGATTCTGCTCTACGGATTACGGCGGGCCACCGCCAGCAAAGCCTTTCACCCACATCACGTCACGCCCTGGGCCGAAGGCTCCTGACTCGCTTGCTATTCCCACCTCGTTGGCCCCGAAGCTAGAGTCCAGAGGTTTCTGGACGACGCCGAACATACGACGACAGGGCCGCTCTGAGCCTAGTGGGAAAATCCCAGAGGCGCGGGTCATGACTGCTGGGTGCTAGCCAGCTTGGGGGCGGCGGCTGCCATGGCGATAATGAGCGGGTGCGCGGGGACTCGTCGCTCTGGTACGCGACAATGCCCGAACGGGGGAGTCGTAAATAGCCTTCGCGCACGTATTCGCCGTCTGGTGCGGTGCCAGTCACGCCATGACGACCACCAACGCCAGCCGTCGGCCCGTAGCAGGCAGTCAGCGGGTGGGCGCCTCGCGATGAGGCGAAAAGGGATCGGAGATGAGAGGCTCAGACATCAGGTCGTCGGCCACTGCTTACGGCAGGCTGGCCTGCTGCGTGGTACGATGGGAATGGATTCGTCGTACGATCGGAACTCGCCGGTGGAGAGCCTCTCTCCCCTTTGGTGTTCGGGGATGGGGAATAGGAAGCCTGGGGCCAAGTGACCCGACGTCGTGGGATGGCAGGCCAACGCTAGGCCCGATGGGGAGTCGAGTCGGGGCGCGGGAAAAAGGAGCAGCCGGGCTCGACGAGACGGGCATGTACCTGCACCGCTACAACACTGCCAGTAAGGTACATACAGCCACAGGCGACCTCAATCTAGGGACGGGGCATCGATAATGCGCCATAGCAGCTTTCTTTTTGATAAGCAGCGCACGTAGAGCATGACGCAGCAAATGCGGTAGGCAACACCAACACGTGAGGCCGGAAATGACCTCAACACGTGATCGAGGCCTTCACTCCTTGTGTCCATGCGCAAGCCCACTCAGAACCACGAGCAGGACACCGCTCTATCGCGTAGTTGACATTCGACATCCCGTACACAATTGTCTCGTCCCCGCCTCGTCCGCAATCACTACCCTTTTCTTCGTGTCCCCTATCTAGTTTGCTAGAGCCCTTACCCCACCCTGCAGTGTGAAGTCAGCGCCTAGACCGAGACCGCTTCATACCGCCCCAGACCGCAGACCCCGACGCTTCGCAGTTATTACCCATCGTGCAGAGAGAGCCGTAGCACCTGAATGACCATCAGTCAGCTTATGCCTATGTGATGTCTCTCTGATTGTCCCTCTATAAACGGCGTGCCTATAATGTCCCTGGCTCGCCTCCCCAGCAGGCACGAAAATCCGATCCGTCCTATCGTAGGTATGCCACCAACCTCACAGCCCTCCCCCGGCCATAGTAAGGCTGAACCCGATATGCGAAGGATTATCCGAAGCGTATCACCACGGCGTGGCCGATACTTCGTCGTGTCCAATTACTGGGAATGTTCCATCGGCGGAAGGTCCCGAAAGATACCTATCAATACCACCCATGTACGCACAGGCTTAATCAAGGGGTTCTGAAGTGCGGGGGAAATCTCAAATCTTGGGCCCGTCGCGCGGTTCGTCGTCCTCGGCTATGCACAAGGGAGATTGTATCCCGAGACGTGCATGTTGGCGCCGACGGCACCGCGGCCGGCCTTCTGGCGTGGCTACATCACGTCTGGGGAAATGGTGCTAGCTGGAAAAGGCCGAGCCATCGAAAGGGTCCTTCTCGAATCTACCTACACATCGGCTGCTCTTTTAAAAATACGGCGGACACCCTTCTCTCTAGATTATTACGCTTCCCTGTTCCCCCCGGAGGGAATAGGAACTCTCCTCTGGTATTCTACCCAGCTCTCGAACTTCCCGAGAAGTTCCCAGTTGTCGAATCCGGATAGTTCCCGACGATAATCAGTCCTCGCATACTTCCTCCTGTCATTCAACCGGCCCCGCGGCGCTTTAAGGTGATCGGAAGGGCCAAAGGGCCGGGATGAGGTCGACGATGACGCGACGGCGTCTGTGAGTATGGTAGCGTTTTGAATCTCTCCGTGCTAAACATGGTGATATTGGAGATTTAAGATCTATGGAAGCGTCTATCTTTCCTGGAATTCCCACCCACATGCCTCCGATGGCTCCTACCCGGACTTCTTTGTCTCAGTTTCGCGGCCTCTTGGGTTTGCGAAGCAATACTAACCCTTTTCTTTCCACTTCGAAGACTCGGCAGCACTGTAACTTGCTTTCGGAGTGTCGTATCCCTCGTCCTCCCACTAGAGCTGACCCCCTCCAAATTGACCCGTTCCGAGCTGGTTTGTGCAACTGCCCCGCTTCAGACCCCTCCACGTTCGGCCCCCCCCGGCACTCTGGTCCCCCTGCTCCTCGTTATATTCATCTGCTTCTAGCTACTCTACATTTTCTACGTCTCCCTCATAAATAACCGCGCGCTTCGGTAGTATCTCCATTTTGAGATCAGATGTATTGCGGACATATCCTTGGCCACCCTTGCCCCAGCTGTCCAAGCGCTGGTAGCGAGAAGCTACTTCTGTGTGTGGACCCAAGGTCGTCCAGAAGAACGCGAGCTCAATGGTGAGTTGTCCACGCCCGTGCTTCGACCATGGCACAACTGCATATTCTGGCGAGAGAAACTCCCAGTTCGATGCGTTGTCGTCCTGAAACGAAAGTACGCCGATGGAGCTTGTCACCATGGAGATATCTGTGGAGATATCTGTGCCGCCAGAGCCCACCCTCTGGATATTAAATGCTGCCTGGCGAGGACGATCCGTACCCGAGCCTTCGATCATAGGTGGGAGTTATAAAGTGGCGTAGGATACTTTCGAGACTCCTCCCGTTTACAACTCTTCGGTCATGATGAGGTCTCTAGGGTATCTCCGGTGGATTATACCATGGCGTCTCGAGCACATGTTCGTAGATTGCAAACAGATTTTTGTGGTTGAACTGGAGCCACGGAACCCGTATTGTTGGATTTATAATATTCGTGTCAATGGCTGTGTTCCCACCCTAAGTTACGGAGCTGGAATCGATCCAAATGCTGGCGTGGACAGTACCTACGTCAAGTATTGTCGTCATTATCAAGTGGAGTTGTTTTGGGGAACCTGAAAAGAGTACAAATACTAGCATGCTTCCTTTTTTACGAACGTTGAATTTTGGGCTGTCGAGTTGCTACCTGATGGGAAGTGTCCGACATATATTATCTTTATCTTCTCCTGATGGCTGCTTTCGCATCCTCGCAAATTTGCGTCTTCAGCTTGTGTCGTCCGTGAATATTGCCTGCCCCGGTGACCATCTTTCCTCAACAGTTCGGCTCTCTGGACGTACATTATCTCCTCTTTGCCTACTCTGACTCTCATGGCATAGTATTTTTTTACCATCCAACTTCCATGTTGAAGACATCGCCTTGGGAATAGCTTGTGAATGCCCAGAACAAATGCTCTTTCTCCAGTTCCGCTTCACCGTCCCACTAGATGCCCGAACAAGTTGATGCCTAAGGCTGCGAGGTCAAGATGCAGAGCTGCATAATTACACACGAATTTCGGAGTGGAAAACGCCTCCACCACCTTCACCGACGATATGGAATGTCTCAAGCAGAATGGAGTTCACTCATCCGACCACAAGCCAGAGGGCGATCCAGCCTTTCAACAATACTCAGAGCAGGCCATGAAACTCAAACACGTGCCTTGCTCTGATCAGCAGCCGATGACCGGTCCGCCTGCCTCTGCCTGAAAGAACTTCAGACATCCACTCCTCAGGAAGTTCCCTGGCGATCCAGCCGGTATTTCCTGGCAATGTCGCCTTGGCGGCGGAGTCGATGGCTATGTCTGGGAGGTGAAGTATAGTAACCAAGGCCCATTCGCATTAGAGGTCCTAGGCATTAATTCGATTACTGAATCACTGAAATCCAGGAAATATCCTAACCTTTTTTGCTTCGAGCTCTGGGAAAACGAACCCCCTCCTGGTACGCGGCACTAGGCCCTTCAACGGGGATGCTAGAATTCTGCCATCCCCTAGATTATCGCAGCTGCCGCCGAGCAAACCACCGAATCGAGCCCATACGTACATGCGGAACCGGCCACACGTGAAGATGCCATCGCTAATATTTAAGCCTTCTCCGAAGATGGCCGCCGAGAACAACGACTGAGAACGGTTTCTGGAAGCTTGTCAGTCGCTTCCATTCCGCGCTTGCGGGACTGCTTTGGTTGGTCTAGGATCAGCGGTCAATTTCTTCGAGATCTAGAGTATAAAGGGATGGCTCCGCCGAGTCTGGATTTCAAGGAGGTCGGGCGTGAGATACAGCCAGACCAAGAGTACTTCGCAATTGTCTACGGGTCCATCCTTGAAGGTGACAATGGTGCCTGTACAATCACAGCTGGACTTTTTATAGCGGGCTGGTTTCAAGTTCGCGCTTTCGTCGAGAAAGAAGAATTGGGCGGACAGAGTGCTGCTAGATCTTTCGGAGATCGTGTTCCCCCGGCATTCAGGATGGAATATATTCTATGGCCGGAGAGAGGCAGAAAGACAGCTTGGGGACAGGGCCGCCAAACACGTTGATTCCGCGATGACCAATCCAACGACCTAGCGTTTCACGTCATACTACCGGTCATTGATCTCATGGGTCATCTAACCCGTGCGGTCCGCTGGTCGTCTCGCGGTTTTGATCGCGCGGGATATCAGGGTCACGGTCGAGGCGCTCATAAAATCAACCCTCTGCATACCTTACATGATCCTCCAGACTCTGGGGATCGGTTCGTACCTTCTCTTCAAGTGACCATGCCACTCCCAGAGCTCGACGTGCTCGATCCAGATTTGGACAGTCCTGACGCAAATCCTCACAGTGCTCGGCTTGCCGTTGCAGCATCCGACCCTGGGGCAGCCCATCTCCGTGGTGATTCGTGACGATCCTCCAGCTCATCTAGTGACGCACCTGGAATGCGTTCCCTAATCCTCTTCGTGCACGAGCACATGGATTCACTCACTCACAGTGTCACAAGAGTTGTCGGAAGGCAGTTGGCATCAACGCCGTGCTTAGGGGGCTACACCCATTCCTCGCCGTGATCACCTCCTCGGCGATGTCCATCAAGAAGAGCGTGTGTATAGGCCCGCGCATACTGATGTATGGCAGTGGGCGATAGTCAAGCACAGGCGTCCTTCTTGAGCCCAAGGCCACTCGACGGAGGTGACAGTGTTGGCGATGGCGTCCCTAGCACCGCGATTAGACCATGGAACAGGTTGCGCAGAACAAAAAGAAAAAAGAAGATTGAGGGCGACATTCTGGGGACTGGAACGAAACAGTGCTGTCTTTTCGTACCTACCTACCTTCTTAGCCAAGCCGCTCTAGCGCGCCCAGGGTGCGGGAGACACTCGCACTTTGCAGACCGAACTGAACGAAGCGCCGAAGGCATCAAGGCCGTTCTCGATGGGATTGTCTTTGATGATCTTTGACTGCGGTAGATCGTCGATGGCGGACGAATTGCAAAGTCGCGTTTTGTGACAATCGTGTTTCGTGACAAATGATCCATGCGGGTTGCGCCCCGCCAACCTACCTAACGACCAAAACCACAGAATTCGGTGGGATTGGTCAACCTAACGACGGAAAATCACAAATCCGCCACGCCAATCAACGTTGATAGTTCGCCTATCGCCGTCGGGAGCGAGCGTAAAGCAATGGAGATTCAACTTGAGCGAGGGAGTGCATGCGTGGAAGTTTAGCTGAGCTCCATCTCGTCGGTTAGGTACCTACGTGCCTAAATAAGAGAGAGAGCAAGCCGCATAGCGGAGAGAATGGGGGAAGGAAGAGGGGAGGAGAAGGAAAAATGAGAGCAGGGAAGATGTGAGAAGGGAAGCTGGGTGGAAATGGAGGAGGGAAGCAGTGACGATGAAGTGAGGCAACGAAGTCCAGCCATGTAGGTATAATATTGGCCATGTCACGGCAAATGGACGCCGGATTCCATTTAGGGAACCTGACCCATCCAGCCTTTGACCATGGATGTGCCCGCCACGACGCGTCATCTAGATTCATGCAGGGTAGCTCTCATCTAGGCAGTAGGCCATGAATCGGGATGGAGACGTAGGTAAGTTGTGGGTTACGGGCGATATGCGTCCGGGAATCACGGAGATTCAACTCTTTTCAGAGGTACCGTATCTTCGTCGGCAAGACACCTAATTTAGGACTAATATTAGTACTAGTCGGGGAAACTCCATATTTAGATAAAAGTATCACGTCTTATAATTATCCTTCGGATAGGATAATACCTCGCGGCTCCTGTGTCTCAAGCACTGACTGTCGTAGTCTACGGCGCTCGAGCCCGGCGCGAAAGGCGCGGGCAGCTGACCCAGATTCGAGGATTCGACAGGGGTGGTACACTCCGCAAACCCTACCTTATCCCGGGGGGCGCGAGTCCGTGGGGCCGCAGCAGATGTACGACCAGCTGCTGGCCGAGAGGGTCGGGGCGAGAGGGACGCGCCGGGTTGGCTCAAAGGGGGGGGGGTCACGTCGAATCGATGCGGATCCCCGCGGGTTTCTTGCGTCTGCTGTTCGGGCACAACCACAGGCGCGCGTGCCTCGGGGGATAGTAGCAATGTGGGTAGAGAGAAGAAAGTATACGCGGCGCTGCTCAGTTGGGATCAGCGGAAGGCCGGCCGGGATACGATATTAGGTAATGTGCGCGAGGTGGTCTCCTATATACGTCTGCGGTCGTCCAGGTCGGCTTCCAACCCCTCCTCCTTCACGCTGGCTATATCCACGACCGCCTCCCTTGCTTCCCACCGGTGCCGGCTCGTTCTGCGCCTGTTCCTTTTGCTGGATGATCAGTGTGAGAGTACATGTGGCACGATAGACTCCTGGGGGATCTGGGGGCTGAGATGTGTAGGTACGGCGAGCATGAGGAGAAACAGTGATTCCCGAGGCCGGTTGGCGGAAACCGACGCAGATTAACTTGCAATTCTTTTCGGTGCGCAAGGCTTCTGGCCCGATTGAAGAAGCATCGCAGTGGGTACAGAGCAAGATGTCCCCTCGCGGCATAGGGACGCGGAGCGGGTTTGGGTATAACCAATCTGTCTACGGAACGGTGATGAGGGGACCCCACATTTGTGTATGCGTATGGGGAAGCATCTTGGGGGAAATAACATTGTATTAATGCTGGAGAGACTCTAAGGTGTCTATAGAGTGTGGGAATATCAGTCCGTGGGCTCGTGATTCTGCGTAACCCGTTGCCTATACGTCTCGGAAGAGGATATACCTACACTCTGCGAATAGTCGAGGGGTCCGTTATGGGCACCGTAAGGAAGAAGGATGGCGATACGTGATTTGTATTACATGGAATAGTGTTTCAGGTGGAATTTACATTACTTCTCCGGTGTCGAATGAACCTGGCCAAACTGTACGTCGTACTCTCTCCCTTTCCGGATTCCTATCTCCGCGATACGCTCGACCCCCGGGGGCCATCGGGAGACGGTGGATACCACGCTGCGTTGATATTCTCGTGCCGCATCGAGATGTAGGCTAATGGTGCATAATAACTTGGATCGATACGACAACGGCCTACGTGTCTACTTAAGTCTCCATTTATGCCCAACCTCTGAAGCATGTCGGAGCTACCTATATTACCACTGGCTTCGGAATTAAAGAGAGTGGGCAATAAGCGAGAATAAGAATCTCTACAACGATTCGCAGCGAGCGTCGTCTGTTGCGGGGAAGAGACGTATCGTTTCTCATCCTTTGGCTCCTTTGGTTGGGTGCGCTGTGGGCGTTAATAGCAGCGGCCAACGATGAGAGTTGTGAACCCTCTCGGGTGGCGTCGAGGAGCGGGCCGATCTCTCGCATCCGACCTACCTAACGATTTAAGTGGTTACCTACTATTCCTTGTGGTGTGGTATGTTTTTATGAGTCCACCATTGGGGATAGGAACACTGGCGTAAATACGTTCGGCGGGAAATTGTTGACTCTGGCAGGTGAGTTGAAGGGCGACAATGTTCGGTAAAAGAAAGACGAGAATACGAGTATAATTCCGACCTCGTAACATGTGAGAATGTATTAGGCGCCTCCTCTTCCCCATTTGGTTATATGGGCTTTATATTATACCTGGGGCCTCTCTTTTTTTTTTTTTGGCTTCCTTGAGCGACACATTCCACATTCGGTCGAGGACACGGCACAGGGGAGTATTCCAAATTTATGTATGTACGGTGGTAGGATTGATATCCACGAGTTCCCGCCCATGTCGATTGCTCTGTCATATTTTAAAATGGATATGTGTTGCACGCTGGGTGACGCGGAAGCGCCAAGATGCGTTCGCATAACGGCACGGCATAGCCACACAGCAAACGGCTTCTCAGCTGCGTGGGACCCGTCCTCGGAGCGAATGGCCAGCTGTGGCCGGTCTCAACAGGGATTTCCCAAGTTCGCTTTGCTTGGGTGTTGCTTTGCTTCTCTTCTCTTCTCGTGTGCTTTTTCATGTCGGTGTGTTGGAGGGCATAAAGGAGGAGGTATCTCGGGGATTGGCGATCGGTATAGGAAGCAGATGTTGTTACCGCTCACAACCCAATCAGATGTTGGCGGTTGGTACGCAGGTACCTCGGGAGAGTGACGGCGGAATATATGATCCGCTTCCGGCTGCTGGCGCTTCCAGCAAACCTGAGCTGAGGCGAGCACGGACTATCGGTTTACCGCTGCCGCGCATTCTCGTCGATTTCACCGTAACCCCGTACCGAATTCCAGCACATTCACCTTTCACGCGCCAACCTATATCCTGCTCCTCTCTGCCCTTCTGCCACGCTTGCCACGCCCGCGACCCAGCGCCATCTCTCACCCCGTTGCCCAGCGAGCCGGCCTGGACGCATCGGACGTTGAGACTGCTGCCGCGCGGGAATGGGTGCGACCGCGATCTGGCACCGCCGGTAAGCTCGTGCATGCCGCGACAAAGTATCCCAGAATCGGTAAGCCCGATCGGCGCGCGACCTGATCCCGTCTCTGCCTTGCCTGGCGAAGCTCTTCCTCTCATCCTCCCGCCAGCTTCTTTTCTTCTCGTAACTACCTAAGATCTGCCCGGAATACCATGACGAGGAGGAATGCCCTGCAGTCGTGTCGGATCGGAAATCTCGAGGGTGCTAATTACCGCTGGTATGTTGTTGTCGTGATTATCGTTCTCGTCATCCTCCCCTGTTTCGAGTTTTTTTTCCCTCTCTTCAGTGTACATGCGTATACATATATTTATATATTCTTTTCTTCCCGGAGAGTCTCTTCCCTCTCTGGGACACGCTCCGCCTCTCTCTCTCTTTCTCTTTTATCTCTCTGCCTATCCGTCCATCTACCTACCATGGGAAACGTGCATAGCGGTAGGCTGGTCGATGATGGACAACTTGGTAAAAGGTCAGACTGCATCTACGGACCTTCTGGTTCTCAATCCTATAAACCCACCCTAAAGCCATACCGAGTTTTCCGCGACTCGGATGCGCGTCCTCGGCCCCGACCTCGCCGCGGCAACACAATGGTCTGCCCATACATTGTCTGTGTCCGTCGTGTCGGGACGGGATAAATTAAATGCTGCAGATCTTTCGCTTCTCGTTATTTATTTTTCGGGTTGTTATCGCTCTCTGCGCGTTCCGCTATTATTTTGGGATCCGGCCTCGCATCGCCGCCATGAGACTGGACCAAAGGCTGCGGTGCACAGGCCGGCCCTCTGCCACCGGAGGGTCCCCAACCAAAACAAGGACGGGGTGAGGTTTCGGATTCAAAGCCGCCGCGTCCCGCAGGTTGATGACTGAATTCATGAAAACTGAAAAGATCTGAGACCAGCCTATACTGCTATGCCCATCCACTTGCCCATCCGCCGTGGATAGAATCCACCGACACGGTACCGTCGTCCCTATCAAATCTGACGCTGTCTATAGGATGATCCCGCCCTACTCATTAACTGGAGATCCCTGTTGAGTAACCATACATCGGTCCGCAGGCATTATTATATAGTATCGGCGAGAAGGACCGCCATTGTCTATCCTCTCCATCTTAATCGATACTGTCTGCTTACCGTAACGCTTTCTGCCCCGAACCGGTCTTTTTTAACTCCTTTTGATCATCCCCCCCCCGCTTCCGTCTCTCGCCAACATCATCTTCTTCTCCATCATCCTTTCCTCTCTTCTCTGCTCCTAACTTCTCGTCTGTCATTTCGGTAAGTGCCTCTTTTTCGTCCCAGTCCACCGGTTTCCCATGTCGACGTGTCGACCTTTCCCGCTTCCCGTGCGGCGATACTCGCGTTCTACTCCCCACACATCCTGTCCGACTTTGTTTCGCTAAGAGCCATCTGTTATCCTCGCTGCCACCGTTGCCGCTACTTACTGTCCTGTTCTTCTGTTTAGGCGCTACGTTTATTACTATCTATTATTACATAATTTCTAGTTGCAGTTCCGTCTAATTGATGAGGCGTCTCTGTCGCGAGAAGCAATGACGACTAAGATGATCTGGTTTCAACATTTTTCCAAGCCAAGAATAATCAAAGTCTTCCTGCCCGCCTTCCATCCGCCGTCACCGTTGGCCGCCTATTGGGGCCTAGCCAAGCCGCCTTTCTGTGGCAGTGGACTTGCGAACCACGGCCGCCAGGAATCTGCGCCATGGACGGCAGTCATTACATCCTGCAGCAATGCCAATTCGAAGCATGCCAATCGACTATCCTGCTAGGCGGCCCCTACTGTACTACCCACGGCAAATTCTTTCCCAACTTTGCGACCGACGCATCCGTTCTTCATATCTCTGGCCAGCATCGGCAGCTAAGCAGTGATCATAGACCTCTACATCCTGTTATGCAGCGGTCATCCCAGCCTGCCGGGGAGTTTTCGAAGATGGGCTCCCCAGACAAGTTAGGCGACGCTATCACTGTGAAACCTCCTCTAACGGCGACGACGTCGGGCCGCGCCGGCAGCAAGAAGCACCTCCCTGACAAGCACGTCGCGAGGAAGACCACTAGCGGCACTACTGCTCCGAAGCCAACGCCGATTCTGACTGCGGCACTTTCTGACTCTAGATCGTCCGTCGTCGACGGCGCCTCCTCGGATCACCGGCCTGCAAAGAGACCGCGGTTATCAATCGATGTGGGTAAAGGACCAGATGCTCGTCATTTGCACTCCTCGTTTGCGGACAACAACTTCCGCGGGCCGTCCAGCCTCAAACCAGCCAGTATTGAAGAGCGCGACCCGAGATTCACGGAACCCTCGGATTTCGCGCTCCGGCCAAAGAAAGGAAACCCGGACCTGTACCGACCCAGCTCCCAAGATCGGCGAATGGTGCCTCCTAGAGAGCCTCAGTACGAAAACCCTCTTCGTAGTTCGCCCTATAACTACGTCAAGAGCCGGGGGATCTCGTTACATCCATTCGTAGACCTCACCGCGGACGATTCTGCACTCCATCCTTCCTCCGCTGCCAGGCAGCACGATTTGCACGGAAATAAGCGAGAAAGCTATGGAAAGACCTTGGTAGATCCTCGTACCTATGCTCAGGAATTGCGACATGATGGTAGGCCGATTGAGGTGCAAATTGGCTCAAATCGGGCCCAATCTCTTACAGCACACTTAGGCATCTCGACTGCCAAGGCTTCGATTGAGAATTTAAATGCTACGTCGAGAGGCGAGCCAAACCGCTGCCGCAGTGTCGGCTCTAGTTCGTTAACCCTCCCACACCCCAATAAGGATAACACGAAAACGATCCCTCGTCCCGAAGCCGTGTCTGTCTCTTTGAGTTCGCAAGCACCCCTTCCAGCTCTGCAGCGTAAAGCAACCAAGGACGAGCAGGAGCCCCCACAGCGCCCTCAAACCTCTGTCCCTTCGGAAGCCTCTACAGAAGCAACCCCCCAGAAGGAGCAAAAGCATCGGCCAGCTGAATTTCCAGCAAAAACGCCAGCGACGCGAGATGCCACGCCACATCCCGTTAACATACCTAAGAAGCAGGAGGCTCGAGAAGCGACTATCAAGGATGTTTCGGTAACAAGGATTCCTACCGGGAAAACAGACGTTGAAAGACACTCCAAGGAGATCAGTCCGTCAGCCGTATCAAGTCAAAAAGCAAAGGAGCCCGTGAATGGGACAGTGGGAACCTCCGGTCCAATTGTGATATCTCAAGGAAACGGTACGACTGCTGGGTCCCAGGACAATATAGATATTCCGTCATCAAAACCAGACATACTCCAGCAAGCCGCCCGGGATACGGCCGAGGAGACAAGCAAGGAGACAACCAGGGGGACAATCAAGGAGATTAAAAAGGGGATTAACAAGGGGATTACCAAGGAGACTACCAAGGAGGCTACCAAGGAGATGGCCAACGGTATAGATGAACAGCAAGACGCAAAAAGTCCAGGCTCCCCCAAAGTACAACCTGCGCCTAAGCCGCTAGCGACTGGGTTACGTGCCCCTTCGACGGAACCCATCATCGACGCGTCGCAGAGCGCTAAAGCTGGTGGTGTGGGAAAAAGGCCCGCTGGCCCCTCGGGTCTCGCGTCTCTGGTCCAGGGTCGAAGTTGGAGGCACCTTAACCCCGAGGAGAGACGTCAAGTGTGGCTCGCTAATCACGATCCTGACGTATTCGACGGGTACATATACGGAAAGGCCAACGAGCCTAACCGACCCGGCTCTAGCCTGTATGGCGTTCCCGACTATCTGCAACCGTCACGGCCAACACGCCCAGCAGCGCGATACGCACACATCGACCCACGAATCCACTGGGCGCAACCTCGTTCCCAGAAATGGTACCGCGAGAAGCAGGAAGAGATTCGTGAGCGAGGAGCTAAAAAATCCAATTTCGGCAAAGCAGCGGCTCGGGCAGCACAGAGAAGACGAGAGGAGGCCGACAACCCCCCGAGAATGGACCTTCCCGAACGAGTACGGAACAATCCCGCATGGTTGGCCGCAATCGACGAACTCGACGAAATTGCTGAACAATACCACCTGCGGAAGCGTAAGGAACACCAAAAGCGCATGGAACGCCGCAAAAAAAGGCAGGAGAAGGAGAAGCAAGGTGAATCGAACGGGGTAGCAAACAGCATTGACGAGATGGAAATAGATCCCTCTTGAGCGTGCGGGGCCAGAAGAGCCGCATATAAAATCTTGCGGCCAGGTTCAAAGGCAGAGGTAGACTTTGGGAGCTGGCACGACGGGCGAGTGCCTACTTACGACCCAAACTCCCCTTGTAACCTTGAGCTTTAGACTCCAAACTACCTCTCTTATGGACGAAATTAGAAACAGAAATACGGAGTAGGCTTATCGGGGGGGGGGGGGGGGGAGAAGATAGAAGAGGACGCGGCCGCATGCCATGTGGTATGTGCGAGACGTAGGTCTTCTGAAGGAGGGAGGAGGATATACCACTTAGCTAAACGGCAAGCCGCGAGATGAAGATCTTGCGGGCCCCTGCGCCCCCTCTTCAACGCCGCCTCTGGAAAGACACGCAGGGGCTTGGAACAGGGCAGCGAGCGCTTCGATATACGTAGCTAATGAATGAACAGCGTACACAACATTTGATCTCAGGCGCGTGCTTCGCGCTATCAGGTTCCCTGCCCAACTGCCTCGGCCACGTGCCGTGCGTGTCCTCGCCGTGCCCGCCAACTCCCGCCCCGCCAACTACGCGTCCTCGTCCTAGAGCAGCGGGCGTGTGCGTGTGTGCGGACAGTTAGCACCACGCCCAACCCTCCCCTGCCCCGGCGGCCCGCCACCCGCACACCCCTGCTGCCGGCCGTCCCCGCGCGCCGCCGAGCCGAGCCAGGACCGGCCGGTGAGCAGATCGCGGGGCCGGCGCCCCCCCGGCATATCTGCTTGCCTGCCTGCCTAGGGGCCTGCTCTTCCGTCGAGGTAGCGCGGCCGGGTAGGTGTGCGGGGGTCCGCGCGCGCGTATCAGTGTCTGCGGTGTCTGGTGTCTGGTGTCTGTATACTCGTCCACGGAGGGGCGGAGGGGACTTTGTGCTATCTTCGCAGTGCCAGATGTTGATACAGCGACTGATTACGGCATTGCTCTACTTCAGTTTCTTTGTTTTTTTTTCGCTCTCTTGTTTAATTCTTCTTGTCTTTTTGATCTCCGCGTGTCTTTTTGCCTACCCCGGGCCCTGTCGCCTTTTACGTCCACCCTTTTTCCTTCTCTTCTCTTCTCCACCCCTCCCCTCCGTTCCGCAGCTGGACTATTACCCCCTTTTTTCCCCCTCCCGCCTCCGCGGCCGGGCTGCGTCGGCCCGGGCTAATAACGTGTGTCTCTTCTGTTGTAACGCGTACCGGGGACATACATATGTCGTAGATATCTATGTAACCTAGACATGCGCCGTGCGTCGAACTAATGATCTTCTTCCTAGATCCCCCATCTCATTTGAGCTGGATTCCCCCGTCTCATTTCTGATCGTCTCATCTCGCCATCGGCACCACACTGCCTACTTCTTCTTCGACAGCAGATTCAGCGCGCTCCCCGCGAGTATGAACCCGGCCTGGTCGGCGCTGACCGCGTGCCGCGTGGGTATCGTGACGACCTCTCCGGTCCCCTTCCTCGTAACCTTGAGCGCGACGTCGCCGCGCCCGCCCGCGCGCAGCATGTCGAGCAGGCCGACGGTGTCCACGGCGTCGCCGGCGCCGATGCGATCGTAGTCGGCCTCGTCGGCGAACGTCAGCGGCACGACCCCCTGCTTTTTGAGATTCGTCTCGTGGATGCGCGCGAAGCTCTTCGTGAGCACTACTCGCGCGCCTAGGTACCGCGGTTGCAGCGCCGCGTGCTCCCGCGCGCTCCCCTCGCCGTAGTTGTGCTCCGCTACTACGATCCACGGTTGTCCCCGCTCGCGCCACAACCGCCCTAGCTCCGGGATCGAGTGCCGCGACCCGTCGAGGTCGTATGCCGCGTTGACCTCTCCCGTCTCCGCATTCGTCGCCGTGTTGAGCGTGTTGGCGCTGATGTTCGGTAGGTGGCCCTTGTACTTGAGCCACGGCCCTGCCGCCGAGATCGTGTCCGTCGTGCACTTGCCCGTCACCTTGACGAGCACTCGCAGCCCCGTCAGCTCCGACGCCGGGAACGGCTCGAACGGCTCGAGAAGCGCGAGCCGCTCCGACGTCGGCGAGATGGCTACGCTGACAGACGAGTCGGGCGCCTGCCTCAGCGCGCGGAACTCTTCCCGCGCTACCTCGAACGGCTGCGTAGGGATCTCGCGGCCCAAGGGCGGCGTGAAGCGGAACTCGCTGCCGGACGGTGTCACGAGCGCGTCGGTCATCGGGTTGAAGGTGGTCGTGCCAGCGAACGCCAGCGCGGTGACAATCTCAGGCGACGCGAGGAAGTTCATGGTGTCAGGGTTGCCGTCATTCCGCCCGCGGAAATTGCGATTATACGAGGTGAAGATGGCGTTCGGCGTACCCTTCTCGACGCCGTCGTGCCGCTTCCACTGGCCGATGCAAGGGCCGCAGGCATTCGAGAGCACGGTGCCGCCGGCATCTTTGAAGGTGTCGAGAGGGCCATCTCTTCGCAGGGTTTCCCTGATCTGGTCGCTACCGGGGGTTATATAGAAGTCTGAAGCGGGCTTAAGGCCGGCTTCCATCGCTTCACGGACCATACCCTCGACGCGAGTCATGTCCTCATACGAGCTGTTCGTGCAGCTTCCGATCAGGCCGGCAGATAGCTTTTCAGGCCACTTCTGCTCCTCGACAGTTTGCCTGAACTGGGAAAGGGGGGTAGAGAGGTCGGGGGTAAAGGGTCCGTTGACATGCGGCTCCAATTGAGATAGGTCGATGGTGATGATCTCGTCATACTTAGCGCCCGCATCGGCCTTGAGCTGGACGATGTCGGAGAATTTCTTCGCATTCGCCGAGACGTCGTGCCGATGGGTCGCCTCCAGGTATCGTACATGGGCTGGGTTGAAGGGGAAGATGGACGTCGTAGCCCCAACTTCGGCGCCCATATTGCAGATGGTCGCCATGCCGGTACAGCTCAGCGTCTCGACGCCGGGTCCAAAGTACTCGATGATGAAGCCGGTACCGCCACGGACAGTAAGCTGGCCGGCAAGGTTGAGGATGACGTCTTTCGGCGACGCCCAGCCGCCCAGCCTGCCTTTGAGCTCCACACCCAGAATGCGAGGGGCCTTCAGCTCCCAGGGCGCGCCGACGAGGGCCTCCACCGCGTCCGCTCCGCCGACGCCGATAGCTATCGTCGAGAGGCCGCCGGCGTTCGGCGTGTGACTGTCGGTGCCCAACATCATCAGGCCAGGGGCAGCGTAGTTTTCCAGGACACTCTGGTGAATGATACCGGCGCCGGGGGGCCAGAACTCGATGCCGTATTTTTTCGCAGCAGACTCGAGGAAATCGAAGACCTCCTGGTTCGCCTTGATACCGGCTTCGAGGTCGGCCTTGGCGCCGCGCTCGCCGACGATCAGGTGGTCGCAGTGGATGCTCGCGGGGATGGCAGTCGAGGGCAGGTTGCAGGTCATGAACTGCAAAAGGGCCATCTGGGCCGAGGCGTCCTGCATGGCGACGCGGTCGGGTTTGAGCTTGAGGTTGGCGACGCCTCGGATGTTGCGTCCGCCGTCGGTGTTGGTCAGGAGGGACTCCTCGGCGTTGTCGAGGTGGCTATAGAGGATCTTCTCAGCCAGGGTGAGGGCGGTGCCCTTCCCGAGCACCTCCTTAACCTTGCCATAGTTATGGACCAATTTGAGGTAGGGCGGTATGCGGGAGTTGGAGGCGTCGAACGTGGGCGTCGCAAAGGACCGCGTGCGAGGGAGACGGCTCTGGATTTGTCGAGCGACGAGTCCCTACGAGATACAGGGGCGAGATTTGGTTAGCAGGGTAAGTTGGCGAAGGAGAAGGGGGCTCGAGAATGTTAGAGTAAGGGTGGGAGCGGGAATGGGGGATGGAAGTGGGAGAAGTGAGGGGTGGAGGGGTCAAAAAGGAGGATTTTATGGTGCCGCATAGGTATAACCAGAACAGCAATGCTTCTGTACACAGATTGTGCACCACACATTCACACATACACGCACGTACTTGCAGATGTGCGCCTCGGCGGCGCGGAAGACGAACTGCCCTCATCCTCTGCAATTGGCATCGCAGGAGCAGGAAGAAGGAATACAAGAGAACACACGACAGGAATACCCCAAGACACGGAGAAGAGGAAGAAAAAAGACTGAAGAAAAAAATGTCGACATTTAACATGACAAATGAAGAACTCGGCAGTTCTGATTGGCCATCGCAGCCAGACGGGCGCTGCGATGCCGGAGGTGGGTCGCCCTGGGAGGAATCTGGGGTGCAGCCAGTGGTACAGTGCGGAAAGTCCGCAAGACGGCGCATTCCGTACTGTACACATAGGGTCTTGTATATGAGAGGTAGACGTCTCTCGTATCCTCTCGTATGGGAATATATGGGAATAACGCATAATAATTGACAGACTGCTCTGGTTACTACCTTAGGTAGGTAGTACCGACCTGTAGGTTAGGCCTTGGGTTAGGTACCTTTAGGTAACCTATTACAGGTATCTGAAGCTAAGGACATGCTGAATGCTGGTACTCATAGGTGTTACTATGCAAGTATGGAGGCGTGTAACTTTTCAGGTCAGCGAACAACCACCTATTTCTTCTCGTTCGTCGCCGGAGGGAGGCCAGCTCCCCCTATCTCTATCCCAGGTATTCGTGTCAACCTCAACACGCGCCTCAGGCTTTTGGACCATGCTCGAGGCCGATCGGGACAACCGGTGAGCGGAATACGGAACAAGGTGTATTCGTCGGTAGGACCGCGACCTCGTTGCCCGATCGAGCTTCAGCCTCCGTATATACCTACCTGCACCATACAGACCTACAACAGCACCGAGGCATCGTACCTAATGTCGATCAGATCACCACGGCGCTCCCTCGGTAATAATCAGCAAAACGCGCGCACTAGTTCCCAAGCCACCTCAGCATCCTCAGCGGCAGCGTTCAATGGTGTCACACGCACGGCCGCCACCTCAGACGCAGATCATCGCCAACAGCGAACAACCTGGGGAGAAGACTAGAAACCCTCAGCCGCTCCGTGGATCCCTGGTTGGGGTGGTCTAGACTCTCCCGTAAGACAGCGCCATAACAGCTTGGAATAAGAGCTGCGTACACTGTTATCCTTCAGGGGCGAGATCCGTTGATTCCACCGATCATGCTCTGTAGCACGCAGTTACGACACGAGTATTCCTACCTATCTCACCCCACGACCTGGTCCAATAGTATTTAGCAGACTTCGGCACATCGTCCAGGCCGGGACGATACAGACCCGCTCAGAAATAGCAAAGATAGAAGAAGAAAACGGGCGGCGGTGAAGTGATGGGGGAATGAGTTTCGAGATCTCATATCTCGAAGGAAATCAAGCTCATTAATACCCTAACCCAGTCGTCATCACTCACCGACGCCAAGCCGCCGTATTAGGATAAACTGCCGCCTGCCATCATGTCAGCTCACCCACTTGTCGCCTGGGTTTATCAAGCCTTCCATCCCATCCGGACGGACCTCACGCAATCAAGCAGGCAAGGATTGCTGTTCGGAACCGGGGAGCCTCATGTACGTCTGACGGTACACTAACTGTCCGACGAGCTGGGGAACGAACAGCCGACGTCCGAGACCAGGACGGTGGACCCCACGACATGCATCATGTACATACGTCGACCGAAGGGGTCGACGGTGGGCTGACTCGGGGTTTATAGACTGTGCCTGGGACCGAGCGACCAGGCTTCCACGCTGCCAGAATGCGACGTAGTGGATAAAATACCTGTCCTCACACCGACTTCAAGCTACATTTTCCATGGCTTAACGACCCCCGTTCAACGAATGTACAAGCTTGCCTCTGGCTCTCTGGCCGCAGACGTCCGCAAGAGGAGTCTATTGGTGCGGGAAAGAGATGGAAAGACTCGGCTCTAGCGCCCGAAGGAATAATTATGTATCATGTCGGTATGGTTGCACTGCTCCAACCATCACGCGGTAGAGAAGCTTGGCGCACGTTTGTCGGCTGTGTTTTCCCCGTATTCCAGAAGCGTGGACGGGGTAAGTAGGAGGAGTATAAACCCCACGGGATTCCCTCCCCCCAAGCCGTGATTGCCGTTGCTGGTCCACGACCAAACCACTCGTCACAAGTCATTCGGTACATGGAACCATGGGCTCCCATATCAGACCACGCAGAGCTCTCATCGCCCTCGTGGCAATCTCATCATGGCTATCAGGCGGTTGGTGCTCCGGGGCCCCACCTCGAGAGCCAGCGCACCAGTTCTCACTCCGCGGCCGACCAGCCACGACTAGAGCCGAAGGACTCCCGGCATACAGGGACGCTTCGCTAAGCATAGACGAAAGAGTCGAAGACCTCATCAAGCGTATGACGCTAGAAGAGAAAGCCGGACAGATGTTCCACACGCAGCTGCTTATGGGACCCAATGGCACGCTGGACCAAGGTGCGGAGGACCCCATCCGTCGCAACAGCACAGACTTCATGATCGGAGAGCAATTTATGACGCATTTCAACCTCGCCAGTTCCATCGACGACGCGCGGGAGACGGCCGAGTTCTACAACCGCGTCCAACGGCGAGCTTTGAACACGCGCCTGGGTATCCCCGTCACACTGTCAAGCGACCCTCGGCATGGCTTCACCGAAAATGTAGGGACCGGCTTCCAGGCGGCACGCTTCTCCCAGTGGCCCGAGACGCTGGGCCTCGCCGCACTCCGCAACCCCGAACTAGTGAGGAGATTCGCCAGGATCGCCCGCGAGGAGTACCTCGCCGTCGGCCTGCGCGTCGCGCTCCATCCTCAGGTCGACTTGGCGACGGAGCCGCGATGGGCGCGCATCGCCGGCACCTTTGGCGAGGACGTCGGGCTCACCACCGAGCTCCTGACCGCCTACATCCAAGGCTTCCAGGGCGACGCGATCGGCCCGCGCTCCATCGGCACCGTCACCAAGCATTTCCCCGGCGGCGGGCCGATGGAGAACGGCGAGGACTCGCACTTCCCCTACGGCAAGAACCAGACGTACCCCGGCGACAACTTCGACCACCACTTGATCCCCTTCAAGGCCGCCATCGCCGCCGGCACGCGCCAGATCATGCCGTACTACAGCCGGCCGATCGGCACCAAGTACGAGCCGGTAGGGTTCTCGTTCAACAAGGGCATCGTCACCGACCTGCTGCGCGGCGAGCTCGGCTTCGAGGGCATCGTGGTGACCGACTGGACCCTCATCACGGACTCGGTGCTGCTGGGGCAGCCGACGGAGGCGCGCGCGTGGGGCTTGGAGACGCTATCCGAGGTGGAGCGCGTCGCGCGCGTGCTCGACGCCGGGTGCGACCAGTTTGGCGGCGAGTCGCGGCCGGAGCTAGTAGCGCAGCTAGTGCGGGAGGGCGTAGTCAGCGAGGCGCGGGTGGACGCGTCGGTGCGGCGGCTGCTGCGGGAGAAGTTCGCGCTGGGGCTATTCGAGGCGCCGTTCGTAGACCCGGCGGCGGCGGCGCGGGTGGTGGGCAACGCGGGCTTCGCGCGCGCCGGCGCCGACGCCCAGCGCCGCGCCTACACGCTGCTGACCAACAAGGGCGGGCTGCTGCCGCTGCGCGCCGACCCGGCCACCCGGTTCTACGTCGAGGGCGTCGACGCGGCGGCGCTGCTCGCGCGCAACCTGACGGTGGTGGCGGCGCCCGCCGACGCCGACGTCGCGCTGCTGCGGCTCGCGGCGCCGTTCGAGCCGCGCCCGGGCGGCTTCGAGCGCCTCTTCCATGCGGGGTCGCTCGAGTTCCCGGCGGCGGAGCGCGCGCGCCAGGCGGCCGTGTACGGCGCGGTGCCGACGGTGGTGGACCTGAAGCTGGACCGGCCGGCGGCGGTGCCGGAGGTGGCGGCGGGCGCGGCTGCGCTGCTCGCGAGCTTCGGCAGCGGGTCCGACGCCTTCCTCGACGTCGTGTTCGGCGTCGCCGCCCCCGAGGGCCGCCTGCCATACGACCTGCCCCGGTCCGACGCCGCTGCCGCGGCGAACCTCGAGGATGTCCCGTTCGACACGCCGGACCCCGTGTTCCGGTTCGGGCACGGCCTGCGGTACGCGGAGTGAACGGGGGGGCGGAGGGCCGGGACGATGCGGAGAGCCGGTAGAGGCGGCCGGGTAGATAGGCCTAGCTTAGCTGCAGCAACGTCGACGTCTACTACTGAGGTGTCGGCGCTGGTCAATAATGCCTAAATAACCTTAGTGCTGCCACGTTCTCCTCGCCATCACTGATAGCCTCGCAAGTGACTTTCTGCCGTGCATTTTGAATGCGTTAAAAAGGTGCGGCATTTTCGGCAGCATATTAGTTCCCTACTTTCTAATTCGGCCGAGTTCACAATTTGCATCGCCATGGCTGTCAAAAATCGGTATCTGAGCTTAGCGCATTAGCGACTCCGGGCTACGGCGGCGGCACCGGACGCGATGTGGGGACCGGGCGGTCCGGGGGGCAGCGGATGCGGCAATCCCGGCGGTTTGGCGACGCCGATTGCTTTGGTCGTCGCGAGGGGATAGGGGATGCATCATAGGGCGGGGGTGCGACGGCGTTATATACTCGGGCGCTTCTTACGAGGTATTAGATAAGAGGGCAATGACTAATTACCTACAAACCGGCGCCCGTAGACGACTTGCTGACGAGCCGCGATAAGCCGGCTTTTCCCCCCAACACCTCTAGATACGCTGGGAATGCACAGCGATAGCGCAGGAGATAAGGACTGTTCGCATAAGCGACTCGACGCGCACGTCGCGGGACGGCTAGATGCGCGCGCCTGTACGCACTCGCGCCGAACAGACATCCCGGAATCGAGCGTTTCCCTCGGACAGGGATGCGGCGCTGCGGGAGCCCCTCGGATTTGAAACGAAGCGACGCGATGTTTGCTAATGCTGGCGTAGGACAGGGTGAGCGGCGCCATTGAGCTGCGGGCGGCCGCTGGGACGAGCAAACCGCAGGCCGCCTCTCTTTAATTGTATGCCTCGGGCTGGCGGGTGCTGTTGTCGTCGGATTATGGGCGGCGGGGGTGGTCCTGGGTCGCGCACAACGTGCCTGGCGGTATTGGGGGATGTCTTGACAATGGTGCGGTCTATTTATATACCTACCTACCTACCTACCTACCTACCTATACAAGTACGGCAAGCTGATACTTCGCCAGCGGGGGAAATATATCTACCTAGTACGGGCGCAGAGAAACCTCGAGTCGGTCCGGACGGGGCACCAAGTCGTGTCACGGGGCCACCTCTTCGTCCGGAGTCCGGGCCGTGGGGGGAAGGGGGCGGAGGTGACATGCTGAGGCCTATTCTGTTAGGGTAATAAGTACACAGGCTTGCCAGTCGCCATACGCGTAGCCTGGGTGCGGAGAGGGGAGATGCGCAGGCTCTCCCGACGGCCGCGGTATGATCGGCAGACCCGTTTAATGTAGGGCATATTTACGCCCACGACCGCTCGCCTAGTAAGTCGTCGCAACGTCGGCAGTAGAAGAGGGGAACTCCACGTCTTCTCCTGTTGAGTGCCTAGGAGGTAGGTATGCCTGGGCATGGGTGCGTACGTACATACTACGTACACTGCGGACTTGGCTGGCTTGAACTGACGCGCCATTCAGGATCGCGCGCAGCCCATTCCGCACGCGGCTCGCTGACGATTTGCTGACGACTGAGAGGGAGGGTAGCACCAGATGATGAGATGCAGCCATGCAGGACGGACGGGACGGGGATCATGACGGTTGGGTGTGGTAGGTATGTGTTGATCATATTGGGTATTATTAGGCCGGCAAGGAGGGGGCGCACATTGATCGGTCCTGTCGAGATACGTGCATGGTGTGTGCGCAAGTCATCTACTACCACTGCCTCCTAGGAGCTGAGCATCAACTGGAGCGCCAACGGCGTCGTCTAGCGCCATCGCTTCTGCAATACAATGATATATATTGACCTGTTTGGCCAGGAGGTGACATTTGCTTTATTCAGTGATACTCTCATACTCAATTTGCCGGGCAACCCCCGGACCTACCAGATTGATCCTATTGTTCATGTCGGGCATGCCTACTTACTTGTGCTTAGCGCTGGGGGCCGCATACCTGTGGATTTCTCTATCGCAGGTAAAATTAGGTAGATAGGAGCGCGGAGAATGCCACTCTCGGGACCACAATCATCGCCATTCAGGCACCCGCCAAACCGAGATTTTCGTCTATCGGCTTGTCTAGACTCAACGTGGAAACCGAGAGGCCTGCCCGCGACGTAGGCTTAGCTACCCCTGTTAGGTCGCTAGCTCGCCGCTGGCACCCACGGGTCGCGCTGTGGCGCCCAGCCGGATTTCACGATGCCGACCCTGCTTGGCCTGGGAATCAAGACTTGCCTGGCTTCGGTGGGAAATTGGCGTACCTATGAGTATCCTGTGGATAAGAACAACCTAACTCTCGAGTTGCATAGTGACAACAGACGCCTCGGCTAGTCAGGCTATACGAAGGGCGCCTACGGCCGGTTGCTAGCGTCACTGCTATCGTCATCGTGGTTCTCGTCGTCGTCGTTGGTGTCGTCAGCCGGACTGTGGCTGAGGGCAGCCGTGGCGAATTGGTAGGCGGTTTTTTTTTTTTTTTTTGGAGGGGTCCCTTTCCATTGTAGTCGGGTTGCTATTTTTGGCCATCCCAATCCCCAAGGCGTACCTGACAAAGGTCAATAACAAACGCCCTATTTCGCCCGTCGGGTTCGTAGTAAGCCAGTCCGGCTTAATTTTACGCGGCCTTGATCCTCGCCCTGCGCGTCCGTCTTTGTCCTCTCGACGGCACCGAGGCCCCCCTACACACGTACTCGTCCGTAGGCTAGATCTTTGTCGGCCGCTCGCTCACCTGCCCAGGCCAAGTGCTGATGGACTTGGTCAATCAAACACGTCGTACATGGGTCCGGTGGATAGCTGGTCTCATACCCGAGCCGTCGGAGGTAGGACTGGCGATGGAGGCGTCTCCTTGGGAGGGAGGGAGGTAGGTACAGGTAGGTACCTCCTTGACTATCTTAGGTGCTGGATAAGGCTGTCTGGAATGTCTGGCATTAGGTACCTCCTAGATTAGTTGGTGTAGGAGTAGCTGGAGGTGTCCGCCCGTGTACGTGTACATTACCAAGGTACCTTACGTAGGTACGTAAGTACCTATTCATCAACCAGCAGCAAACGACGTCATCCGAACACTTCCATTGCTGGTGGGGGAAGGAGTGTTTTGGCCCCTGGCCTGACTTTATGCCGCTGTACCTGTATACCTGATACGTTGGTACACAGGTACGTACCTATATAGGCGAGTGCTGTGGGCACTTTTGCGGGTCGCACCCGGCAAAGAGAGCCTTTCTATTCGCTGCTGCGCCTGCCTTGGAGACCTGAAACTGCATATCACCTGCCTCCAGCGAACCCAATATTGTTCCTAAACAACCTGGGGGGCAACGACAACCCTCGTTGTGCTGCCCCCCCTTCCCTTCCCAGCCCGTCGCAGTCAATCCTCTCCCCAGTCCCTTGAAATTATCGTCACCATTCTTTTCCCCCTTCACCTTCGTTACGTTCCAGTGCGAGTGAAACCTCGAGGTCTCTTTTCTCTCTTCTACCATTCTCGCACCGCATTCTCTGCCCCTCCCTCTTTTTCTGCGTGGATTCCCCAGTTCAAGGTCCGACTCCCCCTCCTCCCCCCCCCTCTCCTGGTCTCCCAAGAACCCGCCTTGTTTTGTCTTGCCTCGTCTTCGCCAAAGGAGGCATCTTCCAGACATTCGTCTCCAGCCCCCGGGTCCTCACTGGCCTGTCCCTCGAGCATCTCTTCCGCGACGTCTTACTGGACCGCCTGCGCCCTCTCCGGCTACTCAACTCTACCGACCTCTGCCGTCCTCGAGCAAACCGGCTTAGCTTGGTTGATTCCCCGACGTGTGCATCATATTATCTATCGCTCTAGGCGCCTCGGTCATACGTACACATCTATATCCCGACGTCCTCAGCATATCCACTTTCCGACGCTCTCGGTTCTGATCTGTCAGGGTCTGGGCTTGTCGACTCCGCAGCCAGCAAACCTCGCCCTCTGGTCCATCTTCTGGTCCGTTCGCCGGTCCATTCCAGATACGTCGGCTCTGTACATGTTCACGCTACATTCCAACCGCTAAGTCGGGAGACCTCTTGCGTTGCCGTCGCCCGCTTCGCATGATCAACTTTCGTTTGCTTCTGTCGCATTCCCGCCCCTTTATACCCTAACCACCTCGAGCGCCCACCCTCCAGTGTGGGCATAATTAATTGACCATGTCGTATAATCGATTGAGTATGCTATTTTCCTTCTCCTCTACCTCCCCCCCTTCCGGTAGTCCTCTTGTATCTCGATACTTATTCTTCCCCCTCCTCTCCCTCTCGCATGCGCCTCTTTCACTGCCCTTCACCACACACTCGCTATACTACTTGGCGTCACCTGTTGTCGTCGTGACATCCCCTACATATTGCCCTTCAGACGTACAACAATGTGTTGTTGCGCATAGATCAAGTGCTTTACCCGCTTTACTATCCCCCCGTTTTGTCAAAGAGAACGCAGGCGTTTGTGGCGCAGGCGGCCGGATACTTAGCTCGGGCAGGCAACTTGTTGCTTCTATTGATATATCGTTGCGCCCCTCCTTCCACCAGTAGAACGGCACCTGGACTTTAGGAGCGGCTCTAACCATCTTCTCCTGCTTGTTCTGTAGACGACGATTACTACGATCCTACGATGGACAACAATAGGATCGGCCGCACGCCATCGCCTGGCCATCCTATGCAGCAGGGGTACCAGCTCGATGATGCGCCATATCACCATCACCCGACATCTGCGAGTAACCTCGACATACCTGCTGGTCCAGGTCCAGGACGGTATACGCCGAGCGACAACCTTCCTCTCAATGCTGCGCATTCCATCGACAATCTCTCGCATAGTCCCTACGGTAGCCAGAGCCAGGGCTACCCTTCTGACTACGCGGTCAACCCCGAGCAGCATCACGATGCCTACTACAACCAGCCTTACGAGCCGCATCCCGCTTCGGCCTCTACACCTTTTGCCGATACACAAGGGTATGACTATGACGACCATGACCAGCGGCCAATGTTACCTCACAATGAGTCCTACCCTCAGGCTCAACCCCAAGAACCGTACACCGACGAGCCGCACCGTCAACAGGCCCCGGCCGGGGGTCTCAAGAGGTGGAAGACGGTGAAGCAGGTGACTCTGTACCGCGGAAACTTAGTCCTGGACTGTCCGGTGCCTTCAAAGCTGCTGAACCAGCTCCCTCACGGCGAGCGTGATGAATTTACTCATATGCGGTATACCGCGGCCACTTGCGACCCGAAGGACTTTTTTGACGAGAACTTCACCTTGCGCCAGAAGCTCTTCAGCAAGCCGCGGCACACCGAACTGTTCATCGTCATCACGATGTACAACGAAGACGACATTCTCTTCGCGCGAACGATGGTTGGTGTGCTGAAGAACATCGAGTATATGTGTAATCGGAAGGAAGGCAAGACGTGGGGCCCGGATGCCTGGAAGAAGATTGTCGTTTGTGTAGTGAGCGACGGACGTGCCAAAATCAACCCGCGGACGAGAGCGCTTCTCTCCGGCATGGGCGTCTACCAGGAGGGCATTGCCAAGCAGCAGGTCAACGATAAAGACGTCACGGCGCATATTTACGAGTATACGACCCAAGTTGGCATGCAGATCAAGAATGACGTTGTTCAGCTGATCCCCAAGAAGCAGCCGGTGCAGATGTTGTTCTGCCTAAAGGAGAAGAATCAGAAGAAGATCAACTCGCACCGATGGTTCTTCCAAGCCTTCGGCCGAGTCCTCGATCCGAATATCTGTGTACTGATCGATGCCGGCACCAAACCTGGTGGAAATTCTATCTATCACCTGTGGAAGGCGTTCGACCTCGAGCCCATGTGCGCCGGGGCATGCGGTGAAATCAAGGCCATGCTGGGGAGAGGCGGCAAGGAATTGATCAACCCGCTTGTCGCAACCCAGAATTTCGAGTATAAGATGAGCAATATTCTGGATAAGCCGTTGGAATCGGCCTTCGGTTTCATCTCTGTCTTGCCAGGCGCTTTCTCTGCGTATCGGTATATCGCCTTACAGAATGACAAGAACGGCCTCGGCCCCCTGGAGAAATATTTCAAGGGCGAGACTCTGCATGGCGCCGGCGCTGGCGTCTTTACCGCGAACATGTATCTAGCTGAGGATCGCATCCTCTGCTTCGAGCTAGTCACCAAGCGCAACTGCAACTGGATCCTCCAATATGTCAAATCGGCGACTGGAGAGACCGACGTGCCCGATACGGTGACAGAGCTGATCTTGCAGCGTCGTCGGTGGCTCAACGGTTCCTTCTTTGCCGCCATCTACGCCATCGCGCATTTCTACCAGTTCTTCCGCTCAGATCACTCCATTCTTCGAAAGCTGATGTTTTTCGTCGAGTTCGTCTTCCAGACTTGCAACATGATCTTTGCCTGGTTTGCCATTGGCAACTTTTTCCTGGTTTTCAAGATCTTAACGACGAGTCTCGGAGGTGATAAGCTGCTAAGGGAGGTCGGTGACATCCTGGGAGTGGTCTTCGAGTGGTTCTATGGTATATCCTTGATGTCTTGTTTTGTCCTGTCTATGGGCAATCGTCCATCGGGTTCCGGCAAGCTCTACACCGCCATGGTGATCTTCTGGTGTGTAATCATGATGTGAGTATACTTCTCCCTTCCCCTCCGTTCTTCCTCTTCCCTCAAATTAAAGCTTACAAATTCGCTAATCGTTGCTGTAGATACTTGACGTTTGCAGCCGTCTTTATCACGGTTGTCGCCGTCAATGAACAAATCCAACAGGGCTTCGATATCAGCGAAATATTCAAGAACAAGATCTTCTACTCGCTGATTGTCTCCATGCTCTCTACATATGGTCTTTGGCTCATCGCCTCGCTTATGATGTTCGACCCGTGGCACATGCTTACTTCCTTCATTCAGTATCTGCTGCTGACGCCGACTTACGTCAACGTTCTCAACGTTTATGCCTTCTGCAACACGCACGATATATCGTGGGGTACGAAGGGAGACGACAAGCCTGAGGAACTACCTAAGGTCGATACGAAAGACGGCAAGGGCAAGACCGACCTTCCTGACGAGGGAGACTTGAATGCGCAGTACGAGCGAGAGCTGGAAGTGTTCGCTAAGAAGTACGTGGCCCCTCAGAAGCCGCCCACCGAAGCGCAAAAAGCCGAGGAGCAGATGGATTATTACCGCTGGATCCGCTCGTTGGTCGTCCTTATCTGGATGGTCACAAACTTTGGGCTCGTTGCTCTAGTTCTCAGTACTGCTGGTCTAGAGAGGCTCAATCCACAGCAGGAGGCGGAGGCCGACGATGCCCGCGCAACTCTCTACATGACGATTATTCTCTGGAGTGTCGCTGGACTGAGCGCCTTCAAATTCATCGGCGCATGCTGGTTCCTCGTCGTGCGCATGTTTAGGGGCGTCTAGGGTTGTTTTCCGTGAACCTTTGATATGAATGAACGTTTGGCGAGTTTGGAGACGAAATTAGAGCAAGCGATCTGTCCATTAACCCCTCTTCACGCCTGTGACTATAGACCTGCCTCGGGAAGCTCAACCTTGGCCTACAAAGCTTCGACACCTAGTTTTTCGTTTGGACCGTATGGCCACTGCACAAACTTGCTGTTGTTTCAGCCTCGACACCGACGGCTGGAAAAATTATGTCCAATCCCCAACCCTTTCCCAAAATTTTTGATATACCCCCTTTTTTTTTCGGCGAGTTGACAACATCCCAGACTCCGAGGCGGGATAACTTTACCGCATCAAGATAATTTGCGTTGGAAATATGCGCATTGGGGCGTGACGTGAGACCGCGAGATGTATAATGGCAGCGGAGGAGTCATATTAAATCACGAATGCGATGTCTTTATTTGCGTTTTTTTCCCTCCTGGCGTTTTGCAAGTAGAGGATGTTTAGTGACCGACTCCATGAGTAAGAGAGGGGTTTCCACGAACCAACTCGTACGCGGATACCGGGCTCTAATCAGCCAAGGAACGACGGATCATAGCGAATTGATGTAACTGGATTCGGGAGCTTGAGGACGCTGCTGGTGGGAGCGTGAGGACTCGTCAGGTTATGGAATTTTTGGTGATAAGGGGGCACAGAGACGGGCCTAGCTAGCTCAAGGCTACTTAGAAGCCAGGCTGCCTCGAGGGATATAGAACCGCAGAGACGATACGAGTGATGGTGTACATAGGCAGCGCTCACTTCGGATGAATACCACCTGATGGGAAAAAAAATAAACGTCAGTGATACTACGGCGTGTGTCGTTGCTAATTCCTGTTTTCGCTTTTCACAATTTACCTGTGCATCGCCGCTCCCGCTGTCGGGGTGTGCGTATCTCGATACCCTACCCTGCAGCCCCCCGACTTGGGAGGCAGACCTGCTCTCGTGTGCGATATCAGTATGCGACTCTCGGATAGGCTCCGTCGCACGTCGGATCCCGCGCCGCCGGGCAGTCGCGTGGGAATCCGAGCGCTGACCCGCTGCCGTTCGGACCGGGGGGGGGGGGGGGGGGGGGGTCCGCCCCGGCACAGGAGCCGCGGCAGCGGGACGGCAAGGGGTGTCCGCGGAGGCAGGTCGTACGTCCGTCCAGGCCCCGTGTGCAGCCGTCGCGGGCGGATCCCACGCCCGCCTCTCCGCGCGACCCGCGCCTAGGGCGTAAAGCATTTATTTTCACAGCACGCGAGGCGCGTCTCGTTTCCGTCTCGGCGCAACGGTCGTTCCAATTCGTCCATTCAGCTGACTGAGCGCCTGCTTCTATCTAGCCGCGCGGAGCTGCTTTTGCCCGTGTACCCTCCGCCCCCGCCTCCGCGCCCCCCTGTTGCCTGCCCGCTGCTGCTGCCGCTAATACTATTACTGCTACAAGCAACCGCCGACCGCCGCGTACGGGCCCTGTCGCGCCAGGTACGAGTCTCGCATTATAGTAGGTAGGCGTCGTGCGTGCGACGCCTGGATGAAGCGCGGGTTGTTTTTGCCCTGGCGCGCCTCGCTTAGCGACCTATCTCTGTCCTCGGGTTCGACCACCCCTCTCCCTTCCCTTCCCCTCGCCGCCGCCTACCCGCCCCGTCTAAGGAACTTCCCGGCCGAGGCGCTCCAGCTCTTCCTGGATGAACTCGCGCGCGTTGAGCAGCTCCGTGCTGCCGTACACGACCCTCTTCTTGGCCCGGCCCTCCCCCGTCCGCTGCACCCACTCCTGCAGGTTGCCGTACTCGTCCATGCTCCCGCCGCCGACCGTGAACACGACCGCCTCCGTGAACCCTTGCCGCCGCTGGCCGAAGCTCGCGCCCGTCCCCGGGCCCTGCACCCCAAGCCCCGGCCCGGCCCCTGGCATCGATCCGGGCGTGCTCCCGGCCCCGGCCCGCACCGCGCTCGGCGGCGGCATGTTTCCCCGGGCGTTCGCGCTCCGCGGGTCGAAGTACAGGTAGTTTTCCGTCTTAGCGATGGCTGACGTCGCCGCCGCCTGCGGGTCCATGATCGACTCGACGATCTTGGTGAGGGTCAGATCGCGGTTCGCCGGTAGGAAATTCTTAATACCCCCGATCAAGGAGTCGAAGTTGGACGCGAGATTCGTTGGTACGCCGACGCCCGTCTCCTTCAGACGGTCTGTCAGCCGGTTTGATAAGGAGGAAAAGTGGCCGAAAAGGGCAGTTGAGCCGGACTGCGAGGCGGGTTGCGACGGACCGATGGTGGTTAATTGGGTCATCTTCGTCGTGGCGCGAACCCTGAAACGCAACAAGTCAGGCAAGTCGCAGGAGAGAGAGGGAGGAGAATGGGGAATCTATAAACGAAAACTGAACTTACTGCCGGATATAAGCGAGACAAGTAGTATTGACTCCCGCGGCTGCTAGGGCTTCTTCGAATTGAGTCCAATCGGTGCGACTAACTTCTTGCTCTGTGCTTAGGAACCAGATGATGAACAAGCGGAGCTTGTCTAACGGCTCCTGGCCCTTGGCGTTATCTTTGATGACCTCGAGTATCTGGGCCTTGGTCTGCTTCATGACGTTCTCTTCCATCTGGAAATAGTTATCCAGTTGCCGTTTTTGTATCCCTGTCAGCAGTGCCGCGAGAATGTTCATGTGCATATCCAACACGGCTTTTCTCTCCCGTAGCTCTGGTAGTAGTGTAATTGCGGCTTTCAGGTGTTGTGCGCTTGCGCTCGTATCATTCTGTAGGTCCTCTATCGACGATGCCCCGGTTTTCTTGGTGATCTCGGCAGCGTCGTCTTTGTATCGCATCAATTCCGCGTCGATATCCTCGGCAACTTGGGGAAATGGAACACTGGCATTCTTTTCCCAGAAGAAATCGGTAGAGTTTAAATCGTACGCCTTTTTTGTCGTCCCCTTTGCCGGATTCTCCTCATCTACCGGCGATTCGATAGTAATTCGGTTGAGCCTCATGTTCAGAACATCATGTACTAGAGATTGGTACGTCCAGGAGTGCGAGAGCATGGGGTTAAGGTCGACGTTTCGGTCGAGAATAATGAGGACAGGACGGGAAGCGGGGGTGCTGGTGGAGGACGCGGTTCGTGTATTCGAGGAGAAAAGGTTCTCCTTCGAGTTGAGGATATGATCACGAAGTTTCCGGTCGAGTTTCCCCGCGATCATCTCGGCGGCAGCTCCCTTGGGACACCGTATAATTGGGATGACACCTGAGATATCTTGAATTAGCGTGCACTCGTAGGTAGGTTGGGATTGCTCCATTCTCAGCGCACCCATAGTCACGGCGACGCTGAACAGGCCGCTAACGATCCTATCGACAACATGATCTAATTCCTCGTCCTTGGTCTTCGCGCTGTTTAAGGCCCAGTAGGTGTGCTCGTTTTGCATTCCCAAGCTGAACAGATCGGGCTCGGCGACTATAAAGTTGAGGTATTGGTCGAACAGCTGGGCGATGTGCTCGGCGGTGCCTGCGGCAGCGGTCTGGGACGCGAAGTCTTCTAGAAGGGGGCGCGGTATCGAGGAGAGGAAGTTGATATAGGCAGGGGTGTAGAGGCCTTTCTGAAGATCGTTCGTTATACCCTCGAGGCTTTTGGCCGTGGGCTCGACAAGGTAGATGACGGGAACGTCGTGGATGGGGTGCCGAGCCGCGGCAAGGTTCCTGAGCGAGCCAGATACGAGTTAGCAAGCCATGCCGCGGTAAGCCGTGTCGCGGCATTTCGAGCAAGGGCGTCGGGTTGGGGGAGGAGCTCGCACATGTGCATGGTGACGCCCATAGCTCGCAGGTCATTTACTCGAAGGACACTGCTAATTACATCACGGCCTAGATCGTCGAATACGAGAACTTTCCATATAGGTTCGCCCTGGGCTGTCAAGATCGGGCCGGCCGGAGCCAGGCCATTCGCGTGGGAATCGTCTTCATCCTTCTGGTCCAGAGTCTCATTGAGATTGAGGATCTTCTTGAGGGACGCTGGCGCAGAGGTTAGCCCTGTAATCCTGGGAGGCTGGTAAGGGAAGTGAGAGGTTGAGGTCGGGGAGGTCGAACCGATTTGGCGGTCGCGCAAAGAAGTGCCCTTGAACGAGGCCATGAGGACGGTGTTATCTAGTCGATATATCGGTATCTATTTTATCACTACCCTCTCTTCGGACGGGCACACGGGACACCTGCGCAGTGCGGTCGAACACGTGTTTGCCGTATCCGAGTCATGTATGTAGAGGAGGGCGGGGAGACGGAGAAGCGGTTCGCGGGTGGCTATGGTACGGTAGGAGTTGCCGCATCGCAGGTTGTCGAGCTCTCCTTCATCGATTGCCCACAGGTGCCGGCCTTGGTGTTTCGGCGTCGTATCGCGGAGTCGGGGTCGGGGCGAGAGAGAGGCGGCCGCAGCGGAGACGAGGACGGGGCAGGGGGTGATGTCGTCGGTAGAACAGAGCCGAATAACGCCGGCAGAGCCTATTCGCGTGCGTGTTGCGCTTGTCGGACGCAGGGTAGGCTGATGAGTGCTCGGCGGGCGGGATGTTGAAGTGTAGGTAGGTCGAGAGGGAGTACCTCAGGTACGTTGCCCAGCTCCGACAAATGACACGACTTGCAAAATTGAATCATGGCCTGCCAGGCTACCGCTAAGCCTCCTTGCCCGTACGAATTGCGTACGGATACCGTATCCAGCACTGTCCGACGGCGTTGGGGATTTGCAGTATATAACAAGTACCTACCAGTAGCATACACTGCTGCTGCGTACCTAATTTTAGGCGCCACTACAGGTACCTAAGGTCTGGCAACGTCGAGGATATGTGCCTCTCACCTACCTGTAAGCCTACCTGTAAGGGGCACGTGCGTAGCCTATCAGGTACCTACCCACCTAAGTACCTTACTCATATGCAGTCCGTAGGTAACGTGCCTGCTGTAGGTCCTGCTCCTGGAACACGTATAGATCTGCGCAGCTCACCGTGCTGCGGATGTAATGTTATCGTTGTGGCGCTGGTCCTCCATGCGATATCATACAGCCTGCGTCCAGGAGAAATATCGAGGGCCGGTCGTGAGGTTTCGTATGTAACAAAGCGCAACCGAATACTGCGTAGAGGTAGTGCCTTTGGTGGAAGATCTAGTGCTGGATCTATAGCACCTCTAGGTTACGTACCTAAGAATTAGGTACTCACTCATATTGCAATGTCTTATTACCTGCCCAGTATTAGCTCTGAATTTGGGCCACGGGGCCGACGGCATAAGAAGATAATAGCCCTACGTATAGATTAAGAAATTTGTCTTACAGGCACAGCTGAAATCGTACCTCGCTAGGTAGCAACACTGGAGGCGTTCAGGTGCTTCAACGTTCAATCGCCATGCCCGTGGCCATCAATATACCTAGGTTAGGAGGTACTTACTTAGTAAGGGGATAATCCCTTATGTCGCTAGTGCTGACCAGGTCAATGGATGTACTTACCTGGGGACCAGGAGGGAGGCACCTAATGCAACCCTCGGTAATTATGTTGGGTACAGGCAGGTAGTATATACATCAGGTAGCTACAGGCAGGTACCCAGGTACCCAGGTACCCAGCCTACCTAAGGTAGCAGAGACAAGCCCGAGATGAAGGTACCTGCCTAGGACAGGACGGGATAAATGAAGTACCTAGGTAAGGAGGGCCTACCAACCGAGGGCAGGTACATCGGAGCAACACGCTCAGTCATTTTGGCCCCAAGCGATAAGTGGGTACTAACTCTGCGTTGTTAGGCATAACTCATACTCATACTCGTAGAGAGAGGGTACTTGGTAGTTAGTACCTTGGTAGATGTACTTGTATTTATTTATGGATTTTTTTTTTATTTAGCTGTGCTCCCCCCCAAAAAGGCCTGCATCGCCTTTGCTCTCTTTATCTGCATTCCACCCATCACATCCCTTTCTCTCCCAACTCTACATCAACCTCCATCTACTCACTTCATCACATTCCCCCATCCCCTTCCCCCAATCCATCCATCTGTCTTCTCCCATCGCCACATCGCGTCGCTCTATCTAAAAGCTAGTCCACCTTCTCCCCTAATTCCCTTCCATACGCGTGACTGATTGCGCAGGGGACATTTCGCTGTTAATTATCTGCCATAGCTCGCAGAAATCGTGCTCATCGCCCGGTCGCTCGCTACCCGTCCTTCGGTCTCCCCAGCTAAGCTACAAGCGGGAGAAATCAAATCAATCACCCAAGCCAAAACCACTCATTCATCCGCTCACCCGCCCGTTCAAATACATCAAGAGATAGATTTCTTCCATCCCGTTAGGGAATTTCATTTTCTCTTTCTTCTCTAAGCCGCCGAGGAGACTACATAACGTAAATTATATCTCAATAATGGGAGCATAACGAGCCACTGTTGTCTTCATAAGAAGCGGCAACGGCAGCGGCAGCGGCAACAGTAGCAGCAGCTGATGGTGACGAGCAATTTGCTGGAAGTGGGATTAAACACCGGGCATTTATAAAGGGTATGAAAATAACATCAACCTCCCCTTCCCCCCCCCTTTTTTTTTCTTCCTTTGCATGGCATTTCCGCGCTATTGTTTGCGCAAAGATTGAAAACGCGAGAGAGAGAAACAGAGAGACAGCATGTATGTGTGTATGGTGCGCCCTGGTTGATCAGTCTGCCACGGATCTTCTCCACTGCACCCCGAAACCGGATTCTTGCAGCCACGTATTGGGGCTTCCTGGGGGGTTTTTTTCCCGCTCCTATTCCCCTCGCCTCCCTTCCCTTCCAAGTTGTTTTCCAGCAGGGGAAGCTCAGAAGGGCAATCCAGCAGTGCGAGAGAAAAGAAAGGAAAAAACACGGTGGCCGCAATCCTCACTATGGACCACAGCAGGACATTCGAGGGTGCAACTTGAACAATGGAAGTTCTAGTGACCAGTCAGCATCTAACAAGTAACTCCTAAATTCCCCGTCAGAGGGACGGAGAGTGAAAAGAAGCATAAGAGAGAGAGAGAGAGAGAGAGAGAGAGAGAGAGAGAGAGACCAGGCGCGCACAAGGGGGTGAGAGAGGGTGGGCGAGACTTTAGTCTCTTTCAGAATCTCTGACTTTGAAATATGAAAGCCTAGCAACACCAGTTCATCCCGATCTTAAAATGTTGCTAGGCTTTTCATCCGCAAAAATAATGGTTCTCTGGTTATTCTCACGGCCAAGAGTTCTTGAGCTTCCCCTGGAGAGAAGAGGACTGCCCTGTGTCAGTACGTCCACCCAAGGTTTGGACAGAGGCAACTTAGCGAAATCACATGCAACAACCGTTATTGAGCCGACTCTAGATATCGACAGCGAGCAGCATGCCCTCAAAACCTATGTTTACTGCGACTCATAACTTCTCCTGTATGAAGGACTTCTCAGAAGTCCTTGGCAGACGAATTACACAATGGCTGTATCTCATCTTTCTGCAGAGGGAATGCCGAGGACGTAAGCCTCCATGAGGGTTGCTCTAGGACTCCCGGGACCAAGACTGCATACAGGTTGCTCAAAACATCCAGCCCTGGGGGAACGCCAAAGCCCAAGTGGTTACGCGGACTCTCAATCTCATCGCCTCCACCTTCGACAAGAATACACAAGCCATCGATTATTCGATTGCTCGAAACTTCACAACGCCTCGGAAACGCTCTCTTTGTTTTGGCTGCTAGATAGTTGTTGCTCTGGAACTCTTCCTGTCTTTCGCGTTCCTGGCTCTCTCTCTCTCTCTCTCTCTATTTCTCTGCCTGGTCAATTTTTTTTTCCCCACGAGTGCCACCATCTAATTCCTCCCCTATTGACATTTGGTCCTTGGAGCCGAAAACTGATTTTCTCTTTCTGCAGGTGGCTTTGGATCTGCGGTCTACCCATACCTCTTTCGGCATAACCACGATCTACAAAGCCCCAACGGCCTCTTGCAGGATCCTTACTAAAAACACGCCTCTCCATTCTCACAGATCTCTCTAGGCAGACGCCCTCCACTATACCCTAGCCCCCCCCTTCTCCTCCTCTTGAACTCGGTACCGGAGGCATATTCTTAATTGCGTCTTCGCTCTGCAACGGGATATTGGCGTACACGGTTTTACTGATGACGCTATTTTCGGAGAGATTCCAACCAATTCTCGGTAACGCGGGTGAGTGATAACAGACAAGGCTATTATTCGGCTGCTTCTATTGCCCTCTTTTTTGCAAGGGGACAGGGGGACCTGCCTGGGTGATAATGCCAATCAAATTGGTGGTTGTGTTAATAAACTCACCCCATGGGGTCCTCAACCTTACTAATCATTCTTCCCTGGTGTAGGAGATCACGTGTATTTGTCTTGCCACATTCAACTCAACACGTGCCAACCACATCACGTGTAACCATCCTGGTATCATCACGTGATATCATCATCAACCCCTAAGGCCTTACTCTAGGCGCCTATCATTCGATATGGCTCAGGGGAATGGCAGCTGGCCTACTGATCAGTATGGCAATGGTATCGGAGGAATGGGCACGTCCGACGGGATCGGGTTGAACAACTTCAATTCCCAGCAATATCACGGCCAGCCCGATCCGTCTTTCGAGGATCCCCAGCAGTCATACCTAGGCCAGAGCAATTATCAATATGAGCTCCTCCATGGCAACAACCACTTGGGACTTCAAGGACAAGGGTATAATTATTACCAGGGCCCCCATTTCTCGAATACAGAGACCAACGGAAGTAGCATTCATGGTCCCGGGTCGCTTACGGTTCAGCAATACGCAGAACCCCAGTTCGGTGGATATAGCTCGCAGCAGAGACACTTCCAACCTCAGTATGCCTCTGAACAGCCTAAGGAAGGCCAAGTTCATCCCCCCCCGACTCCATATGGGCAGTCATGGCAACAGCCACTGCCACAGCCTCCAACACAATTCAACCAAGCGGCCGTCGCTTACGAGCATCACACTCCACAAGCCGTGTATCCCCACGGCCCTACGTTGCCGCCGTATTCCGGCGTTCAAGAACCCCAGGTCGTACAGAGGACGGCGCCCTACAGTGCCGGTCAGGGTGCTCCCGCAGGTATCTTCCGTAACACGCTGCCCAGTTTAGATGGACAGGGAGACTTCACCCCTGACCCCCCTCAGTATCGCGTACAACAACAGAGCGTAGACAGGGCGTACGGTGAGGGCAATGGGGCCCCTACTCCTTTCGGAGATGGGAATTCTTCTGCACAGCAAGCCTTCGCCGCGGTGCAGCAGCGCGTCCCTACGCTGCAGCCGCAGGGCCAGACACGTGGACGGATGCCAGTGACGTCACAAATTCAGCCTGCGGGTCCGGCAAATGGGGGAATCACTTTAGGGCAATATCAGACGCCGCCGACCGGTAACCCAGCAACGGTACCTGTGGCCGAGTCTCCTGTCGCTCAGGACAGCCCTCATACTGTCCAAAATGCGAACCCGGAGACGGTTGTGCTAGAACCTGAGGTGACCATAGCTGGTTCTGATGTGTGGCAGCGAGTCGAGGGGTGCCGAAACCTTTTCGTGAAAAACGCACCGAAGACCAGAATCGGACAGTTCGCGGAATTGCGCCCCAAGGATCCAGATGCTAAGGCTTCGGAAAAAATATTTGTCATTAAGCACAACGCAGCTCGAACACCCGTCGTCCCAGATCGTGGTTTCCGACTCCCCGGCGAAATACAGAGGGACCGCGACGAATTGTCCAGTCGGCTTCAATACTCAATCTCCGACTCCGAACGAGAGAGTATCAATCAGGATATAGCGCGACTTGATAACGAGAAAATCCTCATCGCTGATGGTAAGGAGAATGCGTGTGGGAACTCATGGCTCCTACACCCCCCGCCGAATAGCAGTAGCTAACGTGGTATTCTAGAGTCTAAGCCTGTCTCGCAAGACGCCAAGTCAAAAACTGTCCTAAAACGCAAATCCCCCATGGACGCCAATGCTAAGAAAACCAGTTCGTCAGGAGACAGCAGTGATGAAGATGAGAGCGTCACAGACATCACGGCTCGCAAGGTACGTTTCAATACTCATCGCAGTAGCTGGCCTCATCCCCACACCAACCTGATGGTGCCTGCATTGTCATTGCTGGGCTGCTCTCTCGGACTGATATTCACCTCGGTGACCATCGAAGAGGAAGCAAAGAGAGATGCCTTTTGCGCATTCAATATCCCCACCCCATTCAAGAGAACCTATACAGTGCTAACACCTTCTCCGAATATAGCTTGTATCAGCCAAGACGCGACCAGTGGATGCCTTGAAGGCTGTCGAGTACGACGTTGTTAAGATTCTCTGGCGCGATCCGAAGCTCCCTGAACTGCCACAGGATGTCGTCCTTAAGAATATCCAAGCATTCAGCGATTACATTCTAGCCCTGTGGGCCACAATCAAAGATTTTAAGAGGCAACTCGAGAGCCCAAACGACGTCGGCAACAAGACCACACCAGAGTCGCTTCAAGCTGCCCTCGATGCCAAGTACGACGCAATTCGAGTTGCCATCGAGACATCTGTAAAGTATGGCGACAATTTCACCATTACGCAACTTGGCATACAACTGAAGATGCTTGGGGCCCTCTGCATCCTGTTACGCCACCGCTTTCTATCAGAAGACTACAACGGCCCTCTACCTAAGGCTATTCTGAAACTCCTGTCCATGTTCATTACTGTGGACACTGAATTCCTCACAGACCGAGTCAAGTTTGACAAGCTGCGACAGAAGTATAAGGGCAGTTTGGACGAAGAAGGGAGAGGGTATCTCGATCTCATTTTCATGAATGCCAAAGAGCGCTCGGACTTGAAAGCACGTGAAGAACCCAAGAAGGTTGAGGATTCGAAGAAAGTCGAAGATACCAAGAAGGGCGACGACACCAAGAAAGTTAGCTCCAATATTTCCAGGAAAGCATCGGCAGGCGTCAAAGAGGGCCTATTGACCGCAAAGGCATCCCCCACGAAGAAGGAGGTGGGCCAGAAGAAGCCTACAACAGAAGTTAAGAAAATGCAACCGATCGACTATTCTGGCCTAGGGTCAGCAAGAAAGATCAGCAGCCTGCCGACCAAGGCGGTTTCTTCTGCTTCCTCTAAGAGATCTCGAGACGATGATGTTGATTCGCGGGCTCCTAAGAAAGTCGCGGTAGAAAGCACAGCCAGCGGCCTTCCGACTTCAACTGTTAAGCCGCCAGCCTCCATGGCTCAGACGTCTCAGCCTCCGTCGATGGCAAGCGTATTAACTCGTTCGAGGCCCATGGGATCGATGCTGCCGGGCAGGTCTCGAGTTCCAGCCAAAGCACCACCAAAGAAGCTGGCACCCCCGCCGCCTACCGCTTCCGCTATCGGCGATCTCCTTGCCCAAATCTCCAAGCCCAAGGAAACGCCTAAACAGCCCGAGGAGCCAGAGAGGGCCCCTGAAACGCCTGAGGAGAGAGCTCGTAGGCTGCGCAAAGAGTCGCGTAGGCACCTTCGCGTCTCGTGGAAACCGGACCATGAACTTGTCGATATCAGAACATTCGAGCATGACACGGCCGAAGACAAGGGCCGAGATCAGAATATGCTGCGGGATGCCCGCGATAACCGCTCCGAAGGACAGATGCTGAAGCAACGCGTCCAAGATAATGACGATGAAGATGAGGAGGAGAAGGCGAAGGAAGTTTCCATATCGGATTGGCATGAGCCTACGGCAGTCCGTTTCGGGGACGCCTTTCCTCCGGAACGGCGGGCTAAGATTTTTACTCCTCACGGTGGAGACCTGCCCGTCAACTCGGAACAGAAGAAGACGATGGATGAATACGAAAATCGCGTGTTGATGGCTATTTATACTAGTGTGGCAGATATCCCAGAATCTCCTCAGTCACCTAACCGGAACGGCGAGGTGACCCAGCACAGAGCCACATCCGTTCCGCCATCGGATGCCGCTCAGTGGCAGAAGTGTCTGCCGCCAACCACCACGAAGAGACAAGATATTCTTCGTCGGTGGTTGAACCCACATTCCGCCCCCGTTGCGGCACCATCTCCTCGCCTCGGCGGCTCCACGATTAATCCTCCATTCCAAGATAGTCTCCCCCAATCGCTGCAAGCGACACTCGGTTCGCTTACGAGTACTCTGACACCCTTGCAGTCTCTCCCTCAAATAGGCTCAGTCTCTCGCCCGCAAACCCAGGACGAGCGTGACGCGGAGGTCTTATCCCTGCTAACATCCGACAAAGTCAAGAACTGGACGAACCCGGAACCTTACAACCCCGCTCAACCAAAGACACGACGACGATACGACTACGCGGATCCCAAAGTGCAGAAGGACGTCGACGCAGTCGAGGATCTGTGTGCCAAATTCCAGGGCAAACCATACCCGGCTACAGAGCCACCCGACCATATCAAATCCGACCCGGCACGCGTACAGGAATGGTACGACGGTTACAACAAGGATGTGGCCGCAAAGGCAAAGAAAGAGGAGGGAGAACGCGCCATCCAATTGGCGCGGAATGCGTGGAGCGCTGGCCAGGGCACCCAACCCTCTCAATTTGTTCTCCAGACAAACCCGTATATCCCATATCAGCAGTATGCCCAGCCGCCGCAGTATCAGCAACCATCGCAGCAGGCTGCTCCTGACTACGCAGCTATAATAGCCCAGGTCCGTGCCATTCAAGCTGGACAATCGCTCAGCCAGCCGGCAGGTCAAACAGCTAGCCACGCTACCGGTCAGCCTTCTGTCCAACTCGGCAGTCAGTTTGCAAGTCAGCCTGTAAACCAGCCTGTGAACCAGCCCATCCAAGGCGCTACCGCAGCATCGACGACTGATCTGAGTGCCGTTCATAACATCCTGGCCATATTGCGGCAGTCGAAGCAAGCAACTCCAGCCCCGCAGACGGCCACGGCCACGGCCGCGGCCACGTCTCCTGCGCAAACAGCTTCTGATTACGGACAGTGGCAAGCATGGGCACAAGCCCAAGGTCAGGCTTACGGCGCCCAGACGCAAACATATGGTACTGCTCAGCCCTACACAGGGGCTCAGCCTCAAGCTTCTACTCAGGGTTACGGTGGTCAGGGCTACCAGGATCCATTCTATAATCCGCAACCAAGTTCCTCGGAGCCGCAAAGCGCGCAGAATCAGAATCAGCGCGATGCCAACCGAAACGGCCGCAAAGACTTCCGGGCCAACAAGGACAAGGGTATTAACCAAGCCCTCATCGGTACGAAGCCCTGCACGTTCTGGGCAAAGGGTCAGTGCGCCAAGGGCGACAAGTGCACGTTCCGACACGATCCCAACGATCTCAAGTAATCGTCTGGCGGAGTCACCGAGTCTTGGGGGGGGCTAGAGGCCCATCATACAACCTTTAATTGTACACTATCTCGTCCTTCTCCTCTTTCTCATTGGGCCATTTCCTGGAACCTTAACGCCCTCGTTTCGACTGGGCCCGGTCGGCGGCTCTCGTCAAATTTTTGGTTTACCTTCGGTTTCCCTTCCCCCCACACCTTGTTCATTTTTGATCTAGCCGACTCCTTTGCAAGGTGCGGCAAACGAAGCAAGATCCTATAGGGCCTTCCACCGCCCCCCGTTACCTCGTCAGCTGTGCGTCCCAAAGTAAACATACCATACCCTTGTCTCTGGAGAGAGAGAACGAGTGGATGTGTTTCGGTCGACACTATCGTAATGGTGTGGCGCTTGCACGCGCGGATTTGAACTGGGACGCGTGGACGACTTTGAGCTCACGATCAACTCCCGGCACGCATAGATTCGGGTTCCCCCCGCCCGCCTCGCCCCGCCCACGACACACGGGTACCTACTGAAAAGAAAAGGAAAGAAAAGGAGTTGGCGGCAGAGGAATAGGGGGACTTTTTGTGTTTTTTTGTGTTCTTTTTTTTCCCAAGGTGGCATGAACGGAGATGGCATCACGGTTTTTGCGTGGGAAACGAAATGATCAACATGCCAGACGCCATGCTTACTCCCCTGTGCGCTACCACACGGCAGGAGGTGTATACTATGATTTCCCTTTAGCTAGCAGTGTAAGACTAGCCTGTCCTCGCGGCCGGCAGCAACGCCCGGCGGTGAGTAGATAATCAACGAATCGATGAATCGAACGAAATCATGGCTGCTCTGTTATTACGTAGACCTCGCGGGTGCAGAGGTCGTTTTGGTATATCTGCCCCAGCTTTCGTAGTCGTGACTATTACCCAAGATGTGTCTCGTGATTAACCGAGCCGAGCTGCAGTGGGCGAGGCTAGACAAGGCGAGGCGAGCCGATAGCCAAGTAGAAATAAGGCGTCCTCAGAGAGGCAGACTCGATCTACCCACGTCCAGCCTCGGCGCGCCTTTAGCCCCCGAAACCGAGTCTGCAACGCTGGGGCTGGCTATCTACCGCCCACCTCCGCCCACCTCCTCCCCAGACCCATTCCTCCGGGCGTGCATCCATTACATTGTACCTGCATATCCGCATCGCACCTTACCCTCGACCCCTTACCCCCCCCCTCGCGCGACCGGTCTGTAGCCTGTCCCGTCACTCTAGCAGCCGGAGCCGGTCCTCGATGATAGCTACTACGTCTCGCCAGTCACGCATGGCGCCGTCGCCGCCAACGTCGGCGGCACCCGGAGCAGCGAGATCCGCAGGCCGCGGGCGCAGTACCTCGAACCAGCCGTCTCCCTCGTCTTCGGCCTCTCCCCCGGTTCCTTCTCTGGCCTCTTTCTGGGGGCCGGCGGCGCTGGCGTCGTCGGAGTGGGCGGTGGGGATCGGCGGCTGTGGCTTGACGCCCCACTCCTCCTCGAGCACGCGTAGGTGCTTCGTCGTGACGGGATGCCCGATGTTGACGGCGCAGGCGACGAGGATGCGCTTCTTGCGGCGGCGGCGCGGCGGTTGCTGGGTCTCCGTCGATGCCGATGCGGCGGTGGCGGCGGAAGAAGAGGGAGGCAGGATGTCAAGCTCGCTCCACGGGTCCCACGCCCGCACCACGCTCGTCAGAAGCGAGTCCGCGAAGCCGCCGACGATCTTGGCCATGGCGTCGGCGCTCAGGGGCGCGATGGCGAGGAGGTGTGCCCCTGTTGCGTTTGCGGTGACGGCGTTAGCTATGCTTGGGCTTAAAGGATCTCGCTTGTGGCTGAGAGGGGGAGCGAGGGAAGGAAAGGGGAAGGAAAAGGGATGGAAGGGGGAGGGAGTGCTCACAGCGTCGTAACTCGATGTGCATAACGGCGTCGCCGCGCTTCCAGGGTTCGCGCCATTCGTCGGCGTCGACATATACGCCGTCAACGCAGGGCAGCGAAAGCAGGGCTGACACCGGGGGCTGGTCGGCTGACTGGCCGGCTAGGAAGCGGGTGGCCGCCGGGGTTAGGATTATGCGAATGCTGAGGTCCTTGCTGCGGCTGCCGTCGCTCTGCTGCCGTCGCCGCTGTTGGTGCCGCGAGCCGAGGGCCTCGACGATGAGCGGCAGCTTAACGGTGGCAGCGGATCCGCTGGCGGCGAGCAGCAGGTGGGTCTTCCCGTCGAGCAGGGCGGCGCTTAGGCTCACGAGGGAGTTCTTGCGGCGGCGCTCGTGGTGGGGGTCGTGGGCGGAGGAGATGGCTTGGAGCATGGCTTCGGTTTCGGGCTTTCTTTATTTGCTTCTCTTACTGGTTCCTTGGTTTCCCTGCGACGAGTCGAGTCGGGAAGGGAACGGAATCCCTACAGGGGGAAAGAGGTTGGACCCGAGTTCACAAATAGGGCCCCTCGATGGGCAGGTCGGTACGCAGCGCAATGGGAGAGTATACGGTTGCGTTCTCTTTTCCTCTTCCGGAGTCTGGAATTGTCTTGCCAACGTCTATCGCGACGGAGGGACGGACATAGGATAACGCGTATCGCGAGCGGTCTCAGCACCTATGGGATACCTATTATATAGGGGACGAAGCAGAGGGTGACTCCGATAAAGGACGACGACCGGCCGGAGCCCCCAGAGACGGGCAGAACAGGCCTTGCGAGGTCGGGGAAGCAGCGCGCGGGTGGACGCGGGTCGGCTCCAACTTCCCTTTGCGGCTCATCTCTGACCAGGTCGGGCAGTGGCGGCGGTGGTACAGAGTTATGACGATGCTGCGAGCGTCACGCCACGCCGCCGCACCACGTCATACCCACGTCCAAGAGGCGTTTCTGCGCCACGGCCGGTTCGCCGTCGCACGTAGGCTCGATGTGCCGGGTACGTGGCCCGCTGCCCAGGCGGCGCCCGACGTCGTGTACCGCTGTCGACGTAGGTACCTGTGCGGTACTCGAGGCGTGCCGCCCGGATCGCATGACATCGGAATGCGGGGTAACCCTCGCAGGGGAAGGCGCCGTTGCTGTAGGTAGGTACCTTCTTAGGAGGTACCTAGGCACTTTTGGTGCCTGTAGGTACCTACCTACAAGAGGGTTAGTACCTTGGGTACCTGCACCTTAGGTGTCTAGGTAGGTACCTAGGGATCAGTAGGTTACTTAACGAAGGATCGGTTCGATTCCTAACAGCGCTACTTGGTAGTCTTCGCTATTTAGCTCATCTCCTAGGTTGTGTCCTGATCGCTGTTGCACGCCGACCTACCTCCTATACCTCACCTATGGATAGGCCTATATGTGTCCCTTAGCAGAGGCACGATGCCATCATACCCACCGGATGCAGCGACGTACAAGACCCTATGCAGGGACGGCGGCCCCCTTTGCCCACGACTGGGCGGAGGGGAGGAGTAAACTGCAGGCCAACCTACGCTCGCTGAGCAATGGATCATCTAGGGCCCTAGGGCCCTAGGTACCATATGAAAATGGCTCTGCTTTGTGCTGCTATACTTCGGAAATCAAAGTATCACTACTGCCACCACCACAGGATGAAGGATGTCGTTTCTTGCGAGATGGCCGAGGCTCTTTGCCTGAACGAGCACCCGAATACCCTCCTGTGTGAGTGGCCTCTCTCTATATTATGCCTCGTTACACAGCGCCGTCGGCCGCCTAGCAAGATTCCTCGAATAAAAGTCCCTAGGCCGGAAGGAGGGGGGAGGGGGGGAGGAAGAGGGCTCGGCATCCCGGGGCTTGAAGACGAGCTCTTCGGCGGCGGAACTCTTGTCAGACGGACCGACGTAGGCTTACGGAATCGTGGACGGGTATGAAGAAACCGGCTTCTGGTAATGCCTGGCATTGACCGGCACCTTGCCCCCCGTTCCCTCTTTGCGATACCCCCTACATAACCTGCAAGTACAAAGCACAGCTAGCTGTCGATATCTTCTTGTCCTGCCTGCGTCCCCGAGATCTATCCTCCTTACCCTGGCCATTCTTTCTCACCTAGCCCCGAACTAGTGCCACCGATGCCGTCGCGGACGGCTCCGAAACTCGGGCCCCGATGACACGACGCTGAGAGAGGACACCCAATAGTCGACGACCTTGGCGCAGAGCGCTGTTCAGCAACCTGCTTCTGTTACTCGACGTAGCGTAGCCTCCCACGTCCGCTTCGAGTGAATCCCAGCCCTCCTATTCCGCGCCACATCGTGGATGCTGTGTCGCCAAGCGCTACCCTATTATAAATACCTATCGCCCGATAGGACCTAGGTGCCTATTACGCCCTGGCTCTGCCGCCCACGTAACCGCCCGTCCCGTTATCGCCCCTGGATCCCTGAAGGCCCCGAGACCCTGTCCATACCCTACTTACACCCCGCCCGCGCATCGGAGCGAGACATTAAATCGCCGCTCCGCCGCGGTGTAGGAGAAGAACGAGCAATAGAAGAAGAACTTCGTGTTAAGGAACTCTAAACTTATTAGCGCTCTTGTTATTCGCTTCGACCGCCGCTCACGATGCCTCTCACCACAGCCTCCGTGTTCCCGCCGGAGTCGCATGTCTTCTCCAAGTTCGCGAGCCGCCGCAGCGTCGTCCACAGCACCAGGGGCATCGTCGCCTGCACCCAGCCGCTGGCCGCCAAGTGTGGCATAGAGGTTCTCGAGGCTGGCGGCAACTGCGCGGTACGTCGATTCTTCTTCGGGCGATTCAAAAAAAAAAAAAGAGGGGCGTCGCTGACACCTCGGCTTGCTCTAGGATGCGGCTGTAGCTGTCGGTATGTTGTTGTTGCCGCGTCCCTGATGATTTCGCCATCCGTGTCCGGCCCAAAGAGAGGTAAGAAAAAGGGGGGCTAGAGCGCACGTCGCTAACAGCCAGCTGGGGCTTCGCGCGAACAGCCGCCGGGCTCAACGTGACCGAGCCGTGCTCGACCGGCATCGGTGGCGACATGTTCTGCCTATTCTACAACGCGACGGCCAAGAAGGTGTCGGCGCTCAACGGATCTGGCCGCTCCGGCAGCAAGTACACGCTCGAGGCGATCCGTAGCGCGCTCGGCCTCAAGCCCGGCGAGCGCGGCCGCATTCCCATGAATAGCGTCCATGCCGTCTCCGTGCCTGGCGCCGCCGCCGGCTGGGTCGACACCGTCGAGCGCTTCGGCAGCGGCAAGCTCTCCCTCGCTCAGATCCTCGCCCCCGCGATACGCCTCGCTGAGGAAGGGTTCCCCGTCTCTGAGGGCGTCGCATACTTTGTGAGTTTGCACCCCGGCCCCCCCCCACCCCTACCTAGTATATATATGTGCATGTATGCCGTATGCATACGTTTTTATCCGCACACACGACTGAGACGCCGGCGCGATCGCAGTGGGACAAGTCAGAGGCGCAGATCCGGGGGGCGTCGCTGAACGGGGCCGAGATGCTGAAGAAGGACCCTGGGGCTACGGGTGGGGCGCGGGCCCCGCGTGCCGGCGAGATCATGAAGAATCCGACGCTCGCGCGGACATTCCGCACGCTGGCCGCCGAGGGCAAGAAGGGGTTCTACGCGGGGCGCGTGGCCGAGGAGCTAGTCAAAGTGGTCCGTGACCTCGGGGGCCTGCTCGAGCTCGACGACCTTGCGCACCACCTCGCGACTGGCAGCGAGCCTGTCGACGCCATCTCGCTTCAGTTCCGCGGTCAGAACGTCGCGCAGCTGTTCAAAGACACGGTCCTGCGCGATGGCGGGGCCGGTGGCGACGAGAAGCTGGACCTCGGCATCGAGCTCTGGGAGCACCCACCTAACGGCCAGGGCATCGTCGCGCTTCTGGCGCTCGGGATCCTCGAGGCGCTCGAGGCGGCCGGGCGCATCCCGACTTGGACCCCCGCTGACTTCAACACGGCGCCGTACCTGCACGCGGTCATCGAGGCACTACGTATCGCGTTCGCCGACGCGAGCTGGTTCGTGGCCGACCCTAACGTGGAGGCGGTGCCGTCAGCGGAGCTGCTATCGCGCGAGTACCTGGCGCAGCGGGCGGCGCTCTTCGACCCGGGGCACGCCGCAGCGCTAGGCACGCTGCCGCACGGGTCGCCCGCCCTGCGCAGCAGCGACACCGTATACCTCGCGGTGGCTGATGCTGGGGGCAACGCCATCTCCTTCATCAATAGCAACTATGGCGGGTTCGGCACCTGCATCGTGCCGCAGGGGTGTGGCTTCACGTTGCAGAACCGGGCGGCTAACTTCACCCTCGAGGAGGACGACGGTGCGGGCGCACGGCCGCCCAACGTACTCGCGCCCCGCAAGCGGCCCTACCACACCATCATCCCCGCGGCCGCGACCAACCTGCACGATGGCAGCCTGCACAGCGTCTTCGGCGTCATGGGCGGCTTCATGCAACCGCAAGGCCACGTACAGGTGCTGCTGGGGCAGGTGGTTGGGCGGCTGAGCCCGCAGCAGGCGCTGGACGCGCCGCGCGTGTGCCTCGGCGGCGTGGGCGGCGCGTCGTGGCTGACGGGCGCGGACGACGGCGCGGCCGGCGCCTGGCCCGTGTACGTCGAGGAGGGCATGCCGGCGGAGACGGTCGAGGGCCTGCGCGCGCTCGGCCACGACGTGCGGCTCGTTGCCGACATGGAGCGCGCCATGTTCGGCCGTGGCCAGATCATCCGCTGGAGCGTCGACCCGCTCGACAGCGTTGGCGTCTGGTCCGCCGGCAGCGATCCCCGCGGCGACGGCGCCGCGTACCCGTTGTAGCCTGAGGGGAGGGGGGGGGGGCTCTTGCGCAGGCGCGAGGCCGTGATGTCTCGATGCTAGGGAGAGAGACGTGAAGGGAAAGGCTGCCGGGGTGAGAACGGCGACATCCTTATCTTACGTAGCCACGCGATGTCTAACTTTTGTTACCGCCATAAATAAAGCGACTACGACCCCTGTCTCGAGACGGAAGTATGTCAATTTCTCCTTTTTATTGTACGAGCCAGTCATCGGATTGTAGGAACTATGCACCCCTTTGTATATTGACTGCGTATTCACCACTCGTTGCTATCGTAAGAGCATGTTTCGCATGCTGCTAGGTGATGAATGCCCGTCCGTTCGCCTACTTCCCCTCCTTTCCTGTATTCATCATGTTTTTCTATAGAAAAATAACCCACTCTTGGCTATCGGATATAATAGGGGATGGCAGGGTTATGTTTCCTTCCCGAGATAACGCCTAGAGATACCGGAGGTAGGTATATAATAAGGAGTTAATATTCTAGCAATGCCACTTAAACCGGATTGGTGTACTCTCTACCTTCTCCATATCCGGAGGATCGTGCCGAGGTCAGACGTGGATGATGAAGATCTCATCTCGTGGTATCATTAATTGGTTATATGACCCAGCCGTTCTCGATGTCGAGCACGGAGGGGAAGTATCTACGTTAGGTGTTGAGTCTCTGAATCGTACAAGCCGGGCTCTCCCTTGACGAATGACTGCCCATTCCAGGCAGCTTAAGCCTCCCACGGGCCACCGTATATACACTGATCCGTTCGGTTAGCTGCTGGCGTTGCCGTTGCCGCCGTCGCCGTTGCTGCCGTCTAAGGGCGTCAGGAGGTTCTTCTCGATGAGCATCCTCGCGAGCGAGCCGTCCTGGTGCATGGAGACGAGGATGTCGCACCCGCCGATGAATTCCTTGTCGATGTAGAGCTGCGGGATCGTGGGCCACTCCGAGAACTCTTTGATACCTGCGGAACAGAAACACACACCTGTCAGCTTTGGCTCGACATTCTAATCCCATCCTACCTCGCCTTCTTTGCTTTATTTCCTCTCTCCGCCTTCCCAAATACAAAGGAGCTGGGAACTGGGCACCTTGTCTGAGCTCGTTGTCTTCCAAGACGTTGAAGGCGGCGAACTTGCTGGGGTCGACGCCCTGCAGGCCGAGAATCTGGATGCTGGCCCTCGAGAAGCCGCATTGGGGCGTTTCGGGGGTGCCCTTCATGAACAGCACGACGCGCGACGAGGCGACGGCCTTCTCGATGGCTTGCCGGGTGTCGTCTGAGAGCAGTCGCTTCTGGAAGGCGGTGAGGAAGGGAGGCGGCCGGAGGCTGTAGGCAGCTGGGCGAGCCAGTGGCCGAGCGGCTGCGCGGCGGAGGGTCTGGACAGAGGAAGGGTGAATGAGGACGGTTAGTGACTCGGACGCTTGGCCTCCGGAGGGGATTAGAACGAGAGCTAGCGAGAGCTAATGGACGGACGTACCGCCGAGAACAAGGGTCGGGAGAACATGTTGAGGTGTGGTCTACATGCGACACGAACTAGGCAGGCGGGTGTGGGAATGGCGTGGTGGTGGTGGTGGTGGTGGTGGTGGTGGACAGACAGGTTTTGTCGAGGGTTTGGATGAACAGGAGCTGGCAGAAGAAACGAGATGAACGATTTGGTGATGGATTGTTCGATAAAACCGCGCCATGGATGATGTAAGTGGGATGTTGGCGGGGCCCGACTCCCATTGGCCTCGGCCCAGGGCAGCTTACGCCACAGTACGTACCTCGATTGCAAAGGGAAGGCCTGTGCGCCACAGACAGGTCATAGTGTAGGTACATCTAGAGGTACCTGTTGTGATTCTTTGTTGTGTAGGAGATGAGCTAAATAACGAAGACTACCAAGTAGCGCTGTTAGGAATCGAATCTATCCTTCGTCAAGTAACCTACTGATCTGTAGGTACCGCCTAGGGTAGTTGTAATATAGGTACCTACGACCCTAAATGTCTCTCCAAGAGACCTGGCCCAGCATTCTACATCATCAGTGTGTCAGTTCATTAGACCGAGGTCCTTATAGCCTCCCCAGATCGCCTTCTGAGAAGATATCTACACCTATGGGTATGTCAATTAGGTACTTCGCCCCATAGATGCTGGCAATTTACAGGATGCTCCCGCTCCAACTCCCTACCCACGAGAGAAACGTGGATATCCGAGTATAAGGTTGGTTATGACTCCGCGGCGAGTCTCCCACTAGGACGGCGAACTGCCGTAGGTGCAATGTAACGTACGATGATCACGGAGGGAGTCTAGCAACTGGAAAGACGGCAGTGGGCGCGAAGATCTCGAAACCAGGACAGCGCCGGTTGGTTGACCAGACTTGGCCACCAGCCAGCGGAAGATAGTGCCGATGCGTAGCTTACATTCTGTCCAATATCTCCGCTTGATAGCCGTTCTCGGCGTGGGGTTGTTCTTTGTCTTCGCGGCTCGGGGCCCTGCTGTGGCGATGGCATGGACTATGGCCACGCGCCTCCAAACTGACACGACCCCATATCGCCCAGCAACGGGTATGGCCGGCTGTGAAGGCCGGCTCTGACGAGCAGAAGGACTTGGGAGAACCAAAACGAGAGCTGACAATCCATCGCATGGGTTGCCTCCGCTTCCGACCTGGATAATCCGCAGAGGGCAGGAATGGCATGACTCGTGCTCTCGATGCCGCTCCGCTGCAGAGGACGGCCGAGGGATGAAGGCCGGAGAAGCACCTTATTTGCATGCTCCGTAGCAGTGAAAGTAGAATTGATGATGGGCGATGCAAGGGAGGCAGGTATCGTGTGTGTACCGAGCACGATGCACCTGTGGGCCAATCAAGATCGGCACGCAAAGGCGAGACAAAGCCGCAAATGCGAAATGCTGATTGGCGGGCGGACGTCGGGTTGGGCAGCCGCCGGCGGTCCAAGCTTTCCCCCGCACTCTGCCAATTGGAGGATGTAGGTACAGTAAGTAGGTACTTAGCTACATATACGTGTACAGACAAGGAACAAGGCGACGCTACAGAATGGGATGGAATCGTTCGCGTCGAGTTACCTCTAATCAAGGTTGTAAAAAAGAAAAAGAAAAATTCAAGTTTAGTTAGAATGAAACTTAACTTAAGAATAGAGTTTAAAAATAAAAACGCAACCTAATTTAACTTCTATATAAAATTTAACTTTACTTTACTTTAACTTAAAAATTTTATTTTTAATTTATAAAATATATATTTTAAAAGAAGTTTTTAATTATATATTAGTAAGTTTATAATATTTATTCATTTATTTAAACTACTTTTTAGTATATGGTAATATATTTTAATATTAAATATAATTTAATAATAAGAGTTTTATATTTATCTATATTTATTTTAAGAAATTATTTTATAAATATATATTAAAAGTATTAAAATTTTAAGGAAGAAAAACTTATAAAAATCAAAAGAAAACTTTAAAAAAACCTTAACTTAAAAACTTAAACATTTAAAAAAAAAAACCTTGCCTCTAATTCACACCGAAGAGGCAGAGCGGGGCGGAGCCGGCCAAGAAGAACGAGAATAAAAAGTGACGAGGGGAGAGGAGGAAAAGCGGGAGCGTCGAATGTTCTACCATCGCTCCTCCCTCCCACGGTCTCGACCTCGTCCCACTAGCCGTCCACTAACATCCAATCGTCTACGTAAGTACGTGGTACGGCCGGTGCACACATCACACTACTGCTACGCGGTACCGGTACGCAGTCCCTCGCGTGGTCAGGTACCTACAAAACCCAAGCACGTAGGTACCTCAATACATTCACACGCACCGCGCCCGCTGTCCGTAGTGCCGTACCTGCTGCACCGCACCTTGCCGTTGAGATCGTGGCCGTTGCTTCCGTCCTGATTCCGACGGCTCTCTCCTGCTTCCCCTCCTTGCCCTCGCCCTCGCCCTCCTCCTTTTTTCTCCTTCTCCCTCCCTCCCCCCTAAAAACTGCCCACCCGCCGACTCCTCGCACACTTCCCTACTGTTCAACGCACTCGTCGACGCATGCCTAGAGCTTCCATCACCTCATCCTCGGCCCATCGGCGCGAGTACGATTGGATCCGCCAAGACTGAAAACCCCCCCCGGCGAAAAAAAAGACACCCCTCCGAAGCCCTACGGATTCGAGGCTACAGCAGCACCGAATCCGATACGGGTAACCCAGCCTCATGTCGATATAAGCAATCTCGGGCGCTAGGCATCGCGCGTCCTTCTACGAATAGAAAAGAAGAAAAGGCTTGACAGGGCCTGCTCGCCACAGTCGGATATCTAGGCGCTCTCGCCGCGTACTCGCACCAACTAGCCTAGATCAGTCCCTGGGATCGCGCGCGTAGCCTACCACGATGGTCCTCACCCATACGACCAACCACACCTACGCCCACCCGTTCCCGACCGTCACTCTGGCCTTCTTCCTGCGCTACTATTCCCCGCACCTCAATCCCTTCTCGAGCCATGTCCTCTCTACCGATACCATCTCCTCCCACGTCGACCCCGCCACCGGCCGTCTGCACACCACCCGCATCCACCTGAAGAAGTCCCGCATACCTACTGCCGTAGTGAAGCTGCTGCCGGCTAGCGTCACCGGCGGCGGCGGCGACAAGTCCAGCTATGTCCTCGAGACGAGCGTCATCGATATCAAGGAAGGCTGGATGAAGACCGAGAGCCGCAACTTGAACTTCACTGGCGTCCTGAGCGTTGTCGAGCAGCAGCAATACTCGGCCACCCCTGCCGACCAGCCCGCTTCTCCGACGCCGCCGCGAGGAACCGCCTCCGTCGGCGCGCACCTGCGACCGCTCTCGCCGAATACCTTCGTCACCACCACGCTGTCCTACCACTCGATGCTGGGCGGCCGACGACACGACAAGCCAGACATTGTCGCTAGCCATGCCGCCGCCGCCACTGCCACCCCTGATAATGGTAGCCCGCGCCGGATCGGCGATTGGATCTCCGGCTGGGGCGCCCGACGCATCCAGCGCAGCATCGAGTCCATCGCATCCACCAAGACTGACGACCAAATGGTCAAGTCGCGCGACGGCATGCGCATCGTCCTCGAGCGGTTGCGCAACAACGGCGTCGTCGCCGTGCTCCGCGAGCTCAGGCGCCGCGAGGGTAAGGCGGGAGTCTTCGACCAGTCGTCCCCTTGAGTATCGGGTCTAAGCTCTCCTCCCCCCCTCCCGTATTATGAGAGGGGAGAGCGACACAACGAAAAGAAAAAAAAGAAACCCAAAATCAAAATCGAAGACGACAAAAAACACTGTATAATGACATATGTCTAGGCTGCTGGGAAAAAATAACTTTTAGCGTGGCGTTAGGGCACCGCGGGCTCGACTCGCCGGATAGTAGGACGAAGGATGACGAAGGGCGAAGGAACGCTTCCTCGTTTCTTATTTTGGGCCACGGCGATGGTGGCGACGTGCTGTTGTATGGAAGACGTGGAATGCGACGGGATACGTACGGCTACGGAAACCCAGGACACCGTCGGGTGGGCGAGGCGCAAGTTGAGCACTCGCTCGTCTTCTCCCACCCTCACCCTCTTTTCGACTCCCCTCACTTGCTAGCTGAAGACGGCGTCGTTGCGTGTCCGTGTGTGCGAATGCGTCATCGGACGGAGGGATGCGTGGTATGCGTGTACGTGTGTATTGTATGTGACCAGTGGCGGCGGGATCGGGCATAGGAGGCGGTATGCGGCGCGGGCGGGAGGAAAGGTGGAGGGAGCTATCTATTAGTTGCTGCCGACCCGGTCCTCGTCGCCTCGAGAGTGGCTCTCCTGGCTCGACCGACACGTTCGTTTGGAGACACGGGGATACGGAAGGGGAGGGCGTGCCCTTGTAACGTGATCTCGAATTGCCAAGTGGAAAAAAAAAACACACACACCAAAGTTGAATTGATATTCGATAATGGAAACAATGTGACTTTAGATGAGAAGAGAAGAGGGGATAGTCGTAAAGAGAAAAGTTCTTCGTATACCCACGGATGTCTGCTTGTATTTGAGATGCCTAACGTAGCCTCAGTTGACCAACTCGTGTCTCAGTCCGTCCTCCAACTAGTTGGCTGGCTTGCCATGTACCACGAAGTTACCTATCCTTCTGTATATGCATGCACCCACACGTGTCAACACCATTCACAGATACCGGCGGGACGACCAAATATTGGGATTCCTTATTCCAGTGATTACCGCTCTGGGTTAAGTGCCGTACGCATGCATTCCCCAAAACGCATATTTACCTATAACCCACGAGAGTTACCCCCAACATTCCCTACCAGAAACTCACCAGCACCACTACGGCGCCGATAGCCGCCGACACCGCGGCGCCGCTGCCGGGCGCCATCTTGGTCGCCGCGCTCGTGCCTGGCGTGTTTTCGGCCCCGGCGGGATTCGTGCCGGCGCCACTGGCGTTGCCGGTCGTGGCGGGGCCGGTTCCGGAGCCGAGGGTGTCGGCGGGCGGCTGCGGGTAGTTGGGCTCGATGGCGAAGGGCGCGACGGACGAGAGGCTGTCGACGCGGCCGAGCAGGAACTCGAGCTGGCGGAAGGCGGCGCTGGGCGCGTACTGGGGCACCATGTGGCCGGCGAGGTCGATGCTGACGTACGTGAGCCCGCGCTCGGTGTGCGCGACGCCCGCGACGCCCTGGGCCGCGATCGACGACAGCCGCAGCGGGTCCGTCTCCGCGAAGATGTCGCTTGCCGACCCGAGCGTGTGGTGCGGCACGAAGAAGGGTTCCGCGGGCACCTCTCGGAACCCGAGCTGCCCGCCCCACGTCGTGTTCTGGATCGCGAGCAGCGTCCCGTTCGGCAGCAAGATCATGTCGAGGGTACCGTGCCCGATGATCACCTTCTGGGTCGCGTCGATGACGTGCGGCAGCACGCGCCACGAGGACGGGTCGGACGTATCTCTGCCGTCGACGAAGACGTCGAGCTCGGCGCACTCCGCCCACTCGGTGGCTGGGTCTGCGTGGATCGCACGCTTGACGTCGTCGCGGTCGAAGTAGACTGTTCCGGCACCCTCGGGCAGATAACCCAAAGTTCCCGGGAAGCCGAGCACGTCCCACAGTAATGGGCAGGTGGTGGCGACCTGGTAGACGTCGAAGCAAGGGTTAATGCTAAGGGCCTCGGTCAGAACCACCTCCCACAGGCTGCTGCACTCCTCGCTCACGCCCTCAGCATAGTTGGGCGGCTGCGGGCCCGGCGGTGGATACGTGAGATACCTCTCGTTGAACTCGGCGAAGCCGCAGGTATCGTGCAAGCCGTGTATGTAGGCGCTGAAGGAGTCATTGAAAGGCATGAGGTTGCGGTGGTAGTCGACAAAGGGGACTGTCGTGGTAGAGGTCTGAACCACGTCGTCGCTGAGAACCGGGTCGTAAATGAGCAAGCCGCTGACGTTGAAGTAGGCCGGGTCGTTCGCGTCGAGCATGGCGGACGCGATGTAGGGGCAGTAGAGGCCCGCGTACGACTCGCCAGCGATGTATACCTTATAGCCCTGCAGCGAGAAAGTGTCGATAAAGTTGCGCCAGAAGCCGAGGAATTGGGCAGCTACATCCTCCTCGCTACGAGCCGTGACGGTGCCGCGCGAGAAGCCGGTTCCGACCGGCTGCTCTACCCAGACCACGTTCGTGAGGCGGTTCCAGGCCCAAGGGTTCGGCACCGGCTTGAAGGTGCCATATTGCCACGTGAATGGACCGTTCTCCTGAAGCAGTCCCTCGAAGGACGAGCAGCCGGGCTATAGGGGGGCATACAGGTTAGCCACGCGACACTACGCAACGAACTTTGCTACCATGTGTCTCTTTCCGGCGCAGGGTCCCAAAGGATTGGCTCGTCAAAGAGGGAATTACTTACACCACCGTTGAGCCAGAGCAGAATCTCCCTCTCGGTCGAATTGAGCGCCGACGAAGGAAAGAACCAGAAGAAGAGCTCGTTGTTCTCGTCCGGGAGGTCGCTGATGGGGAGGTATCCAGCGTAGGACTCGCCGACGTCAAAGTCGACATCGGGGATTCCGGTGCCATTGACAGCGAATCCTGTTGGCGAGACGCACAAGATGCACCTGTTAGATACTTTCTTCACCTATACACGCTTCCCGTACGTTGCTCGCACAGGCAGCAGTAGGAGGAGAGGAATTAGGGAGGAGGGGCCGTACTGGTGGTGTTCTCGTTCGCAAACTTGGGCTCGGGAAGCTGTCGCGTGGCCAAGTAGTGCGCCAAGAAGCCGTCGCGATCGGAGGCAGCCGACCTCTTCGGCGCCGGGTCCTTTTTCCCCACGTGCTGGTAGCTCCTCCGGGCATCCACGGCCGCGGCGGAGAGCAGCAGCCCGGAAGCGAGTGTCGGCCAGCGCATACTGGCAAACTGACTCAGCCCGATCAATTGAACGACTGGTTGGCTAGCGAGGTATCACCCATGCAGCGCACAGGCAGCGACAGGTATGTGAAGTCGTCGTGACCCAATTGGACCGACCGATAGCTTTCGTCCCAGAAGCCGGGGCTCTAAGGTCAAGAAAAGGAGAGTCGCTTACTTGCTGCACAGAGACTCTGGGTAATGCGACGACAGCAGAAGAGAGGGTGAGCAGGTAATTGGCTAGGTACCTGTATAGGTGGATGGGCGGCCGAGAGTAACAGAGGAGAGAGGAAGGGAAGAGAAGGTAGGAGGGAGAAGAGACGGAAGAGAGAGGAGAGAGGAGAGAGGGAGAGAGAAGCAGAAGGTGAACACACTTCTCGTTGCTCTGCCGTCGTCGATCACCCTACACGCAAGCCCAGCCCAAATCCGGGGTCGCTGGGCCGACAGAGGGCGAGAAGGATCAGCGGGCGAACGAGGACTGAGCCGGGGTTCGCAGTGATGGGTCTGGTTGGGTTTGCCGATGCCGCCGCCGCTGCTTCTGACGCCTCCCCTCTCCCCCGTGCCACTGGCCCTCGTCATCCCCAGGTGGCTCGCGCCTCGCTGCTCGCTTGGCCCAGATAGGGAGCTGGTTTTTTGCCAGATAGCAACGGCCGGGACCCGCGGCGGCGGCTGGCCTCCGATGCTACCCTCGTACTGCATCACTGCATCGCGCCCACGCCCGCACGCGCACACGCACACGCACACGCACGTCCACGTAAATAGCCGGGTAGGCGAAGGAGACGGGCCATCGCAGGCACGGCGCCGGCAAGGCGCGCATGTATGTGTGCAGAGGAGGAAGAGGGGACGAGGGAGGGAGAGAGACGCAGAGAGGGAATGCAGAGGAAGAAACGGGAGCGTGCCGACGACACGCCCGGTACCTAAAGGTACCGACTTACCCTCCCCTGCAGACGCGTCTCTAGCCGTAAGAGGTAGGTGCACATTCCGGTCGACTGCGTTACGTCGGTATGACCTCGCTGGAACGTGCAGCGCATGCCTGCTCTCCAGTAGGTAGTCGGTAGGTACCTGATTTACCGGCACCACGAGTTGAATCACCACAGGCAGCCCACCTAAGGGTACCCGTAGGTACCTGCCTGGGTACCTACCTACCTACCTATAGTCCTGGTTAAGAGCACCCAGCGCGTACGGTGTGCTGCCTCGTCGCCGCTGCTACGGGTGGTTTCAGTACCTATAGCCCTAAGTGTATGTAGGTAGGGAGGTATAGCCAGGTACCTACCTGGTCCTCGCCCGGCTTATCTGCGCTGCGGGGGAATTGGCCCCACACACCACACACCACTTGCTTTCTCGCTCTTCGCTCGTTGAGGAAGCTGAAGATACTGCCGAATCACTTGCACGAGACGGCGGCGCTGCTCTTCCCGCCTACGGCCGCGGGATCAGAACCGGCACCGCACCGCATCGCGCGAAGGGGCAGATAAGTGTAGGTACCTAGGTATAAAATAAACATTTGCCCGCAATGAAGACTGGTTGCAGTTTGTGCTGACAGGAGACATCATCACCTCTCTCGCCTCTATCGCACCGGTGCCGGCTCTCCGCTGTACCTACCTACCTACCTACCTACCTACGACTCCCTATCGACGATGTCAGATTTCACGTATTACCCGCTTGCCCATCCTCCGTAGCACGTACGCGGCAGAGCTGCTAGGTCGTTACGGGTATGACGGGGCGGGGCCCGGCCGCGGGAAGCTGTTCGCGCCGTCATTTCAAGCGTTCCGGCCAGCTACCTCGGGAGGGGGGGAGTGGGAGGGGCTTGATACGGCAAGTTGCTAGGACACCGCTGCACATTTGCCGGGCCGTCGGGGTTCAAGATAAGACGCCGAGACAAACATTCCGGTAGGTATTAGCTATCGCCATCTGAGAGAATATGGGTACCTAAAGTACCTAGGTACGTAGGTGGTGATGCCCTGAGTACCTACCTATGTTCGGGATTGTCCTTTTGGTATATAGAGTAAGCCTAAGGTATAGCTTGAGGGGAAATAGTAGACTGCTCGATACCGACCGCCTCAGACTTAGGTAGGTGTAGACGTTCTTCGGATAATGTGTAGGCGTAGGAATCCCACGGTCCGTACAGTGCCTACACCTGCTAATCAAGGGGATGTGACAATTCAACCTACCGTCCTCCCTCCTCCCATCCTCCCATCGAAGCTTTAGGGGGAGGGTCTGGACTGGCGCAGATAGACGCGCGTCGGGATCACCTAGGTTGAAACTCGGTAAGACGTCTGTGTTACGGTTGAATGATACCTATATGTGGATTCCCTCACGCGACGTCTGCCCTCTCTCGTTCACGGTACACGCGTATATGCATGCGTGTCCTCCCCTCCGCCGGTATACGCCTGGTTTCCGTCGTAATTTACACTGCACCGATGCCTCGTCGGGTGGCGCCGAGGTCCCGTCATCTCCGGTATCGTCACCACGGCCCTCATCGCTTCGCCTTTTTCGCGCTCTTGCCCGTGGCCGTCGCGGCGCTGGCCTCCTCCTCCGCGATCAGCGCCTCGATGTCGCGCCTCACGAGCCACTCGCGCGCGCTCTCCATTACGCGGTTCAGCGTCTCGCCGCCCTCGAGCACGTCCGGAAGGTTGTGCACGTCGAGGCCGCTGCGGTGGTCCGTGCATCGGTCCTGGCTGTAGTTGTACGTGCGGATCTTGTTGCCGCGCGTGAGCTTGTCCTGGCTCAGAACACTGTCGCGCAGCGCCGCCGCCTCCTCCTCGCGCTGCTCCCGCCGCCGCTGCCCCACGCGCGACCGCAGCACCGTCCACGCCACCTCGCGGTTGCGGTGCTGCGACCGCGAGTCCTGCATCGACACCACGATCCCCGTCGGCTCGTGCGTCAGCCGGATCGCGCTCTCCGTCTTGTTCACGTGCTGGCCCCCCGCCCCGCTCGCTCGCATCTTCTCCTCGCGCACCTCGCGCGGGTCCACGTAGAAGATGCTGTTCGGGTCGTTGAAGCTCTGTTCGTTCGGCATATCGTTCTCGTCCTCCGGGAACGACGGCAACACCCACACCGCTACCGCGCTCGTATGCGTCCGCCCGCTCGCCTCCGTCCAGGGCACCCGCTGCACTCGGTGAATACCCGCCTCGCTCCGGAACCGGTCGTACGCCCCCGTGTCGAGGATCTCGAGCACCGCCTCTTGCAGCGGGAGCTCGTTGGCCCCGCCCACGGACGTCTCCGCACCGTCGACTGTCTCGTACTTGAGCACCTTGACGCGTATGCCCTCTCGCGCGCAGTATAGCTTGTACATGCGGAACACCGCGTCCGCGAAGTAGCGTCCCTCCATACCGCCAGGGCCCGGGCGCACCTCGAGCAGGCAGGGCATGTCGGCGAAGGGGTCGCGCGGCGTCAGCGACGCTGACAGCGCGGTCGCGAGCGTCTCGGCCTTGGCCTTAGTCGTCGCCAGCTCGTCACGCGCTAGCTGGCGCAGCTCGGCGTCCGGTGATTGCAGGAGGCTGTTGAGCTCTGCGATGGAGGACTGGGCGCTCTCCCATTCCTTCAAGGCGTTGGCGACGGGCGAAAGCTCGCCAGCGCGCTTCGCGGTCTCGGGGTCGAAGTCGTCGGTGAGAGAGCTGGTAAGTTTCGCATGTTCGGCGGCGATGTTGCGAGCACGCTGGAGGAGGACGAGCGGCAGGTTCGTCTGCGCATCTTGAAGACGAGAGTGTTAGGTGGCCAACCGCCGCGAGAAGGCGGGCAAGGCAGAGCGTAGGCAAGGGCAGAGACAGGTATAGATAGGTATGTTGGCGCACCTGTACTAGCTAACCGCAAGAATTGGCGATTCCGGGGCTGTACCAATGCTTGGATACAGCGGCGGCACGCCCATTGCGCAGTCCACATACTTGTCGACCATGAAATAGGCAAGGAGGAGGTGGGACGAGGCGCTACGAATTTATATCATTTGAAGGTTATCAGCGAACAAAAAAAAAAGTCTGACGGAGACGATACGCAGATCGTTGCAGTGCCTAGCTTCTCGGCGTGCCTTACGTCCGACCTGTATACGGTGCACCATTAGTGCGTATCCGACAAAACGATTTTCGGAAATCGAAAATCGGTTTTCGCGAATTGAAAATCGACCGAAACGTAAAAGTGGGGCTACCTTATTGACCTACCATAAAAGTCATCGACTTCAATTATATATTATTAAATCAATTAAAGAGATATAATTAAACGGCCTTTATATTAAAATAAATGAATGCTTAATTTATAAGTGTATATAAGTTACATATTACGTAATATAATATCTAAAGAATTATAAGCAGTTAAAAACAGTTAATATTATAAAAGTTATTAACTTTTATAATATATAAGAACGTTAATAAAGAAGATATAATTATAATTTTTTAATATTTAAATAAATAAATGCTTTATTTATAAGTAAATATAAATCATTCTTAATATAGAATAAGGCTTATAAAGAAAAGCGTAACTAAAGTAGATTCTTATAATAAAAGTTACTAACTTTAACCTTATATTTATAAATTAATTTGCAAGATATAATAAAACTTATCTAATATTTAGATAAAGAAGTACTCAATTTATAAATAGATATATGTTATTATTTATATAATGTAAGGTTTATAAAGGAAAACGTAATTAAAGTAGATTATTATAATAAAAGTTATTAACTTTAACCTTATATTTCTAAGTTAACTCAAAAGATATTGTAGTGGTGCGGTAAGACATGCCCTCTTGATGTATTACGTAATACGTTACGATAGGCCTTATGCCTATATAAAGTAACCATAGCTTCCGTAAGTACGGGACATGCTATACTTATTATCGAATTTATTACATAACTAGATTACTATTTTTATTATTTTTACCTTAATTAAAGATTCGTTTTTACCATTAGATTCGCCGTTCTCCGATTAATATATTTATTTTAATTATAGGCGCTTAAGTTACTTCGTCGTACCGCTATGGCCGAATAAGTAACTTTTACGTTTTACTCCTTTTTTCCCCTTACCTTTTATACCTTCGGGCTAGCGACTACTATATCTCTACGACTAAGGGGTATAGCTAAGATACGATAACTATATTAAATTCCTTGCCTTTCGATTAATATAGCGATATTAGTTTTATCTATCCTAAACTATCGTACGTATTATAGTCTTCGGTAGAATATACTTTCGAGTAAACCTATCCGGGTTTCTAGCATCGCGTACGCTTTACTCCTCCTTAGTAACGACTACCTTATAACTTTTTCGACCCCTTAACCTTTAGTTTACGAAGTTTCTATTACGCTACTAGGATTTAAAGGATACCGATCGCCGTCGGCGTTACTATTTAATCCGCGAAGTAGCCCGCGTTTTACGTTAAATAAAGTATCCCGTTTTATGGTTATTTATCTACTATAGGAAGGTACGTATAAGCCCGGGAACCTTTATTACGATACTATAACCGCTAGGATATTACTTAGCCTTTAATATTTATAACATTAATAAGCTATCGATATTACGATATAATACGACGATTAAACCGCGTTTATATCGATTAAGATATTCCTCGTATCGTTATTTACCTACTTATACGGAGGAACCCGTAAGCCTAGGGAACTATCGTCGTAATACTACCGCTACTAGAGATAGTACTTAGCCCTCGATACTAACCGCTTCCTCGAACCGCTAATAGCATAGTATATCTCGTACGAATAAATAAAGCTCGTAGCGATTAAGGTAGCCTCCTTATAATTATCTACCTATTATATAAAGGATATACGAGCGCCTTAATATAAATTACGATAACCTATACGACCCGTTACTCCCTTATTAATATTAAAGGCGGATAAAGGCTAATAGTAATTATACCTTAGCCGACCTTACGATAGCTTTTTTTTCTCTTTAAACCTATTAATCGATATAGATTAAATATATAGATACTAATAACTTATTATACTAAAGGTATTTTAAGATACTTAGGCACGGCGATTCGACGATATAATATACGATATAATATAAATATTTATATTAATAATATAAATAAGAATTAATAAACTAATAACTATTAATAACCGATAGTTTTAAAGAGAACTAGGAATTAATATTAATAGGACTACGTAAATATAAAGGATTAAGGAAACGGAACTAAAGTCGAGCTAATAAGTATACCTATATATAAGCTAGCCTTATATTATTAACTAATAATTAGTATGGCGAGAAGTATTAATATAAGCGTAAAACGGCGCCTAGCGATAATACCGTTAATATTATTAAATAACCCCCGATAGATCGAGACCGGCTTATAGCTATAACCGGTATCGTATCTAACGCGATTCTTTATTCGGGATTTATCCCTTATACGTATTATCTTAACGAAGGTTATACGTTAGGAATTCTAGACCTTAATAAGAGGGATTATCGTCGATTTATTTATAATAGTTAAACTATTAATTTAGGAAATACGTATCGTACTTTAATTAGGCGTTAGCCGATTAAAGAAGCTCGTATAATACCCGGATTCTATCGATCGGAATAGTATAATAAATAGTAATATATCTATACTAAAGGAAAAGTATTAGGACATAGATAATAGCTATTATACCTTTACCCTTATGTTAGATAATAAAACCCTTATTACTTCCCTTTCTATTTTATACCTCGTACCGATAGATTAGACGGAGTCCGTAGCTAGGAAACGGAATAAATCGCCGTTAAAACCCGAAGTAATAAAGATTAAATTATTAGTAAAGACCTTAAGAGTCGATATTAGTTTTCCGCCCCTATATCCGCCCGAGGAGGAAAAGGACGACGATAAAACTCCTACTTAGCTACCCCTTACCCGCGGTTTTATACTTATCCCGTTAATCCCTATAGCATTATCTTAGAATAATAATAACGGGGCCTTTAGTAGCTAGAATATACCGGTAGCTATCCCGATTATCGTAATACTAGCTATTAGATTTCCTAACCCTACCGATTACCCTAGGCTTAAGTTTAATAAATATAATATAACCTAGTAACTAGAAAGGATAGATCGATTATTTAACCGCTACCGTATAAGCGACGACGATAAGATTAAAGAGATCGGCGAATAGATTACGATTAAGATTATTAGGGAGCGTATTAACGACGTTACGAAGGATTAAACGATTTAAAGAGTTATCGTTATAGCCTTAAAGTACCGTTTTAAGATTACCGATAAACTAGGCTAAGTTAACGTTAAACGTAAACTCGTATAGCTAAAACGAAGTAACGTAATTAACGATCCTAAGGCGATCTTTACGTATCTTATAAACTATAAACGCCTTTCTAAGCTCGTAAACGATAACGGAAAGCTTCCTTAGAAAGTAAGATACCTAATCGATAAATTCCGGATATCTTTAATTATAAAGTTCTATAAAACGGGAGACTATAATTATAATAGGATCGAAGATATCGATTACCGGATTCTTTATACCTAGCTTTATAAGTAGGCGGAACGTCGTATAGTAGTATAAATTACTAATAAGGCCTAAGCCGAAGAACGACGATAGTAGAAAACGGTAACTTTCGAAGAACCCGAGAAGCCTATAATATAAATAGTTTAGCGATTAGCGACTCCTAACCTTTAGATACTTCTACTACCGCTTTCCTCGTAGCCTAGACCCTTTTACGGCTACCTAAGTACTAGTTAGGAAGCTAGTATATAAGCCTTTTACGACCGACTTAACGCTTTAGAGATAAAGATAACTTCGTAGAATTACCGTTAGGAAAGTAGCTCTTATAACCCTAAGGATACGTACGGCGTCGATTAATAATATTAATAAAAAAACCCGTTCTTAGTAAACGCGGTTCGGAACTTAAGTCTTTATAACCTATAAATTAACGGAAGGACCTTAGTAAGTTTTAAACGTAATATTATATTAAACTACCGAGGCATACGTAATAAGATTCTATTAACCTAGACGAATAACTATAAGGAATTCGAATATTAATTTTATAGTATTTTCGATCGGCTTTATAACTATAGCCGCTATTCGTTACTAATAAATATAACCTAGAATCGGTTCTACCATAGGAATAGTAAGCGACTATATTACTTCGAGAACGGAAACCCGGATAAGCTAGAGTTAACGCTAATCCTAGGATCGATTATTACCTAAGTTAAGCGTAAAGGAGAACCGATCGCTTATTATATCTTATTTTACGTATATTAAAGTAAGGAATCTCTAAAGTAAGTACGTAAGATAGTATATTACTACTTAGCCGGAAAGCTAAAGCTTATATCCTTTAACCTACGATACTTTAAAAACGAGGAGGTAGTATTAAAGCAAGAAGAAATACTAAGAGCTATATCGGAGATTAACGTTATTTAAATAATCGAACGTAAATATAGCTACGAATTATACGAAACGGAAATCTTAGGTTATAATTAAACTAAGGGTTTTATCGACGACGAAGGTATTTATTATTATAAGGGTATTATTAAAACGAACCTAGTCGAAGTTAACGTAGTTAAGCGAGCTAGAGGTTTTAACGGCGAATATATCGAAAGAAAAGTACCCGATTAAGAGGATATAGAAGTTCTATCGTTATAGCCTAGGCGTAAACCGACTAAAGCCGGTAAAAACGCTACTTCGAATATAAACGACTTAGCTAAGAAGGCGAAGACTATTAACGAATTATTAAGAGAGTTTTAGCTAGATAAGATTAATAAGAATAATAGAAAACGCTTCGAGGTTTCGTAGGACGACTTAATTAAATTTATACCCGGGTTTTCGGAATAAGTAGTTAAGTACCTTACGATACGCGCTATAGAGATTAACGAAGGTTAGCTTAAGGTTATTAAGATTATAAAGGAATAAATATAAAAGGATCGGGAAGAAAGCGTTAAGATACCTAGCGTACCGTAAACTACCGCCCCGTTTATTAACCCTTCGAATAAAATAACGGTAAATTCTATTATCGTAAAGGATATTAAAAACTATATCCGGCTTTTCCCTAAGCTAGTAATTAACGTAGGACCTAACGAGAACGAAGCTCTCGTATCTACGGTAATCGATATAAGGATATAGTTTAATATAATCGTAGAAAGCTATATAAAGAAATAGCGTCTCCTTATAACCGGTACTAAGGCGATATAGCGAGGTTTTAGATCCTTTATAAAGACCTTATATATAGGAATAATCGACGGTTTTATTTAGTTTATCGATTATTACTTTCGCTTATCGATTTACGTCGTTAAAGATAGGTTCGTTAGTTATTTTTTATTACTTAATATAAACTTTATTTTCTAGTTCCGTATGAAACTCGAATTCGACGGAAGTACCTTTATAGGAACCGTTAACTTTAGCTCGGTCCGGATAATAATCCCTTTCGCTATTAACTTAAGAAGCGATACGTTACTAAGCCTTATATTCGGCGATTAGGAAAACTAAATATTATTAATACCCTAGGTTACTTTAATGGTATATATAGGCCTAAAAACGCGTTCCTAGCCGAGTACCTAGAGACCGACGCTAGCTTTTAAATTAAAATTAATTATGCCCGCTTTTATAACGACGATATAAAGGTAATACTTATCTCCGAAGCTAAGGACTTATCGGCCTTCGAACTTAGTTTAGATAAAGGAGATAAAGCGATCGTTAGATTAAGCGACGAAGAATTCTTTTACGTCTTTAGTAAAGCCGTTACGAAGGTAATTCGATATACGACGTAGGAGTCGAAATAATATAAGCGAGACCTAGCCTTTATTTCGGAATTAGCTTTCTAAGTTAAACGTACGTTTTTAGTTAATACTATATATAAGCTTAAGTCGCGTAAAGTTTAACCCGTAGATAACGTACCGTTAGACGGTTAAATACCGTTAGGAATATTCGATTAAAAGGATTAAATAATAAGGGAAGTTAAATCGAAGTACGAACCGCTAGAGGTATTATAGCGCGATAAACCTTATAAGAATATTATACTAAGATTCGCTAGTAACCCCCGAGGTATTAAATTAATAACGGAAAGACTTAACGTTATTAAAATAGGTTTATTAAATACGGAATTAACCGATTAAGAGAAAGACGTATTAATTAAGATCCTATACCGAAAAAAGATAGCCCTAGCCTAGGATTTCTTTAAAATCGGAAAAATTCGACCTAAGGTTTGCCTCGATTATAAGATTAAGACGGTACTATATAACGCCTGGTAGGCTAAGGGTATCCTTATCTTAGTATTCCTTAAAGAACGAGTAATCGAAGTCTTACGTATACGACTAAAGAACGAAATCCTAGAAGAGAGTTACGGTCCTTATCGAAATACGTAGTTTATAATCGAAAAGAAAGATAATAATTTAAGATTTATTAACTTTACGATAAAACTTAACGCTTAAATTATTCGCGACGCCTTCCTACCCCGAAATAAAGACTCCTTTACTTAAGAATTCGCTATATATTTAATCCTTATAATCGTCGACTTTTTCTTTAGGTACGACTAAGTAACGCTAGCGGAAACGAACCGTAACCTAACTACGTTTACTACTCCTATTAACCTTTTACGTATAACGACTCTATTATAAGACGCGACGAACTTAATTACCGCTTTTTTCCGAGCCGTTATACGAATTCTTTACGATTTAATTCCTATTAAGTACGAGCCTTTCTTCGACGACGTTAATATTAAAGGACTAGTATCGAAATACGATAATTAAAAGGCTTTTCCGGAAATACGACGCTTTATCCTAAAGTACTTAGAGAATATCGACGCCGTTTTCCTAAACTTCGAATTAGCCGGTACTATTATTAGCGCCGTTAAGTTTACTTAGTATAAAAGTAATACGATAATCGTCGGATATTTATACGGTATAAACGGTAGAAAGCCCTCGGAAGCGAAGATAGTTAAGATCTTAAAGTAGAAGTTATATAAGAATATAAACGAAGTAAGGTCTTTTATCGGTATTACGGTTTTCTTTAGGATATAGATCGATTATTACGCCATAGTCGCTAAACCTCTCCTAGTATTAATACGTAAGGAAGTATACTTTATCTAAAGTATCGATTAATAATATACTATGGATTCGCTTAAGACTATTCTTATTAACGTATCGGTATTAATTATTTTAAACTATACTATCAAATAATTAATCCGAGTAAAAGTTAACGCATTAAGAAACGGTTAGAGTTACGTATTAGGTTAGGATAACGATAAAAGTAACTTTAGACCTTCGAAATACGAGTTAGAAATCTAGAAAGGGGCGGAGTTAAATTACGACGCGACGAAACGAAAGTATCTAAGAGTCGTTAAGTCCTTACGAAGGCTTCGAAACTACCTTTATAGCATTTACTTCGTACTTAAAACCGACGCTAAAATATTAATCGCTTAGCTTAACGACGGATTCTTTAGTCTCCCGGGCGCTATTCTTATTAGGTAGATAGCCTATATTAAAATATTTAGCTTCGATATTTAATATATACCCGGTAAAAGATATTCCGCTACGGACGGTTTCTTACGTAAACCTAGCGGCCTAAGTAACGACGACGACGATTAATAAGAAGGCGATATAAAGGACTTTATTAATATATAGCTTAATATAATATACGTAAATATAGTCGTATTACTTAACGTCGTCGAGTAATCTAGCGATAAAGCCTTACCGTTATAACCGCTAGAAGAATAGTCGATAAAGTCGTAAGAAATAGTAACGTTTCTTACGCGATTTTAACTACTTAACCGATTAAGAGATAACCGATTAGTAGGGTATTAGAAGCGGTAGACCTAGTTTAAAAAGGAAGCGCTTAAATACGTCGTTTCGGAAGGTATCTTATAAAGGAAGCCCGAGAAATATAAGAATATACGACGAGTTATCGACTAGGAGAAACTACGTAAAGCTATAATTAAGGATTACTACGAGGATTTCGGCTATAGGAAACGTATTTCGACTTACGATCGGATAGCTAAACTATATTACTAACGCGGCATATTCGAATACGTCGCCCGAAAGGTTAAATCGTATCCTAAATACTAAAAAGGAAATAATACCCGGAAAGTCGACCCCGCTTTATATAACGAGCTAATTAACGTTCTTACTTATTAGGTAATAAACGTATAATATATATTAATAAATAACGGATTTATCGTAATAATCGAAGCACGAAACGAATTATCCGGTTTTCTCGAAGCCCGAGCTATTAAAAAGATAGATTTTAAAACGATCGCTAAGTTCCTTTAGGAGTAGATATTCCTATAGTACGGCGTACCCCTAGTAATTAAGTATAATGGTAATTCCGAGAATAAAAAGGAGGTCCGTAAAGTAACGGAATTAATCGGTATTAAAGTTAAAGTCGGTACTACTTATTTCCCGTAATCCTAAGGTATAGTCGAGGTTAAGTATAAAGTAATTCGCGAAGGCCTTATGAAAGGTATAAACGGTAGCGATCGGGAATAAACGAACCTATTAAGGGTAATCGTATAAGTAA